>NW_020897719.1:1481342-1516185 GCF_003984885.1 Neopelma chrysocephalum
TCTTAGTATCCTGTTTTTCAAGGGGTTTATAATCCTTTGCTTTTCCTACTGGAGACTGTAGAGCAGCAAAGGATGTGTGAAAAGATCTCTGCTCCTAGGGAAGTCCTTCTGTCAAAAGAGTCTTACCCTGCTGAATGTTTTTTTTATTGAAGAGGGAAATGTCATGGGGACTTATGACTGCCAAGGTGAGTGTATAACACTTCCAGAGAAAAGTACCCAGGACAGTCTATAAAGAGAGAAATCGAAGATTTATATAGGTTATACTTCAAGATTTGCTGAAAAAAGTCTGTTTTAAAAGCACAGACACTCTAAATTCTCTTGTTACTCTGGTTATTTAAGATGTCTAGTTTACAGTTTTTCTACTATTGTTTATGTTTCTAGTTCACCTCTAAATCCTCTAAATAAAAAATATTCCATCATGCCCTTCCACATATATTTGATGCTTCTTGTGGAAAAAAATAACTACAAAAAACCCAAGCCCAAAACCAAACAAAAAACCCAACCAAAAAAACCTCAAACAAACAAAGAGCACTTTAAAAAAAACCTACTCCACAATTCTCCTTACTGATCTATTTCCTGCACTCTCCTTTCCTGTCTTGTTTGATTTTTGGTTTCTCTTCCCATTGTCTTTGTGTGACCCCAGTGACAACAAATTATTTAATTTTTTTTCAGTTTTATTTCTTTTCCTGGACTCCCATAATAACTACTTTCCTATGGTTGGTCTTCCCTCAGTATTATACTTCCCATATTGGCCTGTATCCCCCTCCGTGTTTATAATCTGTTTGATACTTCTCTCTACTGTTTCTAGCTGCTTTTATGCTCTATATTTTTTGATCTTAGCTTTCTCTTTTCCTCTCTCAATGCTTAAAGTATCTACTTCCATCTAAGGGACATATCTTTTTAGTAGCAGCAGATGATATTCATTCTTTCAGGATATATTGTAGGGGAGGGCTTAATCTCTGGGATTTTTTGTGTTTTCAATTTATTTAAGGTAAATCCACTGTTTACTCTAGGATCACATTATTACAATGTCAGACATTAATTAGAGCATATTCTGATGTTACAAGTCTATTTCCACTTACTTCCTCTAATATGCTTCCCAATGCATCTGTGTTTGTTTGTGGTTTTGTTTGTTTGTTTGTTTTTTGTTTGTTCGTTTTTTTTTTTATTTTGGGGGGTATATTCTCCATAGGAAGAAATCTGCTTTTTCTTTTTTCCTTGGTACATTACATCAATAAAAATGAATGCTCTATAAAACAGCCTTGTGCATTTATGAAGGCTGTTCTGTAGATTAACATCAAGTACAATGTGCATATCCTATCATCTGGTGCATTCAAAGGAAGGACATGCCAACTGACTGACAGACAATAAGCATCTGCAATCAGTGACTAAAGTAGTCCAAAAAAGAGCTGTGCCAAAATTTGGGTGACTGGTTAGTTGATAAATTTTTTACCTAAACACAAATCTAAATGTGCCTAATCTAAACACAATACTGTTTTTACTTATCAACATATATGTTTAATTAAGAGTCTTAAAAGGCAGAGCATCATGATATTACTTTAAGTTATATTATTTTAAGATTGTAGCAGGTTTGTAAATGGCTGATTTTCTTCTTTCTACAGATAAAACACTTTATATTCTATGATATTCACTTTGAAGGCACCCAGAAATTATATATATAAAGTAATCTTGTAAGAAGTATAATAGATATATTGATTTTCAGTCAAAATCGTCCAGCAGTGTCAGACTGGCTAGGTAATGTTAGTCCTAGACTTGCCTCCACAACGATCAACATACAGTCTGCAGGAGGAGCTTTCCAATATGAAACTCTATTATCAGATATCTTGTTTAGGGCGTTTGGGATGGAGAACATAGTAAAAAGAATGTGTGGGAACACAAGGGTACTTCTGTATGTTTTTATTGTGTAAAGTCCTTATATTTACTACCTGTTTCATATTCAAATATTGAGTAGACTTGTCTTTGCCAGACTTCCTGCTTAATAAGAATGCCAAGTCTTACATCAAATTCTTCCAGAACTGCAAAAAGTAAAACTCAGGTAGTATTTGTAAAGGCAAAAGAGAGTAATTTTTTCAATCTTTACCCCTTTTACAATAAAGCTTTTTTTCAGGGTTTCCTTCCCTATCAGATGTGGCACCAGAAATCATGTCAGTGCGGTTTTGTGCTACATTACACACTGACCTCCTAATGGATAGGAAGTTTGCCTTTGATGTTTAAAGGTCATTAACTTCCTTCTAAGTTTCTATTTTTTTCTTATGCTGCTCTTTTGCATAAATGTTTAACCTTGAATTCATAGGTTGCTTTTTCATCATGAATGAATGTTTAACATTGAATTCAGTGCCTGTCATTTAATAACTAGGAAAGACTTTCAGCTATCAACTTCACCTAATGGAAGGACAATTTTTGTCTCCATTTGTCAAAGGTCCAATGATCCCCCTCCCATTTTAATTGGGAAATGGTAGTTTATTATTAAACACAAATATAACTATAAAGTGTCCAAATAGTAAGGGTTAATTGAAAATGGTAAATTGGCTCCCAGTAGGGCAACTTGGCAACTCTTCCAGCAATATACTTTTACTCAGATCTCAAAACAACAACAGTCAGCACTTAATGAATTTATATCACATTTTACGTCTTTCTACACATCTCTTGTATATTTGCTTTGCTCTGTTACAACCTGAAAGAGTGGGCAGGACAAAGGGTTGTTACTGGAAATAAAAGACTTGCCCAAATCGTTCTAACAGGAACGTAGCCTATGTACCCCTGTGTGGTTGCGAGCTATGCTGGCGAGGGTTCATGCCTTCGGTAGGGTCGCCCATGCCAGACAGGTCAAAACCATAGGACCAGATAAACTACATCCCTGGGCAGGATGAGCTCATTAGCCTTCTGGCAGTCATCCTAGGAGAAGGACAACTCTCATCCCAAACCCGGGCAGATGGAGCTCGCTTAGCCCTGGAAGGCCATCCATCTCAGAGAAGGTCACTCTAATCAAACCTACGTCCTGAGGACCTCGCTGCCACCGTCCAAGCTTGCTCGGCCCTGGCAGATGAACCTCAGGATTAAAGGGTGGGTTCAGTTCCGCGCATACTGCATCTCACCTAAAAAATCCATTGCGCAGGCTTGAAGGCTTTACCCACATGCAAAAAGTCCTGTAGCGACGGGCGAGGGTCGAAACGGTAGGTGAAAGATGCACTGGGAGCCGCAGACTCAACCCTGCATACAGGCGGTTCAGGATATTGGTCATTTGAGACTGACGGAGATGAGAGTCTCTTGGGGCAGCACCCTGAACGACCAAGCAGCCTTTTCAAGGACAGCACTGCTTGCTCCACTCGGAGAGGGGCCTAGAAAAGGTGGCCTAAACAAAGCTCATCTCCACCTTCACCCGGTTGGTTAACCGCAGACCGACGGGCATCTTCTTCCAATGCGGTCGCACAAAGAGCAAAAGTCAAAGGCATGCACCTGCCTCCAAAGGTGTACTCAAATTAACTCTAGCATGTTGGAACATCAGAACCATGCTCGATTCTGCCAATAGTGGTCGTCCTGAGCGACGTTCTGCCCTAATTGCCCATGAACTGGGTCGTCTCAACATCGACATTGCTGCTCTCAGTGAAGTTCGCCTTCATGAGGAAGGCAGCCTCAGAGAACATGGTGCCGGTTACACACTCTTCTGGTCAGGTAAGCCCAGAACCGAAAAACATCTCTCAGGTGTCGGCTTCATGATCAAAAACTCCATTGTCCCTAAACTCGAAAATCTGCCGACAGGTCACTCTGACCGCATTATCTCCCTACGCCTTCCACTAAACAACAAGCAACACGTTGTCATCTTCAGTATATATGCCCCAACTCTCCAAGCTGACCCTGCTGAAAAAGATAAATTTTACACTGACCTGCGCTGTCTTACCCAAAAGGTGCCCGCAGATGATAAGATCATTATCCTTGGTGATTTCAACGCCAGAGTAGGTAAGAATTTTGAAGCCTGGAAAGGAGTATTAGGCAAGCATGGTGTTGGAAACTGCAACGATAATGGTCGACTTCTGCTAGAATTCTGTGCGGAGCAACAGTTCACCATCACCAATACTATCTTTCAGCAGAAAAATAGTCTGAAGACAACCTGGATGCACCCCAGGTCTAAGCATTGGCACCTCATTGATTATGTCTTGGTGCGACAGAGAGATGTCCGCGATGTCCTCCATACCCGCGTGATGCCCAGCGCAGAATGTCAAACAGACCATCGGCTTGTGCGCTGTAAACTCAACCTTTATCTCAAATTCAAACCCAAGAGGGGCAGTATCCCAAGGAGAAGACTCCAAGTTAACGATCTCCAATCAGCCACAGTAAGAGAAAGATTCCAGGCAAACCTTCAAACTAAGCTTGATATCCATTCCACAGATTCTGCAGTTTCCTCTCCCGAAACAATTTGGCAGCATATTAAAAGTTGCATCCTGCAATCCTCTGAAGAATCCTTAGGGTTCTCCCTCAAGAAGAACAAGGACTGGTTTGATGAAAATAATCAAGAAATCCAGGAATTGTTGAGGAAGAAGAGAACCGCCCACCAAGCACATCTTGCACTGCCTTCCTGTCACGCTAGAAAAACAGCCTTTCGTCTTGCTTGCAGCAAGCTCCAACAGAAACTCCGTGACATCCAGAACAAATGGTGGACCGATCTAGCTGCAAAAACTCAACTATGTGCAGATACAGGGGATCACAAAGGATTCTATGAGGCCCTGAAAACAGCATACGGGCCTACATACCAAGTCCAAAGCCCACTACTCAGTGCAGATGGTCAAACGCTTCTGACAGATCAAACCTCCATTCTGAATAGATGGTCTGAACACTTTCAGACTCTTTTCAGTACCAACCGTGTAGTACAAGACTCAGCAATTCAGTCCATCACACAACAACCAGTGAAATACGAATTGGATACTGCCCCCACTCTAGGAGAAACCCTCAAGGCCATACAGCAGGTGAAAATCGGCAAGGCAGCTGGGGTTGATGGAATTCCACCTGAAGTCTGGAAACATGGGGGCCTTGCACTCCATGCTAAATTTCATGAGCTTGTGGTGCGCTGTTGGGAACTAGGCGAACTACCTTCAGACCTTCGTGATGCAGTCATCATCACCTTGTATAAGAAGAAAGGTACTAAATCAGACTGTTCAAATTACCGTGGTATTACTCTGCTCTCCATTGCTGGCAAAATCTTGGCAAGAATACTCCTGAACAGACTAATACCCGCTATAGCAGAAGAAATTCTACCTGAAAGTCAGTGTGGCTTCAGAGCCAACAGGAGCACCACAGACATGATATTTGTTCTCAGACAACTGCAAGAGAAGTGTAGGGAACAGAACAAAGGTCTCTATGTAACCTTTGTCGACCTCACCAAGGCTTTCGATACTGTGAGCAGAAAAGGTCTTTGGCAGATTTTGGAACGTTTAGGTTGTCCCCCCAAGTTCCTTAAAATGATCATCTCACTTCATGAGGATCAGCACGGCCAAGTCAGATATGGCAACACACTTTCTGAGCCCTTTCTAATAAAGAATGGTGTGAAACAAGGCTGCGTTCTCGCTCCTACCCTATTCACAGTCTTTTTCAGTATGATGCTTCAAAGGGCCTCGGCAGACCTCGACGATCAGGACGGTATCTACATTCGATATCGTACTGATGGAAGCCTATTCAACCTAAGGCGACTGAAGGCCCATACTAAGACCCTAAACCATCTTGTCCGGGAGCTGCTCTATGCTGATGACGCCGCCCTTGTTGCCCACACAGAAGCAGCTCTGCAGCGTTTAACATCCTGCTTTGCAGAGGCTGCTGAGCTCTTTGGGCTGGAAGTCAGCTTAAAGAAGACAGAAGTTCTCCATCAGCCTGCACCTCAGGAAGTCCCCCACCGTCCCCACATCACCATCGGCCAGTCAGAACTCAATTCAGTCCAACAGTTTAATTACCTAGGCAGCCTCATCTCCTCAGATGGTAAGATTGATGGGGAGATAGACAATAGGTTAGCGAAGGCATACAGTGCTTTTGGAAAACTCCATAAACGAGTTTGGCGTAATAAACACTTGAAGAAAAGCACCAAGATCAGTGTTTACAGAGCCATAGTGCTGTCTGCTCTTTTATATGGTTCCGAATCATGGGTCATCTACCGCCACCACCTGCGTCTCCTAGAGCGCTTCCATCAACGCTGCCTCCGTACAATCCTTAACATCCATTGGTCAGACTATGTGACCAATACATCTGTTCTCGAACAGGCAGCAATCACGAGTATTGAGGCCATGCTCCTGAGAACGCAACTGCGTTGGGCAGGGCACATCTCTAGGATGAAGGACCACCGCCTCCCTAAGATCCTGCTCTATGGTGAACTTGCCACTGGCTGCCGCAAGAGAGGAGCTCCAAAGAAAAGATACAAGGACTCCCTGAAGCAACAACTCAGCCTCGGGCATATTGATCACCATAACTGGTCCACTCTGGCCTCTAATCGGGAGGCCTGGAGACAGACCATTTATAACGCTGCTGATGCTTTTGAGAAAGCACGCAGGATCACTCTTGAGGAGAAAAGACAACGCAGAAAGAATCGAACCTTGCAGAATATACCATCTAAGGAGTCTTTCTGCTGTGTCTTTTGCAACCGGACTTGCCTTTCTCGTATTGGCCTTTTTAGCCACCAACGCGCTTGCATGAAAAATGGGTAGAGCCCTTCCCAAATCTTCGTTCGCGAAGCCTAGCCATGATGAACACATCTCTTGATGTTTTGTTGTCTGCTGTTGCTTTTAGAGATTTCCCTTGTTGATAATGTTTTTGTGTTGCTACCAGGTCTAATTTGGCTTTCAGCTAAGCTTTTGAATTTTTTATAATAAAGTAATTTACAGATGCTAGAAGATAAATTAGTACTGCAAATGCAGTTAAATTGCATAATCACACAGATTGATTTTGTGTTAGCCTTTGAGATGTATAGATACCTTGTGGCATCTCTGTCAAGACAAGGCAGTGAAAGTAAAAACCTTTCAATTTCTCTGGAAAACAAGGAAAAACCTGTCAAAGGACAAGAGAAATAGAACAGCTCTTTGACTGAAATGCCTGGTGGTTTATACTGTTCAATATAAAGGTAGCACTCAACATTAACTGTCTCCCCACACAGCACACACCACAAAATACTCTTTAATTTGTATGTATAGCAAAGAGTGGGATTTATTTGTTTGTTTGGTTGGTTTGGTTTGGCATTGTCATTGATTGGGAAGGAAAATAATAATAATGAAGACTTCAGTGACTTTTGCAGATTTTTTTATGTTCAGAAGAGACTTCTTGAAACAATTAGGGCATCTCAGAATTAATGTGATCAGGAGAATATGTCCAAGAACACATGCAGAATACAAAATTATCCCTCTAGTGGATAAAAATATTTAAGATAATGCAAGGAGCTTTGAAGTTTAGCATGAGAATAAATGCAATCTGGCTGGTACCATCTTATGAGCAGAACACTATCACTTGCAGGGACACTCAGTGGTAACCACAACTTTGTTGCAGTATGTTCTAAGTTGCAGTCATGGGGTTAGATGTGCCAAGAATTTCAATTCATGAGGTGGGACTTTCACAGATTCTATGTACCAAATCTATGATCCAAACACATTGTCCCCAGCTGCTGGCTATGGCAGTAGATATCCCTGTATTTATCACTGGAGTAAAGAGAATAAATTATGTCAATCTGCAAGGAAAGATTTTGAAATAATTAATTTTACTACATTCAGAAAAGCAGGGCCTTTTGTTGCATACTCACCGTCATAAAGCCACAAAGATAAATGCAGGGCAAGCTCTGGTGATGTAGAAAATTGAACAACACATAAGTGATCTGAAAACAGCTTGCAATTAATTACTTACTAATGCTCACTGTAAGTCACCATCACTGGTGACACTCAAATGCACTCATCTAGAGATCTCTGAGCTTACATTTTTTTAATGTTTTCCTTTCAAAAGAGGATGTACGAGTTCATCGTCAAAGGCAGGTAAGTCACAACCTGGTATAGAGCCCATAGCAGCAAAGAACCCAGAAACAGGATAACAAAACTGGGGAAAAAAGTTTTCAGGCTACATATACACACCTGGTCAAAAAACTTGTAAAAAATAAATTAAGAAATAATTAGTATGGTAAATATCTCTTCAAAAACAGGAAAGTTGAGGCAATCAGACAAATGAGGTAATATATGGGAAACGGAGAAATGCCTATGTACTTGCAGAATTAGGTTAATTCAGTTTTCCCTATAACTCTAATGCAGCTTATATAGAGAAATAACATTTTTAGGGGGACATTTCACAATTAGATAAAAGTTAGATTTTGTCACACATTTGCACTGATTTATTTTGTTGCTGGTTCTTTTTAAAATTGTCTTTGCTTCTTGATCTCATATTTAAGTCACTAACAGTTATGGAGCAGAAATTCAGTTAATAAGACATAAATATGTGTTTAATAATATTTCTATGGGTAACTGGCAGCAATATACCTTATGTAAGCTGTGTTGTCAAGTTTAAATAAAACTCATCTCAAAATAAAGAAACAAGAAGCAATGTGGCATTTGTACCTCTAACATTCTTATGTTAAATATGTTGATGAATATGATAAGTGTTGTGGGTCTTTCTGAGAACACAATGAGAAATAAATTACTTATAACTGAAATGATAGGACAAAAGGAACATGTTCTCTGCTATGCTATGTGAAACGTAGTGTAAAAACAGCTCAATCTGACACCTGCAATGTTAATATTTTCCCTCCAAAAATAATTCAAAGAAACAAAGAGTACTTTGTCTAATTTACCTACTTTTTTCAATCAGAAAAGGGGGTAATATTTAATAAAACATTAAGTAGAAATTAACTACATAGTACCACTTTAGGTAATATTAAGATGTACTTTCACATATATAGTAGTATTCTGACATAGACTGAAATCTAATTGGAGAATTTGCTGCATATTCAAGGGTAGCTTTAAAAGGATGCCTTGTGAGTCAGAATCTCTACTGGACAGATTTTTGCATATGGGGCAAAGGACAGTTTATCATCAAGGGAAACAAACCAGTGGTTTATATGAATGGTGATTTATAAATATATGGATATAGGTTAAGGAGATATATTTTTGCCAGTGAAGAAGAGTCTCAGCATTTGAATAGGGAAGTTAGAGATTTTTTTCCCGTATATAACGATCTATTTCATTTAATGCATCTACCCTTATTGAAACAGTTAGAACCTAAGGTCAGATTGTTGCAATACTGCAGGGAAACCCTGATACAGACAAAACAGAACACACTGAAAAAAGGAGAGACAGTCACAGCCTCTGTGGCTGAACACAGCAGTGCAAGGAAAGGAAAAAATTGAGAGTAAAAAAAATATCTCTTGTGGCTACTCTTTCATTGTTTCCCTAGACTGTGTGCAAATGAATATTCTCTAAATATGAGAGTTTCCTGGAAAGGAAATTGAAGTTAAGCTAGAATGAACAGAATCAGAAATGTAGAATCATAAATAATTTAGGCTGGAAAAGACCTCTAAGATCATCAAGTCCAACTATTAACCCTGCACTGCCAAGTCCAACACTAAAACATGCTCCTAAGTGCCACATCTGCACATCTTTTAAATACCTCCAGGGATGCTGGTTCACACTGCTGGAATCACAGAATCACAGAATGCTTTGGGTGTCTAGCATTGTTCAAACATCATCTAGTAAAACACCTCTGTTGTAAGCAGGGACATAGTTCATTAGATCGAGTTGTTAAAAACCCCATTCCCAATGAATTTGAACAGTACCAATGACAGGGCATCCACAACATCTCTGAGCCACCTGTTCCAGTGTCACCACCCTCATTGTAAAATATTCCTTCCTTTTACTAAATCTAAACCTACCCTCTTTCAGTTTAAAATCATTGCCTCTTGTCCTGTCACTACAGATCTTTATAAAAAGTCTCTCTTTAACCAATGAAAGGTCATAATAAGATCTGTTCTTCTTCCCCCCAGCTCTCTCAGCTTTTCTTCACAGTAGAGGTGCTTTAGCCCTCTGATTGTTTTTGTGGCCCTCTTCTAACAGGTCCATGTCTTTCTTGTACCAAGGGCCCCAGAGCTGGATGCAGTGCTCCAGATGGGGTTTCATGAGAGCAGAGGGGGAGAATCACCTCCCTCCACCTCCTGCTTACAATCCTTTTTATGCAGTCCGGAATATAGTTGACTTTCTGGGCCGTAACTGCAATGTGCATCAGCAAGGAAGAGTCAACTTTGAACAGCCAATGAAAAAGTTCTTGAAAGAGAGTTAATAAAAGGAAACTAAAAAGGGTCTAAAAAGATACTTTTGAGTCAGGAAGGAAGACTTCTTTAGACTTTGTACTTGCACCAGTTATCTGTTCAGGGCCAAGCATCTATGACTATCAGTTCTCTTTGTAAGTGCAGATTGGCAGGCATCCTCCAGAGAGCTCATTACTCCTTTCATCTTGACCAGTTTTCTTAGGCTGGCATGAAATGCCTCCCTTCACTGAGTACAAGGGGCTTGGATAACTAATGTTAGGTAATAAGAAGCTTGTCTTTACATATTCATCCCCTGCACTCATTATTTCTGACAAAGCAAAAAATTTATACAAAAATTATATAGCTCAGCATTGTGATGGGATAGACTCATGTCCTCATGATTAAAATGGCATTGTGTCACCTTTTAACATCATACCCCATCCCCAACAGTATATTCCACTTTCTTTGAAAAAAGTTTCCTGTTCAATGTATTGATAAAATGCAATTGTTAGTGAATATGCAATTGCAAAGGAAGTTCACAGAGTACGTGAGGTATAAAGACTTTTCAATAAGATGCCAAAAAAATTTGTCCTCCACTAGTCCTCACAACAATCCATTAAGACACTTTGAAAACTAGGTCTCCTTAGAAATATTTTATATCAGAGGACAGAGTGGTTTTGTAATATGTTTGACAGCTTGCAGTCTTATAAGAAAATAAAACTATAAAGACTTGTTTTCTATTAGTTCTAGGTGTATTAGGAAAGCACTGGTCTAATTATACAATCTAACCATTTAAAGCAATTATAAGGTAAATTGAAAACCTTTTTGGACTGAGTTTATTATACATCTCTTTGAAGCAAACTATTTTCTACACTAATTAATTACAGTTCTATTACTTGTGCTCTTGCTATTTTTCCATACACTAGAATTTTCTAAATCAGTGCTGAAAAAACATAATTTACTATACAGCTTAAAATTTTACCAGTAAACTTTATATTTTTTAATATTCAATAAACACTAGTTCATCATTTCTGAAACAAATTTTTAACTAACCTATTGCATGTGCCCTGATACTCTGTAAATTTGATATTAGCCCAGAGTAAAGAATATCTGGATAAATGAACAGCACTGGTTCCCATGCAACCGTACATTTTCCTTGAAGGTATCTTATGCAAGAACTGACCAGCTTGAGACTGGATTACCTGATCAAAACTGACCTAACTGCTACATGAGGTATGATAAATGAGGGCTACTACACCTCCAAAGTTCCTTCATAATCCAATTGCATCCCACATTCTTCCCTCAAATACATTTGTGTATTAGAGATGCTGTTCTGTGATAAAGTTTCAGTCTGTTGCTGTGTCATAGGTTTACTTGTTCTAAAAATCCAAGCAGAAATTTTCCTTTCCCCTGTCCCACTGCAAGAGAAGGAGGTTGAACGAGGAGGGGGAAGGGGTAATTAACTATACAAAAGAACTAGCTGGCAGACCTGCATTCCCGGCTAATAGCCCATCTAAAAAACTGCAGGGAGGGGGGAGGAGTTTTTCTCCTCCTCTCCTTACAAACAGAGAACACTTCACTTTGTGTCTTAGTGGGGCAAGGTGTGTTGAAAAAGCTCAGAGGCCATTTTGCTCGTCATGGTCATCTGTCTGTTCTTCAACCTCAGTTTGTCTACGATCTGCTTTGTCGCCAACCGAATCTGCTCAAATTTCGTCGTAGAGTTTGTACCCACCAACGAACAAAGGGGGAGTCCTGTCTACAGCCAGCCCCAGACAGCATGAATTTAGTGGGAAAGAAACCACCTTTCTTTCCCCTTTCTTCCCCTTCCCCTCCTTGATGGGGGAAGATCTCCATTTCGGCTTCCCCTGTGATCCGGGGCCCCCACGCAGCGACCGCCAGAGCCCAACAGCACCCCCTGCAGACCACCACAGAGTACTGCAGGCTCTGCACCTCCAGTGATCCAACAGCGCTCCTGCCAACCGTGATTAGAATTGCTCTAGAGGACAGAGAAGAGTTTGGTCTACCTCATAACTCATCCTGCTTAGTAAAACACTCCAGTCTCTTTAAACTGAGACATGCTGTATGAGATATTTTTAGTCACAGTATCATTTTACTAGTTTGATTTTAAAAAAATGGGTTTCCATGTATAAGAGGACCCTCCTATCTATCATACCACTGAACAAAAAAAAAAATTACTACAAAACTAAGATTACTGGAAAAAAGAGAAGCATGACAGGCATGTGAAAGGGGAAAAAGTATCCTTGAAAAACAGTCAAAAAGTACAAGGGAAATATGAAAGAAAGAAACACCTGTTAAAGGAAGTTAAAGGAAATTAAAGAAACCTATATATTTGAGGACTTTTTTGTAGATATAAAAGAAAGTAGAAATAACAACATAAACATTGAAGTATAGCTCCTTATTAGCATCTGAAGAGTTCACACAAAACAGAGGATTCAAGCCTAAAATAATAGAAAACTTACTTCTGAATTTCCTTACAGTTGAATTGACATGTTCTAGGCTTCTTTCTTGTAGCTAAATTTTGGGTGTACTATTGTTCATAACTGAGGCCAGGTCAATGAAGAAATTAGGTATTAAATGCTGAGATTGGTTCTTTATGTCAGCCCAAATCCCTGTGTCAGTGAAGAGAAGTGAGAACATCACTTCTGCATTTCACTGGTTACTCCCAGTAAGGAGTGATGTGACCTTTGTCCTGGTGAAATAGCTGTGTACAACAATCAGTAACAGTAATATCATTAGCTCTGATGCTCTCTCACATAGAATTATGCCAATAACAGATATTTTTCTTCTACTGTTGAGTTGAATGAGAACAGCATTTTATGCATTCAGACTAAAATATGAATCCTGAAAGATGTCAACTTAATTAAGAAATGAATGTCAATAATCCCATTTGAATAGAACCAAAAATGTCAAAGACACCTTGGAAGAAGAGTCCTGCCTTCATTTTGGAAGGTTTTTACTTGGATAATAATTGGACAAGCTGTGTGAACCATCTGAACCCTTTGTTCCTCTCAGAAAAGTACCTTCACCACCACTCTGTAGAGGGTTTCAGACAGAGGGATGAATTACCTCTGTCTTGCTAAAATTGTACTTTCCCTTTTTGATTTGAAAAGTAACACAATGAAGGATACTCAGTCCATTGTATATGCAGTACCATTAGAAATATGTGGTGACCAGAAAACTGAACTTCTTTGTCACTTATAGTTTGCAGATTATTGGAAGCTCTTTCCTGATTATTGGTTTATATATTTTATACATTTATTTATATTTATATATATTTTATATATAGATATGTATATTTATGTTTGAAATGCCTGTTTAGAAGAGATAGCAATATTTACCAGTCTTGGATAAGACTGTGACATTATGGTATCTAATGGCTCCTCAGTAATTTAGAGTGAGGATTCATCTCAAGTAGGGATGTTTAGAAGGCCATGGTGTAGACATTTACAGCTGAGCTAATTATTTAGTACTTGCTTTATAGTCAATGGATAAAATAGTGTTACTTTTAGGAAATTATTCATCTGAGGACACGTCTAGGTCACAGAATCATTTAAATGGGAAAAGACCCATAAGAACATCCATCAGCCACTAACTCAGCACTGCCAAGTTCACCCCTAAACCATGTCCCAGAGTGCCACATCTATATGTCTTAAATACCTCCAGGGATGGTGACTTAAACAACTCCCTGGTCAGCCTTTTCCAGTGCCTGCAAACCCTTTCCATGAAGAAATTTTTCCTAATATCCAGACTAAAAGTCCCCTGGTGCTACTGAGGCCATTTCCTCTTGTCCTATTACTCGTTATTTGGGAAAAGAGACCAACCCCCACCTTGCTGCAACCTTCTTTCAGGTAGTTGTAGAAAGCAATAAGATTGAAAGAGTTTTGTGCTGAAACAATCCATATTTCTTCACTGATTGTAAGGACAAATTTGAACATCTGGCTCAGACATTATTCACGTCGTAATTTATGTCTGCTTTTAAAGAGATAAATCTCACCCAACATTATAAATCCCCAGGGCAGAGATTAAAATTTAGGCAAAAATATATTATTTCAAAGAATAAAATTTAATAATATTTGAGATAGGAAAGCTACGCTAATTTTACTTTTCCTGAGACTCATATAAGTTTGCTTAATATTTCTTATATTAAGCACTCTGATGTCTTGAAACAGTGATTTTCTTAATAAAGGATGAAAAAAGAAAACATGACAATGAATAATTTGGCTTCCTAAAAAGGAGTTTGTCTTACAGACAACAAAGCCTATCAAAACTGTGACACTGGAATGGACGTTTCTATAAATATCTTCTTTTTTCTCTCTCAATTTAGCATTTTGCTAAATAGAAGAAGGTAACAGTTTAACTTTTAATTGGAAATTGGCAGGAATAATTTAGCTTCCAAATATGTAATTTTATGCAAAATTGTCGTGTAGCTGATGTAACTTTACCTTCTTGAAATTACAGCAACTTGTTTTTAATTTTGAGAGCATGTGTATAAGTGACATTATTTATCATTAGCTTTTATTTCAGAAATGGTAGACTTTCTTATATGTGACTACATGAATAAATAGCTTTTCCTCATAGATTATAGTAAAAATACTGTCAAATAATACATTATGCACACTATTGTATCAGAAATATTGCATCTCACTGTAGCAGGCTATTAACTGCTTAAATATAAATCAAGCAATTACTGAAAAGGAATAGAGAAAAACAGATTAATGTATGTAAATGAAAACTCCAAACACCATTTTGTTTCATCTTCTTTGTACAGAGCATGTGACATCACAGATATATGCACTGGTTTATTGCAGGGTAGTTTTTAAAGCTCATTTCTTTCACAAATTTCATGAAGAGTATGACATTTGAGAAAAAAGAGTATTTTTTTTTGCTTGTTTTTGTTTTATGATGATCAACATGACCTGTCAGGCATAAATATATCTTTGATTATTTGATCCACATTGGGAAGCATGAAGGTAGTTTCATGAAAATCTGATGGCTGTGTAGGGTTTTGTGAAGGCACAAGAAAAGCATACAAGGAGACCTTGAGCAGAAACCAGGATATTAAGAAAGCTAAAATATGGAGAACATGAGTTAGTTTACTAAGAGGACAGAGAGTAGAGGAGAAAGCACATTCATTTAGCAGTAGTTTGTGGCATATAAAAGCTAAACAGAAAAAGAGACCATGACAAATGACAGTCTTCTCTGTTACAAGCCCTGAGTAGCTCCCCTTCAAGCTTACAGAAACAGATCACATATTTCCGAAAATAGCAGGTTTTGAGTGAAGCTATTATTATTTGCTCCTCTATGCTATTTTAAATATTGGAATGCAAACATTTGCACTGTGAGCTGTGGGATTGTGCCATCACTGTTTTATGAGACAGAACCCTTTGGCAAGCTACTTAGAACACTCCCTAACTCATCACTGAAGACAGACTTTGATGCAAAAAACACAATTTAATGGACAAAAAGAAAAGAGACATGCCTAGGATACTCTGGAACCACACAAGGAGACATTCAAGAAATTCAGAGGACAATCCCTCAAGTCTGAAAGATAGTACCAGTTAGAATCTAAACTGGAGAAACAGCTCCTACTTACTGCATGACGAGAAGGAAAATGGAGTGAGGAAGTAGAGAAAATTTAGCAGGCTCAGGAAAACCAGTGAAATGCATATAGATGGAAAACTTAGAGGCCAATGAAGGGAAAATATCTGTTCTACTTTTCTTCTTTATGAGGCATCCACTTTTCACCATTTTTGGAAACAAAATGGAAAACTTAATACCAAAATTTGAAAGAAAAATATGCTGAATTAGCTGACTTAAAAATCACTGAAAATATTTTTATGCATAACTAGCAATATCTTTATATATAATTATAAACATCAAATATTGTATAATAACACAGCCCAGCTAAGGGAAATGGGGAAGTCCACTCAAGGGGTCCGAGACAGGATGTAGGTGGAACAGGAGTGAACTGTTTATTAAGATGGCTTCCCCCTTATATAGGGGAAGCCGAAGAACTTTCTGGAACATTATGAATACAGATAAAAGAGGAGGAGCTTACAATAGGTGATCATGGGAGGGGTTACAATTGTACATGAACAAGAGGGGAGGAGCAACAACTTTACAAGGGAACCAACCAGTGAAAAGTGGGTAAGAGAGGGTAGAATTTTTACAAACATTATGAAATACAAAATGACAACCTTAATTTAACATTAAACTCTAACTTCATTCATAAAGTCCCTTGTTTGTAAGTAAAGTCCATAGTCTTAAATAAGGTCTTCTTCCTCTGCCAATTCTTTCAAAGCTGTGATCCATCTCTGGTGTTGTTCTTCCTTTTGCTCATCTCCCACAGTATAACTTGCAGAAAACCTGCAATAATTAACAGTGTGGTTTTCTCCATATGAGGTCAGAACTTAATCCCTGCAATGTTAATTAGTTAAGTATTTAAGTGCTTAAAAAGTGATACAGATACAAGGATAAGAAAACACTCTGAAAGTGTCAAGAAATATACTTCCATGGAAAAATATTTGCATTCTGATATAGCTGTAAACTCAGTGAGATCTTTTTATCTATTTTACAAAGATCAGAATTGCATGGTTGATATTAGCAAAAAAGACCTTATCCTTTGCTTTACTTGATGAATCTGAACAGTTGTTTTGAATCAATTTTCATGTAACAAGAAACATTGCTTGTTCATCCAGTATTTAGAAACTGTTTTGAGAAGACACTAGGTGAGTAGAGAAGAAGATAATTTACTGTTCAAAGTACTTTTATAGTCATATTGTCTGAATATAGGAAAGAACATTAAAATGAATAAAAATATTCTCACTTTTCTGTCAGGAGATTGTCAGAGGCCAATAATATTTGACAAGATTCTTTTTTGGTATTCCATATGAAGGGAGTTTAATGTTTAACACCAAGTTCACTTACTTGTATATATTTGACATTACATTGGATTTTGACTCATCAGAGAGATACATCAGTGTACTGAAATCACACTGCAAGTACACTTGAGCAGACTATAGCAATTGCAATACACACAAGTGTGATTCCTGTTAAGGGTCTTTGTGTTGCTCACTGTCATGATATTGGGAGTCCCCAGCAACCAAGAGGAAATGGATTTAAGCCAGCTCATGCCAATTGCTCTCTTCAAAGTCCCTTCCATTGGTTGGTTGGTTGGTTTTTACTCAGAGTTGGGCTGAGCCACGTATACTCTTCCCCTATGCTCTTCTGGATAGTCCAAGATGACATTCAGAGCCTTTTAATTAACACTGGGAAAAGCACTTACACAACCGATATACACTCACTCAACTGTTACAGCTAATATAACCCTGTCCATAACATGCAGGTGCAGCCTGCATCAAAAAATCTAGAAATTAAGCAATATCTGAAGAAATAAAACCTATAAATCCAACAGCTAACTCATACTTCTAAGTAGACTCCGGATATTTTTTTTATTCTTTTTTTCTTTACCCAAGCTTACTTTATTATTGACAGTGCTCTCTGAGATCTTCCCATGTTTCAACACAAGGTGGCTTTGTTTTATTGCATTTGGTTAAAACAAAGAGGCTATCAACAGGACTACAGTCTGCTAAAACTAACTAGTTAAAATTTGCCTTTACATCAGAAAAAAATCCTGCAATAAAATGTCTATTTTTGCACCCTGCTTAAGGTTTCTCCAGAGTTATTTTTTCAAAGTCAAAAAGCCTTCCCATATGTCCCTACAAAGTCAATGATTTGCTGAGAATATCAGAATTGGGAAAAATTACTTATCAACACAAAATTTCTTGTTAGCCACAAAGCTGCAATCTTAAGCAACTTGGGGCGTAGAGTAGGATTATAGGACCAAATTTTCATCAGTGTGACACCAAGAGACACAAATATAAATTCGAATAACTCCAAAGATCCCCTGTGGAG
Source organism: Neopelma chrysocephalum (assembly GCF_003984885.1). Lineage (NCBI taxonomy): Eukaryota > Metazoa > Chordata > Aves > Passeriformes > Pipridae > Neopelma > Neopelma chrysocephalum. The sequence goes on from NW_020897719.1 coordinate 1,499,545, forward strand.
CTGTGCCAGATGTTCGGCAGAGTATCTGTGATCAGAATTCAGTCTTAAGACTTTAATAGAAACATTAAGGGGATATATCACCTACCACCAAACACATCATATGAAATGCATAGCCTTAGTTGCCTACAGAGCAAAAATCTGTTACTCTTTGCAATGCTAGCACAATCCTCTAAAGCATTTAGAGCTATACTGCATAGACTAGCTTTTTTCATTCTTATTTTTGGAATGGCATGACAATATTTCAAAGCTGTATTGATTTCTATTCTTTCTATTGTCGGTTAATATTATAGGAAGTCATCAAGAGTATTAATATAGAACTAAACAGAAATATCCGTGCTTTTGTACACAAACAAACAAACAAACAAACCCTTTTTGATTTATCTAGGAATATATGTATTCAAAAAGTTTTACCACTGAAATAACATAGTATTTCCACTTCTGTTAGAGAAATTTCAGAAATTACTAATACCCATAAAATTGCAGCTTTACACTTAGAGAATTAATAGATGGTTTTGATGTTTGTTTGGTTTTTTTCCCCCTGAGTTTTCATCTCAAGGTTAAGTGATTTCACATTATAAACTTGCAATATGAAATTTATATTCCTTATCAGTTGTGTTTGGGTTGATAGGAATTTAGTGCTCATTATAATCTGAGAATAAAAGAGTTAGTGAAGAGAAGATTCCTCAAGAGGCATTTTTTCAACTGTCCCTGTTCTTAAGACATAAAATTTCTTAAGATGTTAAACTTGCACCTGGAAATTGTGGGGTTTTTTTAGTTAGTAGCTCATTTTGACCTTTGTTGCTCATCATCGCCTCAGTTCCTACCAACCATATCAGTTCTGTTCTTATAATATGTCGATAGCATGGCATGACAGATAATGCTGAAGCTACCAACATGCTCAGAATATTAGTAACCAGAAAAATCACATTCAATTAAGGTAAATACAGCTCTCAGGCTCTAGCAAGAATACAGGATGATATCTAAAAATAGGCAACCATTATTCTAACCCAATGCCTATCTTTCTGCCTGAATGAATTACATTTTATAAATAGTTGGTGTGTGAGTGCAAAATATGAATGTTTAAGTTATTTCTGTCTACTGGAATTTATGAAATAAGGACTTGTGCAATGGACAAAAAGTCATCTCTTATCAAATGTATGCAATTTAATATTGAAGGACATTTTGTTTCTCTGTAGAGTGACTGTTTTGATTAGCTGAATGTCCATGTCACATGAATACTTGTGACAAAAAAAAAAATCAAAATTTCACTAATTATTAGTTGGAGATGTGGGGAAAACCCAGCAATTCAGCCAATTAAACTTTTTCAGTTACATATTTAAATATTGTAAATGATGTGCTTTACTACACTGTAGAGGACAAAAGGAAGTACTCTGAAGGAACAATCTGATGCTGAGGTCAGGAAAGGCGGGCTGCAAGGAATGTTTGCTTACTGGCTGTTTTACTGAATCATAGAATCATTGAATGGCCTGGGTTGGAAAGATCATCATAAAGATCATCTTGTTCTAACACCTTCCATTGCATCAGGTTTCTCAAAGTCACGTTCAACCCAGCCTTGAACACTCCGAAGGATGTGGCATTCACATCTTCTTTGGGCAACCAGGTCCTGATCCTATGCCTCACCACCACCCTCAGAGTCACAAAATTCTTCCTAACATCTAATCTAAACCTCCCCTCTTTTAGTTTGAAGCCATTCCCCCTTGTCATATCACTACATTCCCTTGTAAAAGGTTTCTCTCCATCTTTCTTGTAGGCTCCACCCAGATACTGTAAGGCTGCAACTAGGTCACCCCAAAGCCTTCTCTATTACAGTCTGAACTATCCCAATTCTCTCAGCCTTTTCTCATAGGAAAAGTGCTCCATCCTCTGATCAACTAGGTGGCACTTCTCTGGACTTGCTCCAACAGGTCAATGTCCTTCCTGTGCACGGTGCACACAGCTCTTCACCCTAGAGCTGGATGCAGTACTCCAGATGGGATCTCATCACAGTGGAGTAAAGGGGCAGAATGACCTCTGTTCATCATGCAAATGTTGCTACATGAAGAAGATAGGACTGGACAACAGGTATGCAGGATTCTTGTTTAGCTGGTGGCAGTTTTGAGGGGAGACCTCTTTAGAGGCAAAAAAAAAAAAAATATTCACAAGGGAGAAACTTTCCTAATGTGGACAGCACAGACAGAAGAAGAGGGAAAAGTTTGTAAGCTGGAATCACAACTAGAAAAAAAAGACTGAGACTCTGGTGATGTACACAGCGAGGTCTCAGAGGTGGCAGAAAAAAGATTTCATAGGGACTTCAGTTGAGACTGTAAAGTTGACTGTAACCTAACAAACTGCTAAAAACTGATGGTTGAGATCCAAATTCAAAGGAGACCATTCTGTCAGGCTACATGGACAAGAGGGAATTTCATTTCTAAGTATTCCTGTTTTAATGTTTTTCTTCCAATAGGTCATTTTCTCAGTTTTTGGTCAAATAGAAACTTGATGTTTCTGAAAACTGTCAGGTTTTTCAGGTGTGCTCATTTTAAAGGAAAGGGGCAGGTGGGTCTTCAAAATGCCAGCCAAGTCAGGTATCAGTCCTCAGGAATGGTTGACTCTTTTCAACCTGAGTGAACCAAGTGCATTGAGATGATGATTATGGTACATCAATGTGCAATCTCCCTGTAGTTTCCAAAATTGCAGACTCTGACATGACTTTCTGCAAGATAGCTACTGGAGTAGAGCCTTGCAATGGGAAATGAGCTCCTTGAAGCAAACCTGCTTAAAGTAATTCAGACCCCACACACTGCTGAAAAACTAGTTAGACTAATTTAAATGAAGTCGTGTGCTTTACCTCATAGCTCCATTGCAGCTTTAAGTTATGAGGACTTTGACAGTAGCTTACTGCACAGTTTTGCAGATTTGCAATGTAGATTTCTATTCTATTAAACCTTGTGATAACATTATCTCTGTTTTCTGCTTTGCCTTTTTTTGCTCAGTGGTAGGTGATACTGGATTTTCCTTGCTTCCTGCTGGGAAATATAATGACTACAGGAAGCAAAGAGTCTCTTAATAAAGTTTCAAAGAAAAGAAGCTAGAAAATAGAGGCATCTGTCTGTGATAGGGGAATCAGTATAAGTTATTATATCAGAATTTCTATTAAACAAACAAAACCAAAGAAGCCCATTTCTCTGTGCTTACTCCCAGAATATATCTACCATTCTCACTGTTTCGTGTAAATATTTTAATGTTAATATAAATTATTTTAATAACAAAACCAACAATAAAAATGATGTGCCCCTGTACTTGGGTATTTCAGGGCACATGATGCCTAAGACTGTGAACATGAACACAGCACTATGCACAAATCTTTCAATGACTGGCACCATCTACATGGATACACCTTTTGCTCTCTCACAAACACATCTTTGGGTATGTGCTTGCCTTCTCTCATACTCCTCTGCTTGGCTCTTACAAAAAATGTGTGTGTGTCTGTCTGTGTTCAAGAACGGATTCGAGAGGAAATAATTCATGAGGTAGACTTCTAGTAGGGAATTGATAGGTCTTTGGAACCATTACCTATATTGGCCATGCACAGGGAGTTTGTAAAACACAAATCTGACTATTTGTATCTGTGCTACAAAAATAAAGGTCAAAATGAATGACAGACATGCAACTATTACATGTCAGTATGATTCTTGAATTTCATTAACTTCTACACATTCTTCGCACGTCTAATTCTCCACGCAACTTCATTCCACTGGATGGAAAAAAAGTCAGTTTCTTGTACACATAAGTCATTCCTGGAAATAAATTATCAGTGAAGGCTATTTTCAAATGGTTCATAGTGCCCGCATCTTACTAAGAAAAATTATTGTCCTAATATTATTGCAAATTACAATAGAAATATTATGCATACTAGAACTGTGCTGAATGTTTCATTTTGGAAAACACTGAATCTAAAAAAAACATATCATTTAAAAATTTACACCAGAGTGTTCCATACATTCTTAAAAATTAAAGCTGTCTGGCCTGGCTATATTTGCTTATGAAAAATAGCTTAGTTTTAAATAAAGTCATAAAAATTGCATTCTTCTCATTTCTAGAGGTAATCAGCTATGACATTCAATGACATAAATCTTTGCTCTATTCATTTTCTTCCTCTTCTAGGAAAATAAAAATGAAGTGTTTATAAAGGTGATGATCAGAGCAACTGTAATGCAACATCCACCCTTTCTTTCAGCCATTTTAAAGCTGAATGCATGCTGAGAGAGTTTGGAGGGTCTTTATAAGATATTCTGAGAAGTTAATGAAAAATTATTTTGCTCTTATTACCTTTGTTTATCTGTTGTTCTCCATTCCATTTTTTTTTTTTGCTTTCAGTTGTATTGAATGAAACTTATGAAAACTTGAGATAATATTTTTCAAAACATTTATAAGGTCCTTGGGGTCCAATCCCTACTCCACTTTTGCTCTCAGTGGAAAAAGCCTCTGTGAAGAGGATTTCAGTCCACTGGTATTGAGCTAACAAAATGCTTAAGCTTTAGAAGGAAGATTATAATATTAGGTCATTTACTGTGAGAGATGGTGTTATTTCTATGCTTCTTAATGATATATAAACTTGATGTGTATATCTTGTACAAGATACATAGGGAAAAGCAACTCCACACATAAAGCTTTTTTTATTTCAATTTTTAAATACTCTGATCTTTTAAAAGACTCTTTTGACCTTGAAAACAGGTAAGAAAGCATAAATACCCAAAAAATATGACCCTGCTGAAGAGTAATGCAAAAAAATAGCTAAGGATATAATGTTTATTTTAAATCTACTTGAAAATAGGCAGAAAAAAATGCATCATAAGTAAGAGATTAAAAATTTACAACTTCAGTGAAATCTCCAGGGATATGTCTATTTGTGACATGCAGAAATCTCGAATTCTTCTGCATTTATATGGCATAATTCTTCATATGGTTTCATTCATGTTTTTCCCATGAAGGTGGTAGAGGTCAGCCCTTTCAATCAACAGAGGAAAAATTAATCTGAATTTGGATAATGATATAGACACAGTTAGAAATATCACCGTCACAACCTCACTCTCCATTTTCATTGTTATATACTGTGTCATGTTTTAAAGATTTAGTGAACAATGCCCAGGTCACATTTTATACATTATGGTTTTGTCTGTCCCTCTTTCTCTCTGCACATGCACTGAATAATTTGCTTATAGTTAGTCTAACTTATCTGTGCAAATCTTAGGCAGCTTCTTTTAAGCAACTCAACTACATTTCCTCAATGATCAGAACAGGCAGAAAACTTATATCCTGGATATATGTCTTTCAATGAAAAATCCCCCAGAGAAGCTACCTGTATTATTTACTAGCTAGAAAAGCTAAACTGCATTTAGAAGCTTAATGTAAGGGACAATGAATCCCAGTCCATTTTGTGTTAAGTACTTGAGAGAGACTGGTGAATTCTTCTGCCTATGTGAGATGGTTCCAGGTCAGAAATCTTGCTTTGAAATAGTTCTGGGCTCAGCTCACCTGCATCCAGACTTCCTGAGTGAGCAAGCAGCTCAGTTCTGATGATACTGTCCACGCTGATACATTCATGCAAAACTGGTTAAGCACTTCCAAAGATTATACCTGGATAACTTGGTTCATTTCTCTACAAGGGGAAGGGGGGAAAGAAAAAAGAAGAAGAAAACAAAACAACTTCTGTATTTTATGTACTCAGTTTCTCAGCCATAAAAAATATTCCATAAATAAACTTTTCCTGTCATTTCTGGAATTTAGTTTCACTCTGTATGAGAATTCTACATACAATATAAAGATTTATCATTATTGTCTCAGTTATCGTTATTGTCATTATTATCATTATTGTTATCACTATTGTCTCAGTTTGAGGTGGAGACCCTGGACAGAAATCTCCTCCCTCAGACCCAATACACCTGATTTCTCTAATACAGAGAGAGAGAGACCAAATACGCCCAGATGTAAGAGAAAAAATTACCTTTTACCAATAAGAATACCAATAACAATACTGATAAACCTGGGTTAAACCAACCAATGAAGGGAAACTTCCCAAGCCCTGCCCACCAGAACGAATCTAGATGGCAACTGGTTTCCCCAACCTGGAAAAAGCACACGTGGCCACAGGACAGAGACAAGATGGCCACCCTTCCATGTGGTTTACCTCCCCCATGCCCATAAAACCTGGTAAGAACAGTTGGAGATCAGTGCTCGCAGGAAACAGTGGATAGGTGGGGTTTAACACTGTCAGACACTTCCATGGTGCTGGAGTGAGGTTGTGGTTCCAGTACAGTCAGTCAGAGCAGGGCTCCAGACCCCCCGGGTGATGGGAAGGACCTGCAAGACACCCACTGGATCCAAGGACAAGACTTGGTTGTTGCCATTTTGATGTTCGTTGGTCAAAGTGGTGGTCATACCCTGAATCTGTTGAGGTGGCGGTAGAAGCCCCAGTGGTTAGGGAAGCCCCAAAACTCAGTTATATATGCCCAGGTTCAGGTGGGAATGTCTCCAGTACCTCCCCTGGGGCAGGGAGTTTTACACTGGATCATGTAATACTGTAAGTCATAGATATATATATATATCATTCATAATTACAGAAAAAAAAATTAAAGTACTGTACTGGAACCTCCACAAGACTTCCAATTAAGATCAGATTTCTCAAAGTTTTGAGAAACATGGGAAATTTCACTGTGTAGTTCAACTACCAAGAATAAAATGGCATTATAATGTTTGCAACAAACATTAAATGAAGTGTAACTCCTAGTGGAAAAAAAGGAGGTATAATCTTACCAGTTATCATCCTTTAGTAATCTACATTTTTAATCATCATGAGCATATTATATTATTGTTGCACCTGACAGTCTGCCAAAAATCTTATTTGTAGTATAGAAGAAATTCACAAAAGTCAGGGGAGTCCAAAAGCTATCAGTGCAAGTAAGAATGGGCCCAGAAAAAGTTTCACCTGGTTCACCACACATTGGTTGGCCAACTTCTGCACCTGCCCTTGCTGGGGTACTTTCTTCTGTGGACTGCTGAAATGCCCACATGGAAGGTGAGACAGTTTAAGTGGGACTGCCAAATTTGACTCATGTTTCCACTTACAAAGCATTACAAAGGGGACTGTTGGATTACAGCGAAGAAAACCTGTATGAAACTTCTACTCTCTGTCATACACATTTCTGACAAGAACTCTGTTCTAGCAATTCAAAATGAAACAGTTTTACGAAGGTGCAGCCCATGCATAGCTGCACACAAATATTACAACTTCAATAATAGTAATAATAATGTAATGCTTTTGTCAAACTGCTGACATTTGTGGTTCCTGCAGAACCACGTTAACCAGGCTTGGGTACAGGTAGTTCGAAAACGTATTGTGGCAAATGTAACAGTGGATTTGTCTACATCTGCTTGATACCAAAACCAGGATTTTTTCCCCATGGGTGTTTAACAGGCAGTCCAACATAATAGAAGAAATGAAAAACACTAAAAGTATTTATATAATAGGGTGTTTATAATATAAATATAAGTATGTGTTAAATAACAGAATCTGACATTTTTGAAATTCTGATATACAAGTAAGAAACTTGCTGGGTCTTGCAAAACCATGGAAAAGAACCAGTATGTTCCATATATTTTCCTTCTTTCACAAAAACATATCATGCACTGAATACCAATGTTGTGTTTTGACTTTCACAACTAAAGTGTAAGTCTTGGAAAATTACAGGCATTCTATAATTTACGTATTATAATTCAAAGAGCCTTCCTCATGGTGAGTGAAAAGATAGATTACCCATCTTCTATTTTTTTCAATAATAGTAAAATTAGCTGCGCCCACACCTTTTCAGTAACAACAGTAAGTCTATCCTCAGTGCTTCTGTAGATAACCTGAAAATCTTTGATTCATTTTTCATTTGGAGCAATATAGCAGGATAAGACTAAATTATGATAATGGCTATGTATGTAAACACTTTTGTAACAATATTTTATACCTGTCCTCTTAAATGTTAAAAAATTCTGCAATATCAAGTCAGTTTTGTCCTATTGAAGAACAAGTGAAAGTGGTCCCTTGGATCTGCAACTAGGATCTCTGTCATTAAGATGGTGGAAAAAGGGTGCTTAGAAAAAAATATAGATAAGCAGATCTATCTTGTCTGGCATTACTTGGAACAATAATCATATATCAATATATGAGAGAGAAGAAAAAACGTACACAGCTGAAAGGAATAGTCTACATAAATGTGAACAGAAATGTGAAACAGTAAAATATGATTCATAGCCTATGAAAAACAAAACATCTGCCTTCTGCAGAGCCTCCCTATTATCTAAGTATCAGGGAATTTCTGGATTAAATTTACTCTGAAGAGCTGTTGTCATGGTTTGAGAGCCCAAAATCCAGTTTCTGATTCCTAGCCCCACTCCCACATCTCAACCCCATGTGAGATGGGTTTTCCAGACAAAAACACAAGACTCAAAATGGGGGGAAGGGAATTATATTACAAGACTATCAACAAATAAATAGTATAATACATTACATACAATCTTAACTCTATCTCTACCATGACAATAATATTTACAATGGGCCAAATCTCTTCTCCCTCCAAATAAAAGTCCAGGAGAGAAGAAGAAGAAAAGACCCCTCCCAGTCTCTGAGCAGCAGGTTTCTCTAGGGCAGCAGTGTCTCTTCTTCTCTTCCATGCAGCAGAAGCAGTTGCTGGCTCTCTGCCAGCACACACGAGGGAGGTCTCCAAGTCTCTCTCGGCCCCTCGTCTCCAAACGAAGGGTCTTTCCGTGGGCTGCGTTACCCCAGACAAAGGTTGCTCCACCACGGTCATATCAATGAAGTGCAGAAGCCTTTGTGACGGTCTGGTATCTTCAGGGGATCCAAGCCCCTTGTCAGAGCTTCTGTGCTCTGCCTCAAGATGGCTGCTAGTGGCTCTGAAGCTTAGCAGCAAGGGAGGACCCAAGGTCCTCTCTCACACATTTCGTCCTGGCTGAGCTCTCAGGACCGCTACATTTAGGACTTCCAATTAATAGGAGTTCACCCCCTCCATTTTTTGGAGGGATCTCAAAGAAGTTTGGGGGAGTTTTGCAGTTCTTACCCCAACAAACTCTGTAGTACTTTAGTTCTCTCTGCTGCTTTTCTCTCTCTCTCTCTCTCTCTCGGCTCGCAGAAGTTTTTCTGTCTGTTTTGCTGCATGTTTGTTTGGGTGCTTCTCTTATCTCTTGGCTCTGTGCTGCCGCTTTTTCTCCGTCCACTGCTGCTCTGCCGCTTCTCTTAGTGTCTCCTACTGCTGCTTACCGGAGACAAACTCCCCCAACTCTTAGCTACAGGCACTCAGCCCAGTTTAACACTGTTCCGAGTCCCTGCAGCCCCAGCCAAGGGGTTGGGGGGGCGCAGAGCCCCCAGGGTTTTTGCCCCGGCTCCTCGTGGCCTCAGAACCACATGGCCACCTCTTCTTCAACAACAAGTACCACTCTTCTTTTCCGGTCTAGAGATATGTTTATATTTTGCAGGAGCAGTAATTGGGTCAAACCCCAAGGGTCACCACCCCCTCGGGGGTTACCACTTTTAACTTCAGGGGGAAAACCTGGTTCAAACCACTACAGCTCTAAATCCAGAGAAACTGAAAAATTAGAAAATTTCAAAAGATAAAAGAAAATAGAAGACAACTTTTTGATTTCTTTTTAAATAGACCTGTAACAATAAATGATTAAAATTTAAGACAGGTACCACACTTAAACCCTGACCAGATCAATGAATAGCACAAGATTTTCTATACAGAATTTAGCCACATACAACATCTAAATATTAAGATCCTCTGCATACTAATGTGAAACACCATGGTTTCAGCTTTATAAAAATGCAAGTATAACCACACACATCCCAAAATAATCACAGTTTTCCCTAGCAATTTCTTTAGACTTGCTAACAGGTGCTGCAGTAATTAAAAAAATTAAATGTTTACTTCTTATATTTTGAGTGAGGTTCCTAATGCAGCTTTTCCAGCACATGCAAGCATAAAATTTGTGATTCCTACATACTAACATGATTTTCTGTGTTGTCTTTACATGTAGTCAGTCTTCTGGACCTACCACTTTTCTAACAGCACATTAAGTTGTGGGCCTAAAAATTGATTTTCAAGAAAGAAAGTAAAACTGAAAATTAAACAACTGCAAGGCTGGAAGACATGGAAAGACACAAGAGTATAGGGTGCAAGACATTTAGTGCAAAATCATCCACAGAACACTTATCCTTATGACTACCATATACGTCATAATATATTACATAATACTTTGGTAAATTTCAGCTGCCAGTATAATGATTTACCAAAGTAAATGCAGTGTACTACAGATAAAGATCAGGAGAAAACTAAATACGTCAGATAAAACAGAAGTATTTGCCTTTAATACATCATCAGCATGGCTCTCTCCTGTATAATTAAAATATTCTGCTAGCAATGCCCTCATTGTGGAATTCCCAAATACTGAGTATTGCCTGCAGAGAAGATACGGGGCCTCTACAGCTTTTCTTGGTGATAACTTCTTTTGTGACAGTGAGGATGTAATGGTTCTTTGATCACAATTAGTCACAAAACAACTTCTTATTGCTTTGTTAGCCTATGAGTTTGCATAAGAAGGGAAAATGTATATGTACAATGGAAGAATTATCTGTCAGATTGTATTAGAGCATGTAGATGTGGTGTTAAGGTCACATTTCTCAGGGATGCATAAAATGTCTGTTTTAATCTGGAAGACTTAAATGCTTAAAGCTTAGTAGGGTGATCTTTCTTTTTGATATAATAAATGTGGGAAACTGGAAAAGTCCATTGTAATATGATTTTAATGCTCCCAACTCATTTTGCATATACATCCTCTATTTATTGCTCTTGTAATCAACTCTCTGAGTTGATTTCTTAGAGTAACAGAACACAAGCAGGGTGTTTTTGTGAACACTAAAAAAAAAGAGATCCCTAGGAGTTTGAATGCTGTAGGTTCTGAGATTGTTGATTCAGATGAACTTATAATTTGTATTTGTTGCTGCTCTTTAAATTTTATTGTCCAGCCTTGACTCACAACATGCATTAATTTTCAAATTATGTTAGAATCGTTAGCAGGTATTCTTATTCAGTGTGTGTTTTGACTAATTCTCAGCAGGCACCCTTAAACTTTAGCAAAGATTTCTACCATCTCTGAGAAAATTAAAGAAGTCTGCTGTGCTACAGAAAGTGATAGATAATTAGCATGAAAGTAGAATTTCTGAATGCACATTTATAGATTTTTTTACTCTAATTACAGATGAAAAAGTGTAGACTGACTTCATTCAGCACATGCCAGGGATTCATCTCTCCCAACTTTACTGACCAGTGTAGAGTCTCTTCCTGCTACTAAGACTTCCCCATCTGATGAGTAATTTGTAAACAAGGACCTTATCTGTGGTGTTTTATAGTATATCTCTGATTCTGCTGCTTCTGTAATTTTGCATTGTCTTAAATTTCTCCCAGTCATTCAACCAAGGCTGCCACAAAATCAGGAATCCTCTTGATATTCAATGGTTCTAAAAAAAGTCAAACCTTTAGTAATTTTGTACAGATCTGCAGATCACCCATCATATTCATTAGCTATAAATCAGAAAACAAAGAGAGGCTAGAACTAAACTAGAAATTTTTTAGAATGTCAAACTTCATGACCTCTTTCTGGATGAAGATTGGATGATAACAGAGGGCTTAAAGACCCTCATTAAAGCACTTCAGAAATAGTTGAAATACTTTGTTCACTCCTACCAACTCACGCAAATTTAATCTACCTGTAAGTATATTAAGGCTTAGAAGTACACTATAATGCTAATAACATTAGTACCACCACTCCTTTTGTACCAAGAACCACAGGAATTACTTTAAAAACAGCAGTCTGGTGAACACCTGGAGTTAGTAAATTGAGGGATTCACTTTGATTTACATCTAAGCTGCTCATCCTAAATGTCACACTCAAGTGTCAGAAGATTCAAATCAGAATGCTGTAATCAGTATTTTTCTACTCAGTATTTTTTTCCCAAATAATCAAAAAATCAAGAATCTCTGAGACACAAAGTCAGTTTGTAGAAATTCATTGATCTAATAAAGTAGAACTAATTCTCCAGAGTGCCAAAAGTTATGTTAAGCATAACTGACAAGGACTCTACAGAAAGCTTAGTCTGTGTTTTCCCAGATGAAGGAATTTATCTTGGTTCCTAGCTGCCAAGCATCACCAGGACAGAGTTTGTGCTAGAGCTGGAAAGTCTGGAGTTTGTACAAGCTTTAAGGAAACCATGTCTAACTTCTGTAAATCTATTGTTGCAAAGAATTCAGCTCATATGAAAATTTCCATTCCATGGCTGCCAACCCTACAGCAACTGACATTCCTCCTGGTTGAAAAGCCTCTGAATAGCAGCTCTGCTTACCTCTTTGTCAAAAGGGACAACTGAGTGAAATGAAGCTGAGGAACAAAAAACACAAAAGGATACTTTAAAAGGCAGCTAAAGGTTCTTTCATGCACATCCAGTGGCTATACCAGGATTTGAACCCTTGGAAATCTACAGGAAAAGACAATCCTTTCCATATAAATGGCAATAGGAATATTGGCCATTTCAGTCATAATCAAGAGCAAATGAAAGAGAAAACAAACCTCCAATGATCTATTCCTGCTGCTGTGCAGAAAGTGTAAGAGAGAAAGATGACCTGTGGATGGTGATATCAATGTTCTATGATGGACGTGTTTTGCGCTACACAGCACAGAGTAGACTTTGATTCTTTTACGTACTGTTAAAAAATGTACATCTATACAAATCCTTCATGCAACTAATCACTTACAGTCTGAGCTGTGTAAAATGAGTCCTTTTATTTTGACATGTTTTTTTCTGTTATCTCTTAAAAATGCTCATCTCTATTCCAATGAAGTTGTGCTAATCAAATGATATATGGTAAAGGAAAGTATTTATTTTACAGAAAATAGGATAGATGGAAGCACTGAAAATGTCATGTCATGGCTAGGCTTTGCGAACGAAGATTTGGGAAGGGCTCTACCCACGTTTGTTACAAGTGCACTGGTGGCTAAAAAGGCCAATATGAGATAGGCACATCCGGTTGCAAAAGGCACAGCAGAAAGACTCCTTAGGTGGTATATTCTGCAAGACACAATTCTTTCTGCGTTGTCTTTTCTCCCAAGAGTGATCCTGCGTGCTATCTCAAAGGCATCAGCAGCATTACAGATAGTGTGTCTCCAGGCCTCCCGATTGGAGGCCAGAGTAGACCAGTTATGTTGATCAATATGGTCGAGGCTGAGATATTGTTTCAGGGAGTCCTGGTATTTTCTCTTCAAGGGTCCTCTTGTGCGGCAGCCGGTGGCAAGTTCACCATAAAGCAAGATTTTGGGGAGGTGGTGGTCCTTCATCCTTGAGACATGCCCTGCCCAACACAGCTGTGTTCTCAGCCACATGGCCTCAATACTTGTGACTGCTGCTTGTTCTAGAACAGATGTATTGGTCACATAATCTGACCAGTGGATGTTTAGGATTGTACGGAGGCAGCGTTGATGGAAGCGTTCTAAGAGACGCAGGTGGTGGCGGTAGATGACCCATGATTCAGATCCATATAAGAGAGTAGACAGCACTATGGCTCTGTAAACGCTGGTCTTTGTACTGTTCTTCTAGTGTTTATTTTGCCAAACTCTTTTATGAAGCTTTCCGAAGGCACTATATGCCTTTGCTAACCTGCTGTCTATCTCTCCGTCAATCTTACCATCCGAGGAGATGAGGCTGCCTAGGTAATTAAACTGCTGGACTGATTTGAGAACTGATTCACCAATGGTGATATGGGGATGATGGATGACTTCCCAAGGTGTGGGTTGATAGAGAACCTCTGTCTTCTTCAAGCTGACTTCCAGCCCAAAGAGCTCAGCGGTGTCTGCAAAACAGGATGTTAAACACTGCAGAGCTGCTTCTGTGTGGGCGACAAGGGCGGTGTCATCAGCGTAAAGCAGCTCCCGGACAAGATGGTTTAAGGTCTTAGTGTGGGCCTTCAGTCGCCTTAGGTTGAAGCACTGAAATGCCATGGTGATTAACAGCATAAAGGAATGTATGGATATAATAAAGTATAAATATTAGATAACACCATGGAGGAATTAAGAAAGAATCGCTTTAGAAGGCTTATTATTATATTTGGAAAAAATACTGTCTTTTCTGAAAACAAGATGTCTCACTTTACAACAACCAAATAGATGCATATTTATTCTATATTCTAGAAATATCGTAACTGTGAATTTCCCGTAACTGAAGGGTAAGGATAGGTGAGTAGCATATAATAGTTTAGAGTATTTAACTTTTGCAAGAAAAGACAGAGTTTATTCAATATGTAAGTTGTAATTGACATAAAATGTCTATACAAATCACTATTACTACTTTGTCTGCCAATCTCACACTAGGCATTTGTGGTGGAAAATTAGGTCAAATTATTTAAAATCAATTTTCATGTGCTGCCTGAGGTTCACAGCTAAAAAATATAGAATCATCTTTGCTACTTATACATTGAAAAAGATTTTAATGAGAAATAAAGAATGTAAACCAGAAAGTTTATGTGTTGGTATTTGTAGTGGTTTGGCTTAGGCCTCTTCCTGGCAACCAGGTCGAAACTAAGGAAGTACCCATATCTCAATGTTCCATTCTATTCTTTACTTAAGTAGAAATATAAACAGAAGGGGGGAGGAAGCTGGAAAGTAGATCTCTTCCGGCGGAGTTTGGAGAAGGTGGGCAGCCTCCCTGCTGTCGAGTTCTTCATGTGGAAGTGTAGGCCTGTAAGGTTTTGAGAGGCTGTTGCTTCTTCCCAATTTGAGAGGAGAGATCTGATGATGTGGACTCTGCTTTCTTAAGGAGAGTGTTAAGATTTTGTTGGTTAGTTCTTTATTGGCCGCATATATCTGTGTCTCTGTTGTTTCGGTTTTTTGGTGTGTTGGGGTTCTCTTTCTTATATGTAAATAGTTTTTGTAACTGTATATAAGTGTAAATATATATATATACTGCTTTGGTTCTGTTATTTCAGTCTTTTCAGGTTTTTTTTCCTTCCCTTTCCCCTTCCCCTGTGTTCATAAAAAGGGGGCAGGAAGCCCTTTTGCTGTGGTCTTGGGCTCTTGGTGGGGAGCCAAGTCCAAACAACCACAGTATTTTATATATTGCAGTAAACTTTAACAACTACTTACAGTGCCTTGTCCCTTGGAACAGCTGTTGACAGCCCTACTTCTCAAGAACTATATGCTAGTCTCCTTTTTGTAGCAGATGGACAAGGAGGGCTGAAAAAACATGGGTATGTGAATGCAACAGTGAAGATGTGTCAGGTTAGAAACAATGAGTTCAGTTATCTCTATGGTGTGGTTTTTAAGTATTCCAATGGCATTACCTCGTGGTGGATCCCTCATCTGGAATTTACAGATCAGAAAGCATAAGACTTTTGCTAGAGATAGATGTACCAAGGCCATCAGCTTGGCTGTAATATGTGATCTGCCTCACTTTGGTGCTGACAGAGTTCTTTTAAACCATTCACTTTTTTTTCTGCACAGCTGCTGCTTCACTTATTAGTATTCTACAAAGGGGCTCATTCTAGGATAGTTCACTCCAGGACTGCTCTTAAAGGCAATCTGGGTGAAACTGCATACTGCACACTCCTCCAACATTATTTCAGTTGACTTTGTACTTTCACATGACCACATGCACCTATCAGGTCATGTACCGCATACATTTCATCTCCTGCTACAGAAATACTTCTCTAGTGAGCTGAAACACACTCCAGGATGTCGCATAGACCAAAAAAAAATCATCATCTTATTTTCAATTGTAATAATTTTCAATCAACACTGTCTCTATGCTTCATTTCTAAAGACTAAATTTCCCATTCTTTCATAGTACTTCCCTGCACTTTGTTTGTCGTTCTTCTATCAGTATTCTTTAGTTAGAACAACAACAAAAAAAGGATGTTTCCCTATGTAGTGGTTTGAACCAGGTTTTCCCCCTGGAACTAAGAAAGTGGTAACCCCCAGGGGGTGGTGACCCTTGGGGCTTGACCAATCAGTGCTCCTGCAAAATATAAACATATCTCTGGAGACCGGAAAAGAAGCAGTAGTACTTGTTGTGAGAAGAAGAGGTGGCCATGTTGTAGAGGCCACGAGGAGAAGGGGCTCCGGCCCCTTAGGGGGCTTTGCCCCCCCCCAGCCCCCGGTTGGGGGGCTGCAGGGACTCGGAATGGTGTTGAAGCTGGGCTGAGTGCCTGCGGCTAGGAACTGGGGGAGTTTCTCCCCTGTAAGTAGAAGTGGGAGATGCTGGGAGCAGCGACGGAGCAGCAGCGGAGACAGCAGCGTACCGGAGCAGTGGCAGAAGGCCAACCAGATAAGAAGCAGCAGAAGCCGGTATGCAGCTAAGACAGACACAGAGGTGTCTGAGGAGAAGGAAAAGCAGCAACAGGACAAGAGAACCAAGCCAGCAGCAGGAACAGAGTTTCGCGGGGTAAGAACTGGATAAACCAAAACCCCCAAACTCGCTAGAGACCCCTCCGAGAAAGAGGAGGGGGTGGTGGACTGAGAGGAGTCCTAAAGTGCAGT
>NW_020897719.1:1516285-1624256 GCF_003984885.1 Neopelma chrysocephalum
CCCCCCCTGCTCCAGCTTCAGAGAAGCTGGCAGCCATCTTTGAGGCAGAGCATGGGAGCTCTGCACAGGGGCTTGATTTCCCCTGAAGATACCAGACTGTCACGAAGACCCCCGTGCTTCGTGATATGACCGTGGTGGAACGACCTTGTCTGGGGTTACGTAGTCCACGGAAAGACCCCCGTTTGAAGACGGAGGGCCGAGGGGCTTGGAGACCCCCTCGTGTGTGCTGGCAGAGAGCCAGCAACTGCTTCTGCTGCCTGGAAGAGAAGAAGAGAGCCTGCTGCCTAGAGAGAGACCTGCTGCTGACAGACTGGAAGGGGTCTTTTCTTCTTCTTCTCTCCTGGACTTTTATTTGGAGGGAGAAGAGATTTGGCCCATTGTAAATATTACTGTCATGGTAGAGATAGATATAGAGTTAAGATTGTATGCAGTGTATTATAGTATTTATTTATGTGTATAGCCTTTGTAATATATTCCTTTCCCCCATATTGAGTCTCGTGTTTTTTGTCTGGAAAACCCATCTCACATGGGGTTGACATGTGGGTGGGGGGCTAGGAATCAGAATTGGATTTTGGGCCTGCTCAAACCATGACACCCTACTTCATAGTTTTCACTATTTCTAGATATTTGACTGTCCTTTTGAGACTTTTTCCCATCAATAACAAAAGGGATCTTCTCTGGCTTTGAGTGCCAGATGGTATCCCCATCATAAATGAGGCCTTCCTTTGAAATTCACATTTAAAGTGATCATTTTCCTTGCAAGTTAATGTGACCGCATTTTTTTTAAAAGAATAAATTTACTTTTAGTAGTATATTTGTTGAGAAACACATTGTGCAGTGGTGTCAACTAGACATTTAGATTGCCCAGTGTTAGATCAGCAACCCAAGATTTTGGAATGAAAAAGAATTCAAATATTACTAACCATCCTTCACAATTAATTGTGCATTGTGAAAAAATAAAAAGAAAAAAAAGAAAAAATCTCTATACACAATATTATTTTCCTGTATAATTATGTATTTATGTATTTTAAAACTACGTTTTATGAGCTGTAATTACTGCTGATGACACATCCAGGAGCCACTCTGGCAGTCACACCCCACACCACCTGAGCTGAGACCAAAGGCCCTCTGCACACCCCACATTCACACAGTCAGACCAGTTTATCTTATTGGTTCAATCTCAGGTTTCACATAGCAGAATCTCAGATGTCCAAATCCTTAAAATAATTTAATCATAATGCAATAACTGAATAAAAAAATAACAGCTTGAACTGGGCTTTTATACATTTACAGTCTAAATGAGGGAAAGTCCAGGGGTCTTTGGCTCCTGCTGTGTCCCTAAGTGTCTTGTCACCTGGCTGGGCCCCAGGTCCCCATGCCCTTTTATGCAAAGGTCTGCCAGTTCACAGCCCCTTTTCTGGGGCTCCAGCCACCCAGAGCTCCATCTGCAGCTGGGACTGCAGCTTGTACACCAACCTACCTGCACTAAATATATTCCTCAACAACCATATGTACTAATCTTTCCCTATTTCTCTGCCCAAATAGGCGTTTGCTTAGTGCCTTATGGATCAAAACCAAAACCAACCAAACAAAAAAACCCAAAACCCCCCCCCCCAAAAAAAAAACCCCAGAAACAAACAAACAAAAACAACAACAACAAAACCAACAACAACAACAAAAAAACAAACAAGCAAACAAAAAAGCCTCATTTTGGACTTTAATTTCCAACAGTAACTAGCACAGAAAATGTTCTTCTAATATCTCTGAAACCACGGTTGTGAATTTTTCATCTTATAAGGAAAAGAGTTCTAAACCTTCCACCAGTAAGGGAAGTGAAAACCTTACTCATAAAGGGCCATGTAGACTTCTGCAGATGAAAATCAATAGTTAAAGTAAACTTAGAGTACATCACTACCTGTATAAACAGATTGCTTGCATGCAATCTTTTTTCACAGATTTGTCTGGTTTTTTACCTATTCATATTTTTGTCATCTATGGCATCCTGTAACAACAAATTTCACGATTTAGCTGATTTGTGTAAAAAATGCTACCTTTTGTTTTCTTCAAGATCTGGTTCCTATGAAGTTCTTTTGATGTGGCTGTGCACACCTTCCAATCTACTCATGATTTTGTTGACTAATTAATTCCAGTTACCTCTTTGTCTAGCTATATAGACATTACTTGCACAAAAATACCTAATCCATAAGTTTCATTATTCTTTTTACTATATTCTATTTTTTTATGTTCTACCTGAGACTAGAAGGAGAAACGCAACTGAAAAGTGTTTACCCATTTCTCTAAATATGTTCTTATTTTCTTGTTTATTCCTTTCCTAGTCATTCAAAATGCTATATGCAGGTTTTTTTGAGCACTTCCTCGGATGAGTCTGATATTTTTGTAGCATTGTCTACAACAAGTTGAGAATCTCCTTCCTGAATGTTAATGAGTTATTTAGGGTCTCTCGTTGTTTATATACATAGATGCTATTCTATCGGCTCATTATTTTACATTTATCACCACTGAATTTCATCTTTTACTGCTCTTTCAGTCTTGTAAACTTGTGCAACTTTTCACTGCCAGATTTTGCTTTTATTACCATGAATAATTTAATGCTACCAGAAAACTTTGTCACCTCACTACTCACTTCTTTTCCAGAAAACTTATGAATATGTGTATGTATGAGCATGTGTGAAAATGCCATGGACAATGAATTTACAAAAGCATCTAGCTCTGGCTTCCTCCGTTTTTTTCCCTTTTTTTCTATGCCACTGTAGCCACTTCATCATCCAAGGACTATATAGGATTACAGAGAGACAAAGGCTAATTATGCAACAAGGTAGGGGTGGGAAGGCAGTGCTAGAAACAGAATGAATGTATGCAATAATTTTCCAGCACTTCTGGTAGATATAGTTGCTCCTTAACAGTAGGATAATGGGGGGCCAGTAGCCCATAAAAACCCTAGATGAATGACTGTTCTTTAATATTCAGGTGTTTTTTTACAGAATGAATTTTGTTTCTTTCTATGCCTTTTCTATTAATGTCTTACACTCTCATTTTCTTATTTCCAGCACTAAAGCACTACCTGAGAGAGGTGAAGTATGCTAGTATCCACAAAGTTTTGCTTTTCCTTTTTCTTTTTTGGATTAATGATTGCTGGCTTTGGGAAATCTCTAGAATTTCAAAAACTGTATCAATGTCAGTGGAATTGTTCCTAAATTGAGCATCCTGACCCTGTAAATGTCAGTGGATAAGAAGGGAGTCCTTGATAACAATAAAACTCAGTGAAATGTTAATTAGAAATGTAGGCAGGACACTGGAAGGCAAAGAGAAGAGGAGTGTTCAGTACCTGCTGGTAATGTAGTCTCATTTCAGACACCTTTCAGTACCAGCTACTACTTTAAAGGGGTACACTGCTACTAGAAAGCTAGTCAAATGCATGTTCTGGGTTTAGGGACACATATCTATTGTAAGTTATGGGCTTGGCTTGTCGTTCTATTTTAGTTTTTTGTTTGGTTTGTTATTGTACAACTTTTTAATTGAATGCAGTGTATAATCAGTTTTATTGCCTATGTAGACACATGTACTTCTAGAAAAAAAGAAAATACATGAGGGAATAATAGTTTTTATTTCTATTTTTGATTAAAAGAAAAAAATATTGTTTACTGCTCTCATGTAATGTCAATTCAAGGTGGTATTAAACTAGAGAGAATCTTTCAATCTGGAATTTCATATATACTTCTATGTAGTTTATTACTGAGTGAAACTTTTGAAGAAATTGACTTCAAATTAATTATTTCTATCTCCAGCTTAGTTAAGACCATGTGTTGCAATAAATTTTCAGATATTTTTCTTATTACATTGCCAAACTTCTCTTATAGCTTGCACTTAATAATGAAACTAAGACAAGTTTCCTAACAAGAAGTAAGATTGATCTACTTGAGCTCAGTCAAGTGAGAGGCAGAGGAAGAGCTATCCCTTTTTAAACTGGGTATTGGTCATGGTGAGAAAACAACTGTTTATTAGGTGATTTACTCATGTGCTGGTTTTGACTGTGGTAGAGTTAATTATCTTGACAGTGACTAGTATGGGGATCTGTTTTGGATTTGTGCTGAAAGCAGTGTTAATAATACAGAGATGTTTTCATTATTGCTGAGCAGCACTTACACAGTCAAGACCTTTCCTGTTTTTTGTACCCCTTGCCGGTAAGAGGGGACAAGAAGTTCGGAGGTGACACTGCAAGGACAGCTGACCCCAAGTGACCAAAGGGATATACCATACCACAACTCCATACTCAGTATATAAAGTGGGGGAAGAAGGAGGAAGGGAGGACATTCAGAGTGATGATGTTTGTCTTCCCAAGTCACTATTATACATGATGGAGCCCTGCTTTCCTGGAGATGACTGAACACCTGCCTGATCATGGGAAGTGGTGAATGAATTCATTGGTTTGATTTGCTTGTGTGCACAGCTACTGCTTTATTAAACTGTCTTTATTTCAACCCAAGAGTTTTTTAGCTTTTGCTCTTCCAATTCTCTCCCCAGTCCTGCTGGTGGGGGAGTGAGACT
This sequence comes from Neopelma chrysocephalum, assembly GCF_003984885.1. NCBI lineage: Eukaryota > Metazoa > Chordata > Aves > Passeriformes > Pipridae > Neopelma > Neopelma chrysocephalum. The sequence goes on from NW_020897719.1 coordinate 1,520,852, forward strand.
GTGGCTGAGTGGTACTTAACTGCTGGTTGGGGTTAAACCATGAAAGTTCATTTAATTATAACAACAGTTATATAATGAGCAAACAGCTATTGCTTAACCTCTTTTGGCTTTAGCTTAGCTTTCTATGATTGTTGTAATGCCTGTTGTAAAAGCATTTTGATGTATTGTTTTAAGTGACAGATAGTAATAATCAGTAGTTACCATTTGTGGCCTGAACTATGTGCAACGCTGGGACCCCTGGTGGCCTAGTGGTTAGCATGCAGGACTCTCACTGCTGCGACCCCGGTTCAATTCCTCGGTCCCCCGGGCGATGGAGCCCATTAGCCCTGTGAGGCCATCCATCTATGAGAAGGTCACTCTAAACAAAACCTACGTCCTGAGGACCTCACTGCCATTGTCCAAGATTGCTTGGCCCCAGCAGTTGAACCTTAGGATTAAAGGGTGGGCTCAGTTCAGCACAGGCTGTGTCTCACCTAAAAAAAAATCCATTGCGCAGGCTGGAAAGGTAAAAGACCTTTCCCCAAATCTTCGTTCGCGAAGACTGGCCATTATTATTATTATTATTATTATTATTATTATTATTATTATTATGTGCAACACTAGACTGAAGTGTATAGCTGTGCAAATGGGGTATGATAGCAAAGATCTTGACAATTTGGGCACAAGATGAAAACAGAGGCTTCACATCATCAGGCTTTAGGCATACCTTCAACAAACAATTTCTAATGATCAAAAGAATGTAATCTTGCAAGATTATCCAACGTACATATAAACTACACCATACATAGAAAAAAATTGATGTGATATGGAAAACATAAAGTTAGCACCAAGTGGATCCTAGAGTGAATGAAAAGAACATAACAACAGCATCATGGTTATGGTGACAGTTTTGGGATATTGATGACTCATCTTAAAGCCATACCACCTGCTTCTAGGAAGACTGACACCCATCAACCTTAGGGCCCACAGAAGTACTGCAAGAGTAAGCATACCACTGAAGAAACTATTAATAATAAAAAGCTTGTGTATAACAATATTAAATGTTTTATTAAAGCTACTTCTTCCTGCAATAATTACCCAATTTGGTTTCTGTCATTGTAAACTAAGTGACATTTTTTAATAGTTTAACTATCCTTTCATTAGCCTAATAACAAATTACTGCCTTAAATATGAAGAGAGTTTCATTAGCCTGTGGCTGGAGCAGAGAGATTTCTCTGAGCAATTTCTCCTGCATGTTGTAGGCCTTGCTTGATATGACTTTAGAAGCTGCAAGCTGTGTGATGTTTATACTTACAGACTGTGTGAAACTATGTGAGTTTATACTTGTTAGCTGTGTGTTTATAGTTATAAGGTATGAGAAAATAGTTTGTAGAAGGTTGTGGGAAAACTAGAGATAAAGGTACATCTGCAAAGTCTCGGAAAGCCCCTAAAGGTGGATCGATAGGAGGGACTTTGAGTGCCAAGAATGATCTCAGGCTGCGTGGACAGAGCCTCAGATCCAATGAACTGAAGGCATGAGGCGCGTGCACAGACTGAGCTATCCAATCACCTTGTTGTAAGCATGTACCCGGAACAAACTAAACCGTATAAAAGTTAACTCAAATAATAAATTGGACATTTTGCTGATCATATTGGTCTAAGAGCAATCTGTCTCAAGCTCCTCCGCTGATATTAGCCCACAGAATTTGCAGTCTGTGACTGATCTGGTGCTCTGCCCTGAAGCTCTGGTAGGAATTTGGAAGCAAACACTGAAGAAAGTTATGAATTTGAGTATAGAGATAGACCAATGAGACCCTTTAAATTTGCTGTATCATATGGCTAGTACTGCCTGTACCAGATACTTTTTCAATGGACTTTTAGTAGTTCCATTGATTATATCTGCAAAAAAAGATATGGAGAAGCTTGCTACAAAAATCTGAAAATGGCACTGGTAATTATCCGTTGAGGATCATGGTGGCCAGTAGAAGAGTTTCAACTTGCATCAAGGGATAAAAATTTTCACTATCAACTCTTCAATTTTTCATTTTTATTTTTAAGGAAGGGCTATTCAAAAGCTATTAGGAATGAGCTAGGTAAAATTCATGTTTTGGAGAACAGACAAAGTGGTTGACTTTCACAAGAGGATATCCCCATTGCAGCTCAAGAACAGGATGTTTCTCCTATATAATTGCAGTTCACAACATCAAATAGTAGTTGGAAAAAAATCTATCTCCTGCCTGAATGCACTCTTCTTTTTGATGTATTCTTAACATAGTGACGTGTTACATATTCTGCATTCTAGAATATTTTTCTCCTGTTTCCTTCTCTATTCTTACTGTCCAGCTGATTTCCTCAAAGCAGATAATAGGCATTCAATGGGAGATGTCTGTTCTGGAGTAATGTTTTTTTATACAATTGTTAACTGTTGGATGGGTACTCACCATTTCCTACAGGTCAAATATGTCACGGATTTTAAGACCAGGAATCTTAAAACAGGTATAGAGCTTGGTAGGTGATGAGTCTGAGCAAGCTGAAGGTTTTAAGCGTAAGATATTAGTATATCATCCTATTTGTCATGGTTTAGGAATGATACTCCCCAGTTCAGTGTCACCATCGAGACTCTTCAAAACCACACATCACTGTCTCTCACTCCCCCTTCCCCTTCCCCTTCCCACTTTGGAGGGATGGAGTTGAGAATTGGAAGCACAAAAGGCAAAGATCATGGGTTGAGATAAGAAAAATGTACTGGAAACAGCAATGAAATAAGAAAATGAACAGTAACCACAACACTATTAATAACAAAACGTATAAGAAAAGAAATTATTCACATGAACAAACCTCTCTGGTAACAGACAATACAAGACGGCTCCCTCCACCACATTTTCTCAACTGGAAGGAACCCCTTCTCCCCAGAAGAGAGACAGTTGTTCCTTCTTCCAGACCCTGGCAATGACATGAGGTGGTATACAATAACATCAGGGTCCTGGCCACGCCCTCTCTCTGCTACTGCAAAAATTAACCCTGTCCTGACTGAAAGCAGGACACTATTCTAATAAGAAGAATATTATTTTTACTGTGGTAGATATCTGAATAATAGTTTTTGCCGAGACACAATATGACCATGATTTAAAGATGCCACTACTTTTTATGATGCTTTAAAATTTTACTTCACTATGAAGTAAGATAGCTCTTGGAGAGATGATGGGGAAGAAAAGAAGAAAAATGTTAAAGAGCCCTTGCATACTTGGCAGCATCAATATCAGAGGGTAGTTTTGTCATCCTGAGCTGTAGATGAACTGTTGGACCAATGATCTTACAGGTATTTTCCAACATAAATGATTCTATGAATCTATGGCAGATAGACTCCAGTGACAGTAGTTGAGAGAGGTTGTGGAAGGAACAGCAACAGGAGTGACACAAACTCTGAGATGTTTCTTGGTCAGAAATGCATTATAATATGAAGTCAGTAATCAAGATTTAATTTAACTGTAATCCTCGTCACTACTGTTTATGTATCATTTTTATAAATTGTTTTGTCTTTCTGTTTCTGTACTAAGAAAACATCTGAAGCACTTTCGAAAAGGAGATGTTAAATTAATCTCATCTATCAAAAGCATGATAAGCTGTTCTAGGCTTCACTGCTTGGAAATAAAGCTCTTCACCTGATTTCTGCAGCACTCTGTGTCCTGTGTGCTCCTTCATGGAGGAAAGAAAGAAATAAATTAGTTTTCTTTTATTACCTATTCAACTTATTAAAAGAAACATGAAGAAATTGTGAGTCACACTGTGACATGAATGAAGAGGAAATTGTCTGAAAAGAATTCACTTGTAGTGAAATAAAATCACCTAAGATGAAATAAAAGCCCTAATGTACTTCATGGTGTTTCTAAGGATTTATATTCTATTGCTAGCAAAAAGCAAATCAAGCTGTGGTACAAAAAATTTGCATACAGAAACCTCTCAGAAAAGACAATTTGCTTTACACTACTTGCCACCTTCTAATATCCCTCTCTTTGATCACAGTAAAAACTTTTATGACACTCTTGTGAATATTGCTTTCTCAGCGATGAATTCTCATTTGGAATAAAGACTTGGTGGTAGAGAACTATCCCAACCTGGGAAAAGGTTACCAAATTTGAATTAGATATTATCATTCTAACAAAATTTTACAGTTTTTTAATCTTTACTACGCACCAATGGACATAGAACTTTCAACTGTTATTTGCAAGAACAGCAATGTAAGAATGACAGAAAATTCAGAGTATTTATATTGCTAAATTGTGCCCCCAGCAAATTTTTGCCATCAGAGTAACAAGGAAGGAAGAACAAGTTGTTTAAAAAGAACTCACTTACAATGAAATGGCATTTAAATAAAAATTTTAATTTTTTCACTATTTTTCTAAGGTATTCTATTATTCTGATTACAATGAACAGGTCAACTATAATATAGTACTATCACAAATAGAAACTGATATCTAGCGTTAAAGTTTAATGGACAGTTCATCTAAATATAATAGATATGTACAAGATACAAAAATTGTATTCATCCAAAAAAGAAAATAATTTATTATATCAAAAGGTGTTGCAAGTAAAAAATTGAAACAGACAAATGCACATATGCATTAGATAAAACTCTCTTAATAATTTTAATGCAGTATGTGTAACTACAATTGTTTCACCTTCAGTTATTAAAGAGAAATTAAAAACCTACAACAGAAATCAAGTTTCTTTTTCTTTTCAAAAAATTCCTTGTTGCTGTAAGACCGAAATACATATTTTGTTAAAACAGTTATTCTATTCAAGTCTTTAAAACAAACATATTTAATGTGTAAAATATTCAGGAATTGTGTATTCAAAATATAGTACCTAATGCTAGATTACTTCGCTAATATTTAGGAAGAAAATGTTGCAGCTGGAAAAAATTGTAACTCAGAACTGGTTTTGGTATTGAATCTCTTTTCTTTCCTGTTTGTTTTGCTCAGAGGCTCTATAAACAGCCTTGAAAGCCATTAAAAGCAAGGTACAAGATTGCCATGTTATGAGGCTGTGGGAAATAAAAGCCCCTTAGTTTGTGCAACTGACAGGTTTTGACTCCTGTTCAAGTAGATGTTCCACCTGTCTATGCCCTGAAAATGTTGCAGGAGATGAAAAACGAAGATATGGAACTTGGAAACAAAAAGTCAGTTGGGACAACATAACATACATGGCATTATTTCCCCCTGACCTAAGCATGATAGAATAGGGTTGAGGTAGAGAATAAAGGAGTACATCCAGGGATCTAATGGCCTCCTGCTGCAACAATCCAAGCACATAACATACTTTCATCTGGTTTTTTGGATAAACATTATTTGTGGAGATAATATTGGTAGAGGCAACAAGATTTCAGAAGAAAATATTTCAGTAAATAAACCTGCAATGTATATGCATAGCAGGTAAGAGTAAACTCTCCTAAAGGCTAGAAGAATTCACAAAACCAATGGGATGTAAAAGTTAATTTAGTATTTGATTTTTAAAATTATCTCTCTGACCACTGCATCTGATACTTAGGTCCTCACAGAAATTGTTAGAATTCCTTCTTTCACATGTAAGTCCTCTCTAGCCCTCTAACTCCATTATAGTGTCTTAAAAATTTAGGAAGCAAAATGACTGTTTTCTTATTATCTGTTTCAGTCTCAATAACAGAGCACAGATCCCACCAATATTCATGCAATCAATGTACATATAACAAACCTTCTGCAGTGCTGCTTGTCTTTGTCATGGTTAAAATTGAGTAATTTTTTTTCTTACTTCTCTGTGTTGAATTGGACACAAAGGCAATGATTCTAAAATACACCCAACTTCTAAAATATTATGCCAGCATGTTTGAAGAACTATTTTCTCAGGAGGAATGAATATGCTCTTTAATACTTAGTCCCCCAGTCTCTGATCTGTATTTGTGAGTGGTTTGAAGACTCTAATTAGTTTAAATGTTTTAGAGGAAGTCTGTCATGATCTAATTTGTCCCATTAGTCACTTGCCCTAACACTTTTACACACACTCTTTCCTCACATTTGTGAAAATTTGGTTGACTTTTGAGAATGGAAAATTGCAACCTTCTTCATTAGACTGAAAATAAAATTACTGTAAAGCAAACTATTCATTTGTCTTTTTGGTTTTTGGAGATGCATGTTTGTACACTCAAATAATTGAAGAGTTGTCACTGTCTAACCCAATATAAAAGACACAAAAAGAAAAGAAAACTAGGAACGGGCTAAAACTGTGAATAAGCTTGAACCATCGGACTTCTGAAATTTGTGTGGAATTTAAAACATTTAAAACCACACTGCTTAAATTGCACCTTTAGTGTCTGAAAAGTGGAAAAATGCAATATCTTTGAAAGAAAGTTTGCAGTGGAGCAAGCATTCAGTGAAATTCAATGAAATAAACAAAAATGTTTATATTAACTTTAAGAGAGCTTTCACTAGGATCAAATGCTTTTGTAGATTTAAAAAACAGATAATGTGTTTCCAATTGCCTTTCTTTTTAAATTTAATTTTTTCAGGCTTTTGCAAGTTTATTATTAAACACTTAGATTCACATACACATTCGGATAATGTGAATGTCCTATAAAACCATCCTGAGACCAAAATATGTGCAAATCCTAACCCCCAAGTCCCCAGTCAGAATTCCCTAAACTTTACAAACCAGAGTACTGATGAATAGTCAGCCAATGGTTAGACATAACACTCCAAGTTTTGCAAATTCTCAGCATTTCTGTCATGTTTTCATGTATCCACAATTTCAGATCAGACATGTATTTGTGATTTATTACGGACTTCTCATTATCCTACAGTTTAAAATGATCCAGGCACAACCCCATGTAATTCAGTCACCAATTTAGCTCTGATGGTAAGCAGTATGTTGAAAATAATTGAAGCCAAAATCCCAAAATGATGCACCTGTTACATCACAGCATTTCAACTGTGATTTGTGTGGGACACTAGAATTCAATTTCAAGTGTTACTGAGGCTGTGTGTTTGCCATATGAGACACGTTAGGAATAATATTTACTCAGGGAGTTGTGCTAGGAAGAGAACTACTGAATCAAAAAAGGGAAGAAAAAGAAAAAAGAAAAAAAAAATCAGTGGCAGAACTCCTCCTTCCTAGAACTTACTCCTCCTAAGGACTATGAGGTAATACAATATGAGAACTCAATATGCCAGTAAAAAATGAGGTGGAGGGCAGAGAAAAATAGACAAACGAGAGTAAGACAGTTTGATGTGTTTTCAGCATGGAATTGATGTTGCTTGAGAAGGGATGCAAAAGGGGAGATACCAAGGCAATGAAAATGTTATCATAGAGCTGAAAATTCCTTCATACAGAAATGAAAAAGAAAACCCATAGGTCCCCGATGGAGAACCTGGTATTCTGCGTTCTATAGTGTGATTTGAGCTGGGGTCACAAAGAAGAGGAGCAACGATGTTGAATGATCATCTTTGTATCTGAAGAAAGTAAGCACTAGTTACTATCAGAGCTGGCCCAAATATGAAAAAAAAAATTAAAAATCAATATATTTCAGTTCTTCATTGTAAAAGTAGGGGAAGGGATGCCAAGAGAAGAAAAACAAGACTCATTTCTTCTTCTACTTCCTTTTTCCTAGTTCTACTCTTTCATCATTATTTTCCTAAAATGAAAAGAAGAAAATGACAAAGGAAAACTATCAAAGGGCAAAGGTGATTAGAAAAGAAAGAGGAGTATTTCAAAAGAAAAACATGTCTCCCAAAATCTGAAGAAAGTGTCAAAAATGGAAACCCATTTCTTTCAAAACCAATGGATGGAATAGCAATAAATTAAAAATGTTCATATTTGCCTTCTTTCTTAAAACAATGATACTTAATCTGAAACTCTTTTTATATTTATAACATTTTCTAGATACTCTTGTCTCTCTTCATGTTTATCTTGAGCTGACCTGACTCCCATGTTTTGGTGAAGACATTGTCCATTAAAATGGCAGAGACAGTATCCCTTATTGCCCACTTGTGAGACTGTACATCAAAGAGAGAAAGATTGTCTGGCATCTTTCTCGCAGTGATGTGACATTCAGGCATTCAGATTAGGCACCACAGTTTTGTCACACATCTGTTATTGCACAGCTCTTCAGGGCAGCTGTGTGGAAACAATTCTGTCTGCCCCAGGCAGTGCTAGCTCTCCTAAGAGAGGAACAGAAAGCCGTGAGGATGAAAGAAATACAGAACAAAAACTATCTGCAAAATTTAGGGCTCAATAAAAATAGAAATAGAAGTCATCCAACAAGGCATTTTCCCATTCTTTATGTGAAAAAACCCTTGTGATTCATTTAATTAATATAAAAGTTTGCTGAAGCTCTTTAAGAAATTCAGTATAATATATTTTAGAGATGGAAGTTTTAGCCAACTCTAGGCTCTCTGTGTCTCCAATACTGTGCTTTATACTGTTCTGATGTTTTTGAACATTTCAAAGGGAGAATTTGGAAATTTGTCTTGTTTAATTTAGTAATCATTCTATACTTTTGAATACTGATGAATACATGTTTTATCATGCAAGTCATGCATTGACGACAGCCAACATGGCTACACTAAGGGCAAATTTTGCCTGACAAGTATGATGGCCTTCTATGCTGGGATCAGTATTGGTCAATGTCCAAGTGAGAGTAGTGACTAGTGACATTCCGCAGGGGTTGATATTGAGACTGATGCTGTTTAACATATTTGTTGGCAACTTGGACAGTGTTATTAGTGCAACCTCACACAAATTTGCTGATGACACCAAGCTGTGTGGTGCAGTGGATAAGCTGGAGGGAAGGGATGCCATCCAGAGAGACCTTGACAGGCTTAAGATACCCTCACGAAGTTCAACAAGGCCAAGTGTAAAGTCCTGCATGTAAGTTGGAGCAATCCAAACCACAAATACAAACTGAGTGGAAAATGGATTGAGATCAGCATGGAGGAAAAGGACTTGGGGGTGTTGGTTGGTGAGAAGCTCAAAATAACTCGACAACGTGCACTTGCAGCCTGGAAAAACAACTGTGTCCTGGGCTGCATTAAAAGAATCATGGACCAGCAGGTCGAGGGAGATGATTCTCCCCCTCTACTCCACTCTCATGAGATCCAACCTGGACTACTGTGTTCATCTCTGGGGCCCCCAACATAAGAACTACATGAACGTTGGAGCGAGTCCATAGCAGGACCATGAAGACGATCAGAGGGCAGAAGCGCTGTCCTATGAAGACAGGCTGAGAGTGTTGGGGTTGTTTAGCCTGGAGAATCAAAGATGCCAGGGACACCTCAGAGCACCTTCCAGTACCTGAATGGGGCCTACAAGAGAACTGGAGAGGAACATTTTACCAAGGCACATAGTGACTAGGGGTAATGGTTTTAAGATGAAAGTGAGTAGGTTTAGATTAGAAATTAGGAAGAAATTCTTCACTATAAAAGTAGTGAGACACTGGAAGGAGTTGCCCAGAGATGTCACGGATGACCCACCCTTACCTGGAAATGTTTAAGGCCAGGTTGGATGGAGCTTTGAGCAACCTGATGTAGTGGAAGATGTCCTTGCCCATGGCAGGGGGGTTGGAACCAGATGATCTTTAAGGTCCCTTCCAACTCAAATGATTCTATGTTGCTACGATCATCCCATTATGAAACAAAATATCTGTACACATTCATTCTTACAGATGTTTTACTACTACAAGTATGTCCCTATAAGCGTCTCAAGATAATGTATGGGGAATAAATGATTTTATCAGCTTTTTGCAAGTGATATTCACTCATCTAGTTGGCAAACTGTACCTGTAGGGGGAAAAAAGGTAATTCCCAAGATCTGCTTTACAAATTATACAAACGGTATAGAAAAAAAAACAGTGTGATTGAAACAGTTTTCAAAAGCACCTTATTGTATTGTTCAGATCCAGTATAACATGTGTGGGAAGTTTGTGTTTCTTCTGAATGGCAAAAATGAATATGTTGACAGAAGCATTAATTAACGCTGAGAAAAAATTTCAAAGTAAATAACAGATGCACAGACAGTATCTATTGCTTTTACTTGTGAGATGAATTGCATTATGGGAAGAAAAGATAAAGTTGGTAGTATTTCAGTCTTCAAGAATTTATATGGGTAGTTCTGTCAACTGAAAGGTACGAAATCACTTTCTAGTCTTACTTTGTCTTAAAATGAATAATATAGTAGAAGTTGGTATTTTCTTGATGTCTTTTTCATATTCAATTTCTGAAAATGTGAATTGAAAATTTCCTTATTATACCTACTCTTCATCAAAGAAACTAAGGATTTCAGAAGTATGGAGCTGACAGATTGTGTGAGAGGAAAAAGCATCTCAACAGTCTGCAGTTCTAGACAAAAAGAGAAAGTGCTCCTTCAATAAAAACGTATCCTGAAATTTATTTTTCTTAAGAATTAGTTAACTGTGACCCTCATTCAATAAAAACATATCTGAAAATATATTGTTCTTAATGATAACTGTGTCTGTGTGCAGTTTGTCAAAATTTTTTCGTTTCCTTTGGGACTTTGAATTCCACAAAAACTTTGCCCAAAGAAAGTGACTATCAACCAACCCAATCAGGTGCATAGAAGATTACATGATCATGATAGTTGAGCATCTTCTGTCTCTCACCCATAAACTCCTATTTACAAGATCTAGTCCTCAGCATAAGAAGATTTCTTAGGTTTCTTTTTCCACAGTTTGAACATTGCAAGTTTGGTTTTTCATCATGCTTATTTATGATTAAAATTCCTCAAAGCCCCCTGTTTTTCTAGTTAAAGTCTACTAACAAGAAAGGAGCATGTCAATGTGAAAGGAAATAGAAGAGACAGCAGCATGAAGAAGTCTTTTGGAACTGGTTGGGTTAAGAGAGCTGTGAATTGAACTGAAAAAGAAAACCAGTGGTAATTGCAGTGCTAGAGATGAGGTGTTTGAATGTGACATTATTAACAGCTTGCCAGGGGCAAAATAGAACACAGGAGTTGTAAGGACAGTCCCAGAAGATGTATCAGCTATGACAGGCTACCTAGAAGAAAAAAGGCTGCTGCCTTAATATGAATCAAGCTCAGAAAAATAAAAGCATTTAGGACCATTTAATTCATAAGCATTTAAAACATCTTTTTCCTTGTCTATTTGAATACATAGCACTAAGTGAAAAAAAAACTCATACAAAATCAGTGGGTCTTTGTCTCCACCAATGCATGTTTAATGGCAAGTTTGTTTTGGTTTTTTTTTAACTAAACTTTAAATTGCAGACTGTAAATATGCTGAGTTTACGTCAAGAAGTCTCTGCGGCTTCTACTTATGTAATAAAAAATGCCTTATTTTTCAAAGACTTTGCCAGTTCATACATATAATTCTTCCAAACCCCAGAAGAATGTTTCCTCATGCCTCCCTAGTCTATAACACAATTAATTAGTTCTAAGGCACGTAACTCTATGCCAGATACATCTGGCTCCTTCAGCTACTTCCAGAGGGTTTTTTAAACTAGAAATAGATTTAAACTATTGCTTGAGAAATATTCCTTTCTTGTCTTGTCCAGAAGGTCTGAAAAAAAAAAATTCAGTCTTACACTTGTGACGTGGCTAAGGTAGGATGTGTTGCAGTTTTTCGTGTTTGAAAAGAGCATAACACAGTGCAGAGCTCAAGCATATCAATAAGTTTGAAAACATGCCATTATGATGTGGAAAAAAAATTACTGAGTCAAATTTTGAGTCCAGGATATAAAAATATATTAGTCTTTCTTTATCTGCTTCTAGCAGATCTCCCAATATTTCTCAAGCAGAATTCTGAGTTACAAAGCATTAGTCTAGGTTATGCAATTTTTTTCAAAAGTTCTTCCTAACCTGAAATTGAATATCTTATTTTTGGAGAAGTGACATTCAGAGACAGAGAAAAAAAGGAATATTATTTGATACCTGGAATGAAAAATGCTGTAAAAAAACTATGTCTTTTAGCAATATTGGAATGAATAGAAACCTCTATGAATTAAGCATTAAAAACTCTTCAATAAATGTATTTGTCAAATATACCCATATTTGTCTGCATGGAGCTATATTTTGTATTTTTTGCACTAAACTACAGAAATGCAAAATAAGTCTAAGCATTGCAAAGTCATAGTCATACTCCCAATATTACAAGATCTAATACCATTCATTAAATAACTTTAAATTTAGGAAATTCCTTTGACTTGATTTTTTAGGTTTTTAACCTTGTGTGTATTATCACAAATGTCCAGAAAACTGCCTGCTCAGAATACTGAAATATTTTCTATCAATCACCTTTCTGCAGAAGCTGATATTACAAGAACAATACTATGTAGCACAATAACACAAAAGATTTTTTTTAAGTGTTCCCAGATTATTTTTTTGCTTTAATTTAGAAAATGTAGGGTTATGAAACGTCAGATTAACTATCATCTAATAGTATTTGATTCACAATACCTAGCTTTCAAAATATACTGCATAATTATGACAAATTTTCATTATATTGAAAATGTGTATGCTAAATATGAATGACACTTTTTATTAATTTCTAGATATCTTTCTAAACTAAGATTCATTTGACTAATGCCTAATCCTAGTCCATCTTTAAGCAACAGCAAAATTTCTATTCACAGTAGAACTATAGTCACCATTTTTGCAATGACAGGCAAGAGTCAACTATATTCAATATTCTAAAAATTCAGTTTAAAGCTTACCTTTTTTTCCTCTTATTTTCAATATATATACATGCTCACATGCAATTGTAGAAGTGTTCTCCAGCATAGTATTCATGTGCAGCACAGAAATGAATCTTTAAAAGGTAATTAAAAAAAAATATGTTCACCACCGGAAACAGTAGGCTTTTGTGTTTGATAGTATGGATCAACATTTGTAGTTGGTTTTAAGATAACACTGTGGCTTATGGCACTAGAAGTTCATAATATCATAAGGGTCTCAGGAGAATATTTATTTTAAGACTAAATAATAGGAATTGGATCAAAGAATTGGCAGGGGTTTTTTTTGTCATGTCATATTTGATAAATTTTGATGGCATGATGTTCCAAATCTAGCAGGATCCTTAGCCAGCTGAAAAATATTTAAACAATAATTTTGTTATCAAAAGTATATCCTCTTACATTTTTGCCTACAACTGAATTCCTAATCAATTGTGCTTTGAAGAAAGGCAACTACCTTTGACTAAGCTAGTATACAGCTACACCATTTAAGCACTTAGTATAAAAAACAGTGCAAGCTGAATAAGTCTCTTTAACCCCAGGATACCTGCAAACAGCAAATAGGTCCAATCTCACAGTCATGTTCCTTTTAAGAAAGAGTCACTGCTACTATGACATACAGTGTTATTTAGGAAGCTCTAATTAAAAGATATCCCAGGTCATTTTGTTAGCCCTACACTTAGTGTGATTTGCTAAGAAAATGTGGGTTCTTATAACTTTATATACTCTTTAAGATTTAAGATTGATGACAATTGCTATGGGAGTTGCCAGACTGAGATACCTAATACAGTCACCAAGCTCCTTCCATAAAGGAGGGAACTTGTTTATTTTACAGTTTCATCACTTTCAAGTAAGGGAACACACACAAAACAAGACTGGGCTACAAAATACAAGATGATGCTGAAGATGGTATTATCCTTCTTCTCAGTCTTTGAGCAGATGTGGGAGCATTAGCATCTTTCCTTCTGAATTAATGAACCTCAGCCTGTCTGTGGATTCTTTTCCAGTGAAACTCAATAATAAATGCTGTGTGGACATGAATTATTAAAGTGGTTCTAAACAACTTTCTAGCCAGTGGTAGAGTACAACATGTAGTGAGACCCGGACCGGACCTTCCCCAGGAGGTTGAGCCACCCCGAAAGGTTTTGTAGCCAACTCCAAAGGGCTTCGAGTATGGTCTTCAGACTTGTCTCTTAGATGATCTTAACTTCCCCAAGCAGAAAATTTGCTATTCTTTGTCTTTGTCACAGTCTCACAAATGCTGGCTGTCTTTTGTCTTCTGACCTACAAGTGTAGTTCTTAATTGCACAGTCTTCCAGAGCACAGAATAAAGCATGGCCATCCACGAAAACATAAAGCTCCTCTTCTTCCAGTATTGCTGTTGCTTGTGGGCAGTCAGGAAAGCATAAAATGACAGGAACAAAGAACCATGGCACTGCTAAGTAGAGTTCTTCCTTTGAAGCCAGTAGAAGAGAAATAAAATTACTCTGTTCTCTATCTGTAAAATAGTGGTTATGGTTCTCCTTTGTGTGCAAGGTACTTTGTGATTTACCAGTTATGTGCTAAATATCCTTTCCAAAATGTGGTAGGAGGAGAAGGATACATATCTGCAATTTTGGATACTCCGAAGCCATTTTAAAGCCACAGAATTTACTAGTATAAAATGCAAAACTTACTCAAAGAAATAAAATAATCTCTACATTGAGATTTTTATTATTTTACTCATTACAGATAAATACACTGCACATGTGATTCCATTTACATTTTATATGAACTGCCTTTTTGCAGAAGGAACAGTTACATCATAACTATCACTATCCTATAGCATACTGGTGCTTTAGCCCCTAACATTAAAAGCAATTCTAAATGGTTCAGTTTTTAAAATGTTTTTTTCATTAATGTAACAGTGCCCTCTATGTTCCAGAGTTTGCACTGAGGGTAATATTCTTTGAATGGTTAATAAATATGTTTTTTTTCCTTTTAGGGAGAGTGTAAATTTACTGTGTTAATTTTTTTTTAATGGTAAGTTTCATCAAAACAAACAAGCAAACAAACAAACAAAATTACAAGTTTTATGAGCAAAGAATGAAATAGAAATTTGAATTTGAAGTTGTTAGTCTCCTTTCAAATAGCCGTCAGATATAATTTTCTGACATTAAAAAACCAAAAAGCAGAGGTGTGCCATCGGAAGATGGTTCACAAATATTTTTCAAATTCTACAATTAACAATTAAAATGTCTCAAAAGTGATAGCGTATTTGCTTTCAGCAGAAGATCATAAACAATCAGTTATAGGTTTCATCGTGGCTAGGCTTCGCGAACGAAGATTTGGGAAGAGCTCTACCCACATTTCTTGCAAGCGCGTTGGTGGCTAAAAAGGCCAATACGAGAAAGGCATGTCCGGTTGCAAAAGGCACAGCAGAAAGACTCCTTAGGTGGTATATTCTGCAAGGCACGATTCTTTCTGCATTGTCTTTTCTCCTCAAGGGTGATCCTGCGTGCGTTCTCAAAGGCATCAGCAGCGTTATAGATGGTGTGTCTCCAGGTCTCCCGGTTGGAGGCCAGAGTAGACCAGTTATGTTGGTCAATATGGCCAAGGCTGAGATGTTGTTTCAGGGAGAGTTATAGGTTTACTGCATATATGAAATACTTCAAGAGGCTTCATGATGAAACACAAACACAGATGAATGATGAGACACTGAGGTGTATATGACCTCACGTCCACTGAATCTCTATTACACAGATCTGACCAGATAATCTTAATATATTTGAAAGGTAAAAATGAGAAATTTTCTTCATATTGTTTAAAAAATTCTCACAGGCACATTTACCAAAAGAAACTGTGTCTGATTCTTTGCTAATACTAGGAAGGAGAATATCTCTTTAGAATATTTCTTCTTTACTGAGAGTTTTTCTGAAAGAGAAAAAAAGGAAAAAACATAAATCAAAAAATCTTTCAGAAGAACTACTGTACTTACATTGTACGCAGTGGGATCAAGTTATTAAATGCAAATTATAAGCAGTGATTCTTGCACCATGAAACCACATTAATTATTCAGTCAAAAGGGAAGAATAATTGTAATGATGTCATTAAACACACAGAGACGATAGCCTGAGTCCAGGTAGAAAGCAGGATGAAAAGAAAGATTAATTTAAATTTTTTCACCTTACTTTGAAATACTTCAGTTCTACAGTCTCTCTCCATTAGTTTTCAGTCTCTAAACACCTTCACGGGAAAGAATGGGAGAACAGCAGGATTCTAACCCCAATTTATTTTTTTTCAACTGTTGTTACTATTTAGTGCTCATAATATTTCTGAACTTCTAGGAGAATTTCTCTTGCTTAAAGGTGGGTTGAAATGAGCCCACAGTAAACTGAGTTGCTTTAAATATTTCATGGCAATATTTTCCTGAAGCTTATGAAGACAAAGAGGAGAGGGATAGAAAGGTTAATATATTTTACTTCAGGTGAAATGTTGCTATAAAGAAAATAACTTTGCTGAAAGTCAAGGCTTTTTGAATTAATCGATGTCTTAATGTTTTCCAGAGGAAGGTTCCTGAAATCATTTTCGGTGAAAAATATTTAAAAACCAAAGCAAAAGGCAGTTTCTAGATACATTATAATAGAGACTTATTGAAAATGCCTCACATTTTCTTTTGGAAATGCCAATATTCAGTGAATTCTTTGAATCCTTAGAAATAGCATAGTTCCATTACTGAGGATGGAACATTCTAACTGCCCATGGAAAATTCATTGTTTTCTTATTCTTTGTACTCCATGTGCTTACAGAAATGTGTGATGTTGTACAGTAACTACCTGTTACGCGTTCCTTCTCTGGGTAAAAATGCCACTTCCTCAGGAACCTCAAGATTCTGTTTTAATCAAAGAATCACAGAATATGCCAATTTGGAAGAGACCCAACTTCTGGCCCTGAACAGGACCATCCCTCAGAGTCACACCATGTGCGCAAGAGTATTGTCCAAAAGCTTCTTGAACTCTGTCAGGCTTGGTGCTGTGACCACTTCCCTGGGGAACCTGTTCCAGTGTCCAATCACCCTCTGGGTGAAGAACTTTTTTCTAATATTCAATCTAAATCTCCCCTGATAGAACCTCAGGTCATTCCCTCAGGTCCTGTCACTGATCACCACAGAGAAGATATGAGTCCCTGCCCCTCCTCTTCCCTTCATGAGGAAGTTGTAGACTGCAATAAGGTCTTCCCTCAGTCTCCTCCAGGCTGAGCAGACCAAGTGACCTCAGCCATTCCTTGGCTTCCCCTCAAGGCCCTTCAACATCTTCACTGCCCTCCTTTGGATGCTCTAACAGTTTAATATCTTTCTTATATTGTGGTCACCGAAACTGCACACAATATTCAAGGTGAGGCTGCCCCACTGCAAAGCAAAGCAGGAGAATACCCTCCATCGACTGGCTGGCGATGTTTTGCCTGATGCCCCCCAGGACAAGGTTGGCCCTCCTGGCTGCCAGGGCACTGCTGACTCATCTTCAATTTGCCATCGACCAGCATCACCAGGTCCCTTTTCACATCATCCAGCATCTCATTCCCCAGTCTGTATGAACATCCAGGGTTGCCCCATCCCAGGTGCAGAATCCAGAAAGAAATGAACAGCTTCATCTGGCAACACAGTTCTTCAACCACAGCACACTTTCTGCAAAAGGCATCAGGCACTCCTGGCAGCCTGTGACCTGGAGAGCTGTGTCTGCCATCAAGAGGTCTGTCAGGTTGAAGGCCTCTGACATGGCTGGTTCAGTGACTCCTGCAGCTGTAAGAGATTGAGCTCTACAGCATATAGACACCACAACTGAGAAAGCTTAAGCTAGTATGTTAAGAAGACTTGGACTGAAAGGATCTCTTTGCTCTTCCTTACCAGCTACTGACTCTGTTTCTGCCTCTATTGACTGCTCCTGGATGGTCAGAGAGGAGCCCTTCCTGTTCGTCCTGCCTGCATGAACTGCCGTGAAAACCGCCGTGCCACACCCTCACTGATATGCCATGCTCCTATTTGCCCACTCCTATCTGCCCTATTCTGGGTTGCTCATGCTCCCTGGAACAATTTAAATATCCCTTGGTCACTCCCAGCACTTCCCTCTCCTCTCCTGATTGGCTGTCAAGGGTTTCCAGGTTGTGAGTCTGCTCTTTGGGTGTTCCTGGACTCAGGAACCCCCCTGTACAGACAGGTCTCACCCCCTGCATCTCCCCTCACTCCTCCTCACTCCCCTCACACTTATGGCCTTCTGTCAAGAGAATGATGATGCTTTGGTATGGCAATGCAGGTAGAACTGCAAGCTTTTATTAATTATCTCTGTATTCTTTGCCTAGTTGCTGATCTTAAGTGTCTGAAAACCCTTGACTTTGTTGGCTGTCTCCTTCTCCATATTAGCATCAAGTGGCTTTGGCGCTATTTCCAACTGTTTGAGATTCAACAGGATGAAGTGTACTTGGGTCACAACAACTTCATGCAGTGCTACAGGCTTGGGGAAGAGTGGATGGAAAGTTGCCCAGTGGAAAATGACCTGGGGGTGCTGGTCAACAGCAGCTGAAAATGGTCCAGCAGTGTGCCCAGGTGGCCAAGAAGGCCGATGGTATGCTGGCCTGTATCAGAAATAGTATGTCCAGAAGGACCAGGGAAATGATCCTACCTCTGTATTCAGGACTGGTGGAGCCATACCTCGAGTCCTGTGTCCAGTTCTGGGCCCCCCATTTCAAGAAGGACATTGAGGTGCTGGAATGTGTCCAGAGAAGGGCAACGAAGTTGGTGAAGGTTTTAGAGTACTAGTCCTTCAAGGAGCAGTTGCAAGAACTGAAGTTGTTTAGACTGAAAAAAAAAGAACCTTGGGGGGGCAATATCACTCTCTACAGCTACCTGACAGTTGTAATAAGGCGGTGGTTGGCCTCTTCTTCCAAGTAACAGGAAACAGGGCAAGAGAAAATGGCCTCAAGTTGTGCCGGGAGAAGTTTAGATTGAATATTAGAAAAAAATTTCTTCATGGACAGGATTGTCAAACACTGGTTGACAAGAAGTGATTTCCTTCTTTTTCTTGTTTTCTGTCTATCTACTGTTATGCTTAAACCCTGCCATCAAATAAATGCCACACAATCACCCTCCTACCTCCCTCCTCAGTGGGGGGCAGAATTGGAAATAGAAGATAAACCTCTTGGCTTGACATAAAAATAGTTTAATAATTGAAATAAAATAAAATGCAATAATAATAATAATAACAATAATTATATATTATCTTTTCTAGTGTCTACTTAAATTAATTTGAAAATAGGAAATGTAAATGAAGATTGGAAAATGTTATCTCACTCATTCGTATGAAAATCAGAAGATTAATGTAATTTTACGTAAACATTTAAGTACACTATACAGACCTTGAGATTAGCTCAGTTGGATAAAACTTGGTGCAAATAATGCCAAGGTCATGGTTTCAATCCCCTGTATGGGCCATTCACCTAGGAGTTGTACTCGATCATCCCTGTATGTCCCTTCCAACTCAGAATATTCTATGATTCTACATAAAGCCAGCAGTGACAATTTATTCAACCTATTGATAATTATACATGGTTATATACTGTAGAGCTCAAGACCCCCATGAAGTCTACTAAGATTTTTTTTACTTACCCTATGAGAAAGGAGATGAAAGATCTCTGCTAAGGCAGTGACATAGTCCTCTAGGAGAGCCTGCTATCTTTTCTTGCAATGAAGAGATAGATTAATACAAAACTTCTATAACCCTCCCATATATGGCAGTTGGTGAATGTTTCCTTCATTAAACGAATAAAGAGAAGTGTTTAGCTACTACAAGTATGAAAGAAAACCTTCTGAAAGCAAGATGGAGCAGGAAAGAAACTAGGAAAATGTCAACCAACAGCAGAGCCAGTATCCCTACAACACTTTACAAACTGAATATGTATACACATGTGAAATAATTCTGGTCCCTTGTGAAATGGAGGCAGTATTTTGAGCAGTTTTTACAGCAAGAGTTAAACAGAACAAAACAAATTATAGAATTGGATTAGAAAAGATAGACAACGAGTATATCAAGGACAGCTTCTATAAAAGAAACAGACACTACAGACTCCAAACAAGTAGTTGTGGTTGGTTGACCTTGGCTGGATGCCAGGTACCCACCCAGCCGCTCTATCACTCCCCTTCCCAGCCGCACAGGGGAGAGAGTAAGATGGAAAACAACTTGTGGGTTGGGATAAGGCAGTTTATTTAAAGCAAAAGCAAAGCACACTCTTGCCCATGCAAAAGCAAAGCAAAAGATAACACGGTTTATTCTCTACGTCCCATCACCAGGGATGGTCGGCCACTCCCAAGAAGCAGGGCTTCAGCACACGTGATGGTTCCTCAGCAGGCAGCCACTGGAGACAATGAATGCCTGCCTTCCTGCTCCTTGCCTTAGCTTTGATATCTGAACTGATATCATATAGTATGGAATATCCCTTTGGTCAGTTTGGGTCAGCTTCGGCCTACTTGGGTCCCTTCCTAGGATCTTGCCCTTGATTGAGGAAGGAATGTTACAGTGCTGATGCTGTGCTCAGCAGTAGCAAAAACACCGGTGTGTTTCAACACCCTTCTAGCTACCAATGCAAAGCGCATCAGGGGCTATTAATGGGGAAATGAACACCATCTCAGCCAGACCCAATACACCAGTACAAATAAATATGATGGCAATCTGAAAAATCATGAATTGCAATGACTGCAGCTAGAATATTCCTAAAAGATTTTTTAAATTATTACTTTTACATTTAGATGTAGGAACAGATTTTCAATTTTCTGAATTTTCTGTTCAGTCCTCTTTTTTTCTTAGTGTTTCTTTCACTCACTAAGTTGAAGGGTGATGCATTTCTGAGAGGTTATATTGGCAGGTGATATTTCTTATGCTACACACTACCACTTGAAAGAGTACAGTTAATCCAAAAGAATTTGAAGATGGTGTCAGATCCTGAAGCCAGGTAAAACCTGCAAAGTGAATTTAGTAGAGCAATACAAGAACTAGAGAGTTAAATACAAAATGCAGGCTTTAAGCAAAAGCATAGATAACTTAGTATTAAGAAACAGCGGAGATAATAAATTCACTAGAATACAGGACGCTCTGACATTGTGCTGGTTTAAAAGTTAACCAGCAGGGGAAATAAACTCAACTCAAAAGAGAGATTAAAAGTCAGAATAACAGTTTATTAAAATAATACAATAAGTACGACTATACAGACAGACAATTGGTTTTAACCCACAAAACCCAAATGTATAACCCAGCACCCTGGGGCATGAACAAAAGTGGTGTACCTTGCCCCGCCCCGAGTCCAAAGTAAAGGGAGAGGGGAAAAACCTGCTGGTGGGAGAGTTGTTGCAGTCTGGTCAAAAAGTGGTGATTACAGTCCAGTCGAGGGTGGTGGTCTCAGTCTGGTTGAGAGCGGTGAGCTGCAGTCTTCCTCTGGATCCCACGAGTGGTAAAAAGGTTCCAAAACTCCAAGTTTATATATTCTCCAGTTCAGGCGGGAGTGCTCGGTCCCTCCCTCAGAGCGGGTAATTCCATAAAAGGGTATGAGGATGCTCAGTCCTTCCCTCAGAGCGGGGAATTCCATAAAAGGGTATGAGGACAGGAACATCTTCCTATCTCGCAGGCCTCTACTGATAACAGTTTCTGGGAAATGGCATGGAAGGCTATAGAATACACAGTTTTGGGTTACACCCATCCAGTGATGAATTGGTCCCAGCCGTTCTAACTAGGACAGACATGAAAGAACATAAAGCATGGACAGAAAGAACTAAAAATGCTAGCATACACAAAAAAGGACATATAGAAGAGAAACAAAGGGAAATAAGAAAAGAGACGAGCCAAGAAATCAGGTACTCTTGCCAGACACTGGAAATCCCTGCCAAATGCACAAGGAAATTACCCAAATTAGGGAAGGCTCAAAAATGTATGAAGATGATGATGAAAGGACACTGAGTTCATGAAGATGAAGAACCAGAACGACCCCTGAAATTCTCCCCAAATTGGAGACCACGCCTCTAACTCTGCCTCAACTCCACCTGTTATGAATATTAAAAGTAGATGTTGCAATATAATGAATATTTATAATGTGTGATGCAATTGCTTGGCAAAAGGTGTATAAAAGGCTGAGTTGTAAGTTACTCAAGTGGAGCAGTTTGTCCAGGGCGACCTGGGCTGCTCCCCAGCCGTAAATAAATACCTCCTGCTTATAGACTGAAAATTCTGTCTCTGAGCAGTTTCTCTGCGCCTTCTTTGGGGCACAAATTGGTATTAATCCTTGTTGCTGAGAGACAGAAGAGCTCTTTGGTGCATTGATCATTGTATATTGTCTTCCTCAATACAAACTAGAGGAGATATAATTGCAAGACTGATAAGAATTGTAAAGTGGTTTAGAAAATTGCTGGTAATAATTTGTTGGAATAGATAAAAGGAATATTACATCAAAATGCAGAGACAATTCCAGATTTTCAAGACACTGGAAAAATTTTTAGGTAGAATATTTTCTTAGCAGTTGTTTTCATCCCATGAAGGGAAAAGCAGGAAAGCTGGAATGTCAATTGTACTCTATGTTATTAGTGCCAACTTTGTTTGGCTGAAAACAAAGTATTATGAAGTTGTAATGATAGATTATCTTCTAGTGCAGAAGGACTCCACGTAAGCATGATTTCTGATGTCTGCTTAATGAAGAGACCAGTCATTGCTGAAGGCAGGCTAGAGCAATTTGAAGTTGAAAGCACTTTTAAGATTTCCAGGCCATTAATTTTCACTGTTCAATAAATACACTTAGTAGACACATATACTATGCTGACTGGATCAAGAGCTGGTTAACTGACTTAAAAATGAGACTTTACTGTACAGGAGAATGAGGTTCCCCAGGGAACAGGACACTGTCCAGTGACACATAATAAGGAACTAATGATGTAATCACCAGTAATAAAATATGTGAAAGGCATAACATTTACCACAATGGTAAATAATAATAAGAATGTAGGTGCCATAAAATAATCTGAATAGCTTGATAAACCAGTTGTATTCAAATGAACTATTTCTAATGCAGCCAGATAGAAAGCTATTAATTTAGTATTAGAGTTTGCAGAATAAGATTTTTGCCTGAAAAGAAGAGGTTCAAAAGATCTGAGTCCTAGTGGCAAGATAACCAGCTTTCAGAACAATGTTGTAGCAATAAGAAATAATCTGCTTCTTGAAGGAGGAAGAGAAAATTTAATTAGAGCCTATAGTTGATTTGACCATTGTGGGGAGTGCTATCAGGATATTCCCTATAATTCTGGTCTTTACATATTTTTAAAGAAGGATAAAAGTTAGGGAAATTCATGAAAAAAAGATTAGCAAAAAATCACAAAACCATTGGAGAAAATACCTTAAAGTGAAATACAGAGCATATCAAAAAGAAGATTGTAAGGTGATTTGATTACAGTGTGTAAGTATCTTCACAGAAAAAATACATTAAGTACTACAGAGCTCTTTTATCTAGTGCAAGACAATGTAACAAGAACCAGTAGTTGGAAATTGAAACTAGATATTCACATTGGAAATAAATTGTTCGTGTTCATCACTTATGGAAGAAAAACTATCAATGCTACTGACAGGTTTTTTCATCTCCTGATAGCTGGAAATCAAAACTGGGAGGTTTTCTAAGAGTCTTTTACATCCTTGTATGGTATAAAAGAAGCAGCAGAAAGTTTTTCTGCTTAATTTAAACTACAGTGTAATTTAAGTATGAGAAACACTCAAGGATTCAAACAAAATGGTCCCTTGTAGAAATTCTATATGATTAACAGTCTTATAACATTGCATCTTATATTCAAATTGATAAATCCTATTTGTTGTTATGACAATGTAGAATGGAGGTACCATATTACAAACTTTCTTCCCTGATGATCAGTTTGTTGTATGTGGCTTCTGCAATATCCTCAGGAAGTTATAACACTCTCCAGAGAAATACTACACTCCCTCAAGCAAAATAAAAGCACTTTCTTTCTCTTTTTAATCTGGTGGCTGGATTTTAAGTAATGCCTTTCCCTTCCTTCTACTCATGCTCACTTCAAACTCTCCATCATACTCCTCTGACCACTGATTTCTGGTTGCTTCTGATCTTAAAATTCCTTTGTCTCTGCCTTTTTCCACTGGCAGCATTGATAGGTATTTTCAGTCTCAAATGATTTTCTGGATTACTATTTTTTTTCCTTGAAAAAATTAAACTGTTAACTTGTGGTCTGTGCAGATATTGAAGATTTAAATTTATTTCTATTTTATTTAGGAAGGAAGTAGAAAAAATGTCTAAAATTATTAAAATAGAATTAACTTCTTCAGCATTAGTCACAAAGTTTGAAAATTTCTGAATTTTAATTTATGAATACTATATCTGATTCTATTTGCTTCTCATGTTGCTGACCACCTGCTTATATATCATTTATGCTAAAGGAGCATGAAAGCACTATTAGACTGAAGGAAAAAAGTAAAATAATAATCTAATCAGAAGTATCCCCAAAGGCAACATTGCCAGATGTATAGCTGTGTAAGACATCTCAGGAGATTTCATAATTCATCAATAAAAAATGTTTTGTTCTGGAAATTGTTTCATCAAGGCTATTTCTTTAGGGGCGTGTCTACTTTTGAAACTGGTGACTGTGGACTCCTTTCACACTTTCATCTCCTCCAAGAAAGATTTAAAAATCTTGGGTTCATCCAAACTTAAGAAACCCCTTTTTTTTCCTGTCGTAAGGATCCTATCAATGGGAGCCTGTGCAATTCTGCTTTATGATTTCAGTCAAGACTGAAAAGAGGGAAAGTGAACTGTTTGAAAAATGGCATCTGGGGTTCTGTGGGGTAAGGCAGGTCATGTAGGATGAATCAGAAGAATCTGACAGGAACATGCTTTGAACTACTGATGAAAAACATTATAATGCCTTGATTTGATGAAGATGGTTTAAAGCCATTTTGATAAGATATTTTTAAACCGAGATCCCAGGCTAGATTTGATGACATCTGTTATCCTGGGATCTATAACCCAGGACTCAAATTGGGGTTGGGCATGCTATAAACCCATTTCTGGAAGGTGATAGAATGATAACTAATATCTGTATGAGGGATAAGATCTTGAGGAAGAACTGTAATTCAATATAATAGTGCCTCTATTCCTCTTCATAACAAGTTTTGTAGTCAACTTTCCTAGAAATGGTCTAGAATTTATTTCTTTTTATGAAGATTCTTATTCACACATCTTGCTAGTTATCCCTATGTTCAGGATCAGGACATGGAACACTTTCTTTTTATAGCAGCAGTCTACATGACTGAAGATTATTATCTTATCCTTGATTAGTCTTTTCCAAATAAGTAATTCCATCCTTTCAATCTTCTTTAATATCTTTTTCAAATCTCAGGGCTCACATTAATTTATCTAGTTGATCAAAACTCTTCTTGAGGTATGATGCCCAAACGTGTTCCTTGAATTATGGTGCAGAACAGGACAAAGATAGCTTCCTGCATTTTCAAGATGACACTTGTATTTATTCCAATAGAACTGACATTTGTCTTTTTTTGCTACCTATAATTACTTATGTTTATAAGTCTCATGTTAATTTTTTTCCTACAGAAGTAAAAAAAATTTAAAAAATAAAATTATAAAAAAAGAAAAGTGACTTGTTAGATGTCATTTAGTACAGAAAGGTCTTTAGTCCTATTGCAGTGCTATAGCCAGCTATTCATGTTGTTTTGTAATATCCTTGATTCCATTTTATTTTCAGAATATGTTTGCCCCATTGACATGTGCATTTACCGTATGTTTCTCCCTGGCAGATCTGGCTCCTGCAGACCTGCTGCTTGGCAGACGCTGTCCTGCCCTCTACTGTGACATTGTGCATTACTATGGGTATTCATAAGGAGCTCATAATAAATCACTCAGATATTTCCCCAAATATCAGATTACAGAGAGTAAATACTAAGAAGGTTTCATCTAGCAAAAAAAGGACAAAAAAATAACTTGAATCTGGAGACTGCTTAAACTGTTTCAGTTTATGCAGAAACATTTAGCAACCTATATGCCATTCTATGGGCCTATTGCTGCAGGCTGATGTTCTTTTTACTGTGGTCTGAATTGTGACCTCTATTTTTTTGTAGGTTGCGTTAAGATCATTTATGAGGGGAAATAGAAGAAATGGAAGTCTGGACTATTGGGAAAAATACGTTTAACATTTTTTAAGTGTCATCTAATATAATTGTATGATTTTCTGTCAAAGCTTTAATTCAGAGCATTTCTCTGACATTCTAGCCTTACAGTGGGAAACAAAACAGCCGAAAACCCTGAGTGTTTACTAGACAGTTGAAATACCTCATATATTTAAATGTCACTTACTAAATTATAGTGGATGATTTTTTCCTATTGCAGATGTTTCAGTAAATAGGGGCAGAGAAGAAAGAAAGAAGCTATGAAAAAACCTCATAAGTTTATTTGCTTTGCTCTATCTACTGGAACTGTGTGTGAAGGAGTTTTTTTTTCTTTGTTTCTTTACACTATTAATTATTTGAATATATATTTGGGTAAAAATTCACCAATTTTGCCAGAAGCTTGAGTAAGAAAAGTTCAGATATTTCTAAGGTAGAATGCTGAGGAACATCACAGTCCAAATCAGTGCTACATTAGAAAAGATTTTAGCACAATGAATAAGCTGCTATTCTGAGTTGTAAGAGAGGTTGTCAGTTGTCCAAAATTAAACATCAAGGAGCAGTTTAGATGTCCCAGGTTATCCATCATGTGTCTACAGGAGTTCCAGGAAAGCAGTTGGGGGGAAGCCAAACAATGAGTGAAACCAAAATGGATGTGTGGGAGTCAAACATGAGCAAAAAATCTTGTGAAGTCCTGACCTAGTTCAACTTTAGCCTGGTAGGGTACCCTTTTTTTTACTACCCTTTAGACATAGCTAGTCTTCTATTTGTGGAATTGTGAAGATCTGTAGCACGACAGATTTCCATTTCAGAATAGTTAGTAAAGAGATATACCTGCAGAATAAATATCTCCAAACTTGGCAGGGGAAGAACTTGAAACTCTTTTTTCCATAGCGCAAATAGTTGTCCTGATGATGGCTGACCTCCAGCATCCTGCATTTTCTCTCTATTTTACTCACTATAATTTTAATTGCAAAAGGGTTTGATTTAAACCCAATGTCAAACAGGAACAATTTTTGAATACTCAGAAATTGTTTTGCAATGAAAAAACTGTTTACCAATCTACTCAAAAGCAAAAAGGTTTTTGCTACATGGCAAGGACAAACATCAAAAAATGAATATTTAGAGGTACATACAATGTGCATTTAAAAAAAATCAAGTATGTTAAATCAACAACAGGTTCATTTTATGGGCATTTGTAGTGTCAAGGCTATCATTAGGTAATACTGTGATAATGTATGAGGAAGAAATCACATTGAAGTATAATTATTAACACCTATGGTGATGATATGATAATATCTTGGAAACCTTGCTGCACTCGAAATTTCTGCAAAAATGCAGTCCCTGTTCTGAAGAGCTCATAATCTTCATAGATGAGAGCAACAGTGGAAAAATAGCTGTGCAGAGGAGCAGAGCTCTGTCTGTTGTTGAAAAAAAAAAAATCAACACATACTGTTCATTGTCTAATTCTGCACTTGCAGAATCACACTGAACTGACAGTTTCTGACGTGATATCTTGAGCACAGGTTCAACATTGGTATGTTTTTCTTCTATTGTTCTTTCCCTTCTTTGTGGAAAACATATCCTTGTGTTTATATGCTTCCTCTGGGTGACTATTATCACATTTCATGTTGCCTCAATACCTTCTAGTCGTATCCAGCATGATGAAATCTACTTCAGCAGTGACCTTATTTCACTACTGCTGTGTATATGTTATCTTGCATTATTTTTATGTCTGACTTCATATTACTGCTTCCTACCAAGTTTCTAACATCACATCCCTTTATTTTATCTCTGCTTCAGCTGTGTTTAATATTCCTTTCCATGCAATATCAGACTGATTATGACTGAATTCCATTACTATGCTCTTTGTTCTTTTAGATCATTAAAGATTGGAAATAAGAAGAGACATCACAGAGATTTCATTTATTCCAGTAAAAGCCTTTCAGCAAATTCAAATTTTGCCATTGCCTCTGTTTATATTTCTTGAACCAGCATGCAGTTCAAGTGAAAGTACCTAAATACTCTTATCTGAGTAAATAATGTTATGTATTTTGAAACAATTGCTCACTACCAGACATTTCTGCCTAGATATTATTCTTCATACAGAAGATAATTGTAGTCAAATAATTTTGAGTGAAACTAGGAATGCTATTTCATGACAATGCTTATGTATTTTGTCCACACAAGATATAATAGTATCAAAATATGATCATACTAGGTGGATGTGCTAATTTTAAATATTGCTCTGTAACTCTACCCAGCTACAGAATATATTAGCTATAGCTATAGCTATAAAATATAATAGAATTACATCCTTATTGACACAGCTGTATCAGCATTACTACTGTCACAAAAGGAAACATTTTCAGCTTGCTTGCTCTTAATCTGTGGTGCATTTTCCAATTTGAGCAGGCTATTTTCAATCATTGTGCATTTATTTGTAAAGCAGTAGCCCAAGGGCACAAATCACTACATATATACACACAGGCACGTAGACATACACACAAATGATGTAGAGACATATTTTAGGTATATAGAGACATATATGTGTATATGTGTGTCTAAATTTAAATGTAATTAATCTGCTTTCACACAGCTATTTGTGTTATATTTAAGACACAAAACATATTCAAACATTTATTTAAGATATTCTTCTAATTTTTATGTCTGCGCTTTGGCAGTGAGTTACTCTATTTTCACAAGTGTTATTCTGACTTCCTAGAGAAAGTTTCAGTAATTTCCAGTACAGCTGTACAAAATCCCACTTGTTACCTTTCTTACATTCATGAGACGTAAATATGAATAGAGATGCTAATTGCATCACATTTCCTGAGCTCTTAGTACTGTTGCATTTCAGAACAATTTCATTATACCTTTAGGAAGCTGATGTAATGAAATTGCCAACTGAAAAGTCATCCTTAATTTATTGTCTATGAGAATAGTTTCAATATGCAGATAACACCAAGTGGGGTGGGAGTGTTGAACTGCTGGAGGACAGGAAGGCTCTGCAGAGGAATCTGGACAGGCTAGATTGATTGGTTGAGGCCAGTTGTATGAGATTCACCAATGCCAAAGGTCAGGTCCTGCACTTGGGTCACAATAACCTCATGCAGCTCTACACACTGCGGAAAAGTGTCTGGGAAGCTTCCTGGCAGAAAGAAATCTGGGGGTATTGGCACTCATTAGGCTGCACCTCAAATCCTGTGTTTATTTCTGGGCCTCTCACAGCAAGAAAGACATTGAGGACGTTGGAGCTTGTCCAGAGAAGGGCAATGAAGCTTGTGAAGGGGTTGGAGCACAAGTTATATGGGGAGTGGTTGAGGGACCTGGGGTTGTTTAGCCTGGAGAAAAGGAGACTGAGGGGAGACCTCACTACAACTACCTGAAAGGAGGTTGTAGCCTGGTGGGAGTTGACCTCCTCCCAGGCTATGACAGGACAAGAAGAAATGGCCTTGAGTTGCACCAGGGAAGGGTTGTCAAGCATTGGAACAGGATGGTCAGGGCAGTGGTGAGTCACTATTCCTGGAAGTATTTAAAAGACATGTA
Organism: Neopelma chrysocephalum; assembly: GCF_003984885.1. NCBI lineage: Eukaryota > Metazoa > Chordata > Aves > Passeriformes > Pipridae > Neopelma > Neopelma chrysocephalum. The sequence goes on from NW_020897719.1 coordinate 1,550,313, forward strand.
GATATGGCACTCAGGGACGTGTTTTAGTGGTGGACTTGGCAGTACTGGGTTAACAGTTGGACTCAATGATCTTAGAAGTCTTTTCCAACCTAGTTGATTCTACGACTCTACAATAATCTGAGAAAAAAAAAGTCATCAATTTTATTTTTAATTATGGAGTTTGTCTTACTGGAAGAAAAACTTTATTTCTAGATAAAAGGAAGGAAAAATTTGGGACACAGGACTGGGATTGCTTTAAATTGTTCAATATGGAACTACAGTGAGGTTAAAATACAAAGTGAGTTCCCATCAGAACAAAGACACCCTCATTTTTCATTGTTATATCTCATTAGAGCTAGCTGATGTGAATTCAACAGTAATGTGCATTTACTTGGGCGAGAAAGGCATTCAGCAGTATTCTTTAAAGATCAGCTTAGCCATAGAGTTTCAGGTACTGAAACATTTTACTTCATATACTAAATGCAGACAGAGAAGCACCCAAAACTACTAGTCCCACTCTCTGAACAAGTACTTTTGCAGAAATACATTGAACAGAAGGAACAGGAAAGGAACAGGGAAGGAACAGAAGGGACAGTTGCACAAGCAAATGGGAACAGAATTTGATAGGCAACTGAATAAAGACACAGATTGAGTTACTAGTTTCAATTTCCACATTAATAGGCATGGAGAATTTTATTTGCAATTACTCCTTAAATTAAGTATAAGATTAAATTAGCAACAGTTCTAAAACACATAATAACAGTTAATATCACTAAAATAACTCCTAGAGTGACCATTACTGCAAACATACCAAATTACCAAATAATAGAATTTTCATACATTAAACACATAAAATATCACATTTGAAATTATTAGCTTACAGGGTTTTTAAATTGCAATAGCTGTCAGCTTCAATAATAAATGTCAAATTTTGATGAATACAAATTGCATTATCGTATAATCAAGATAGCTGCCAAGTACATTTTATTAGGGAAGTTTTTAGGGCCAGGAACATAACAGAAAATCCTTTGTGTCTAAGAAAAAATGTTTTTTCTCCAGTCACGTCAGTCTGAAATATCTTATCAATCTCTACAGTTTGCTGTTGCTTATCTTAGATGGCTTCCATGCACTCAGGGTGATGATATTTATTGTGGTCAGTTTTGTATGAGTTGAAAAGTCTAGTCAGCAGCAGAACATGCAATAAATTGAGTTACTAGAATCATAGAATTGTATAATACTTGGAAGGAACCTGAAAGATCATCTAATTCCAACCCCACTGCCATGGGCAGGGACACCTTCCAGTAGACCAGGTTGCTCAAAAGCCCCTCCAACCTGTCCTTGAACAGTCACAGGGATGGGGCATCCACAACTTCTCTGGGCAACCTGTCCCAGTGCCTCACCACCCTCAGAGTGAAGAATTTTTTCATATATCTAATCTAAACCTACTGTCTTTCCACTTGAAGTCCTTCCTTCTTGTCCTGTCAGTATCTTCCCTTGTAAATAGTCTCTCTCTGTCTTTCTTCAGGTACTGGAAGGCTGTGATTAGGTCATCCCAAAGCCTTCTCTTTTCCAGGCTGAACAATCTCAGTTCTCTCAGCCTTTCCTCATAGGAATGGAGCTCCATCCCTCTAGTCATCTTGGTGGCCCTCCTCTGGACTTACTCCAACAGGTCAGTGTCTTCCCTGTGCTGCGGACCACAGAGTTGGATGCAGTACTCCAGATGGGGTCTCACCACAGTGGAGCACAGGGACAGAATCACCTCCTTCAATCTGCTGGCCATGCTGCTTTTGATGCAGCCCAGGATTCAGTTGGCTTTCTGGGCTGCAAGTGCACATTACAGAATCACAGGATAAATTAGGTTGCAAAAGACCTCTGAGATCATTGAGTCCAACCTATGACCTAACATTACCAAGTCAACTGGACCATGGCACTAAGTGCCACATCCAGTCTTTCCTTAAACACCTCCAGGAACAGTGACTCCATCATCTGGGCAGTCCATTTCAATATCTAATCACCTTTTCTGTGAAGAAATGCTTCTTAATATCCAACCTAAATCTTCCCTGGCACAGTTTAAGACAGTGTCCTCCTGTCCTTACCTTATTCAACACCCAACATGTAGCCTGAGGTGTTGGGTGTGCATGCGCTAAGCCCCTGAGTGGCCACTCCGCACATTGCTAGCAAAGCACACTGCTGATTGAGCCATGAGCACCAATAGTCCAGTCTCTTGCAGCACCTGAGCAGTCAATGCAGGTGGTCAAATGTTTGAGTTATTAGTCACTAGCAGTTCAGTCTCTTTAAAGAAGACTAAACATCAAAAAGTCAAAAAGGCATATTTGGAGAAAAGAGAAGAGAAAAGAAAAAGTGATTACCAAAATTTTTGTGTAACCCATGACAACTAACCATTCTGGAGCTTGGTTAGGGGCTTCTCGTGTACCAGTAACTGACAGCAAAATTGGGGTTGGACCGGAGGCTCCAGAGGAGATGGGGTAAGGAATAGAATGCCATTCCACCTTTGCAGAACTTGATCTGTCCTCTCTCCCACACTCACCTTTGTTGTTTTTAGACAGTAATAATTTTTTCAGTCTCTCACAGAACTGCAGACAGTACTTGAGGTGCGGCTTTAGCAGTGCCGAGTACAGGGAAGAGTCACTGCCCTGGTCCTTCTGGTCACACTGTTCCTGATAAAGACCAGGATGCCACTGGAATTTTTTGATCACCTGGGAACACTGCTGGCTTACATTCAGCAGACTGTCAACCAGCACCCCCAGGTTCTTTTCCACTTTCTAACCACAGGCTGTAGCACTGCATGGGTTTATTGTGGCCGCAGTGTAGGATCTAGCACTTGGTCTTGTTGAACCTTATGCCACTGGTCTTGGTCCATCTGTTCTAGCCTGTCCAGGTTGCTCTGCAGAACCTTCCTACCCTCCAGCACCCCCCACCAATTGACACTCTTGCCCAACTTGGTGTCGTCTGCGAATTTGCTAATGGTAGACTCAATCCTCTCATCCAGGGCATCAATAAAGATATTAAGCAGAACTGGGCCCAACACTGATCCTTGTGGGACACCACTAATAACTGGATGCCAATTGGATGCAGTGCCATTCACCACCACACTCTGGCCAATTTTTAACCCGGAGAAGACTGCATTTTTCCAAGCTGTGGGCTGCCAGCTTTTCCAGGTGTATACTATGGGTGATATGTCAAAGGCTTTGCTGAATTCCAGGTAGACTACATGTACAGCCTTCCCCTCATCCACCAGGCAGGTCACCTAGTCATGAAAGGAGATCAGGTTGGTCAGGCTGGACCTTTCCTAAACCTGTGCTGGCTGGGTCTGATTCCTTGGTTGTCAACCACACCACTTGGTTTGGTGTTATCTGCAAACTTGCTGAAGGTTCACCCTTTGTCTATGTCATTAATGAGGATATTAAATAATACTGGTCCCAATATGGACCCTTGAGGGATTCTACTTGTCACTGATGTCCATCTGGACTCTGAGGCATTGACCACTACCCTCTGGATACAACCATCTAACCACTTTCTAATCCATCTAACAGCCCACCTATCGAATCCATCTCTCCAATTTAGGGAGAAGAATGTTGTGGTGGACCATGTCAAAGGCTTTACAGAATTCCAGATAAATGACATCTGAAACCTTTCCTTTGTCCACCAATGTAGTCATTCTTCCCCAGAAGGACAGTAGGTTGGTCAGGTACGACTTGCCCTTGGTGAAGTTGTTCTGGTTGTTTCAAATCACCTGCTTGTCCTCCACGTGCCTTAGCACATTTTCTAGGAGGAGCCGTTCCATGATCTTACGAGGCACAGAGGCACTTCTCTGGGACTTCACTTGACTGCCATGGTTTTTCCAATATGACGGAGAATAGCTTGGCAACTGCATCAGCCTATTCCCTCAGGATTCTGGGATGCATCTCATCTGGTTCCATAGACTTGTATACATTCAGGTTCATGACCTCAGGTAGTCATGAAGCTGATCTTTACTTACAGTGGAAATCACTTTGTTCCTCCAGTCCCTGTCCTGCTCTTTACCCATTTGAGAGGTGTGGGAAGGGAGTTTGCCGTTTAAGACTGAGGCAAAAAAAGTTGTTGAGTACTCAGTCTTCTCCTTATCTGGTGTTACCAGTTTTCCAGCATTGTTTATCAGAGGGAGGGTGTACACATTCTTTGACCTTTCTTTTCTGGTTAACATACCTGTAGAAGCCCTTTTGTTATTCTTTGCACCCCTTCAGTTCCAGCTTCGCCATGGCTTTCCTCACCCTATCCCTATACAGCTATACTTCATCTCTATACTTTTCGTAGGTCATCTATCCTAGTTTCAACTGCCTGTGCATTTGTATCTTTCCCTTTAGTTTGACCAGCAGCTCCCTACTCAGCCATGCTGGCCTCTTGCCTCCCTTGCCTGCTTTCTTGCTCCTGGGGATTGCTAGCCTTTGTATTCTATGGAAGACTAAGTACATACAAAATGCTTTGCAAGTTTATAGCGTGTATTTGATTCCTAACTACTTTTGATCCTTGAATAATATATACCCATATCAAAGATCAGAGTTGGTTTGCACATTATTAACTTTCTAGTAGTGATTTACCAGTCTGTTTATGAAGTATATGATCAAGACATCATTAAAATAAGTATGAAAACTTAATTACTTTAATGGGACTTGGATGATCTCCCAAGTGATAAGGAGCAGAGCCACTTTTTCAAAGTCTTCTGGTATATTTCCCTGAGCAGCAGAGCTGCCTGAGTAACTTACTGCCAGAAGAAGTGACAATTTCACTGATCATTCACCTGTTCTTGTCTGCATCCTTCCCTTCCTTGTATTACATGGATTTGAGGATACCTTGCTGAGCCAATTCTATTTATCAACCTGGCAAAATGCTGATAAGCTACAGTTGGTCTACAGTTTTGTTAGCATTTTTGCTGAGCTACTGAAATGAAGTAACTCACAAAAGCCTCAGAAAAACATCAAGGTGAGGTGAGCAAGGACTGTCGAGACAGGACTGAGGTAAAGAAAAATGAGAACTTGTTTTTGAATTTGTGATCTGTCAAGCTAGTTCGTTCTAGCTAGTGAAAGTATTTCTGTAGACATGATTTCATGTTACTTATGCAAGATCTGGATAACGTTCTCTTCTTTCTTCTCTCAATCTCATCAGTGTTAATGGATTCAGAGACATGACCTCATGCTCTGAATTAGAATCTGGAAGAAAAAATTGTAGTTCAGAAAGGTTTAAATCTGGTGTGAATTTTTCAGCAAGATGAAATAATAGCACATTAGTGAAGTGCTCATTTGGTATAAATCTAACATGAACAATAAAAAGATTTCTCTCAAGATCATTGAATATGGCTAGCTGGTTCAGAAAGCAGTGATTTAGAAAAGAGAAGGTACAGTCTTCGAAAGGAAGGAAAGCTAAGGGTGAGCAAAAAGGAAAAAATGCACTGTTTACATCAAGATGACATATAATTATGCTTTGGACACACATCAGTTTCTAGTTCTACATTACCTTATGGACATTTCCATCTGCTTATCGCTGCCTCTGTCCATCTTTACTCCCTGGCAGAATTTACCATCACTCTGATATGCCATCTCTGCTGCTGCCAAGACAGCTTCAGTGTTTTATCTTAGGAAAAATCTTGCGTTTAAACCAGTTAACTTAGCCTATCTCACTTTGACTGCAATTTTGACATGAGCAGCTCTGCCGACAAATTTAGGGAAGTGATAATCAATAGTGGGGAGATCAGGCAACGTAGCAATGAGCAGCCGGAGAAGTAACTCCTCCACCAGTCTGCAAAACATTCTTCTCCTGAGCACTAACATGTTAGCATAGCAGCGTAATTGACTATTGCTTTACAATACTAGATCTGTAACTGTTTTGGTATGTGTAAATGTAAGAAATTAATTTCTCTTTGTCAATACTGAATGATTTCATTTGGACTGAGCACTGGCAAACAGAGTACTAAGGACAGCTTTTGGATCTGTGAATGCTCAGTGAAAGACATTGACAAGGTTGCTACCAAACTGACAAGTAACTGAAGTAATAGAAGTTCACTTATCAGCCCAGCAGAAGAGAAATAGAGAGGCAATCTTTATCTAGAATAAGAAAGGACTGATTAACATATCAGTAAGGGATCTAATTTTCTATGTTGAAAGGCTGAAATTCAATGCTTCAGTTTTGGAGCAGTTCAGGTTTTCATCTATGGCTGAGAAGATGTTGTCTTCCCCATACTACAAAAAAAATAATACCATTAGATAAGTAAGAGTCCGTAACTTACTTATTATTATTTCTTATCAAATCTTATAGCTGAAAGGGACCTCAGGACTTTATCTAGTCCATGCTCTGTCACAGGATCTGTTACATGTATCTAGATCTTTCACATTTGTTTAATTTGTTCTTCTAGAGTTCATTTGTTGGAATTTCCCAAAAATATCCACAGTATTCTCCAGATTGATAATATCTTATTGTTATGAGTAAGGTGGGATGAGGATAGAGTGGGGAAGGATCTCAAATATATAATACACCTAGTAAGCAAAAGCTCAGTGCACTTTGCCAAGAGATTGAGGGCACTGGAAAGGAAGAGTTTTGTTTCACTCACGTTTGTACTCATCCAGTTACTGTAACTAAAATTTTGACAATGAGATGAATCAAATAAAGGCTTAGCTACACAATGTGTTAGGTTGCATAGGAGAAGTTTCTGCCTTGTTCACAGGCACCACTTAACTATTTAATTTTTTGTTTCATTTTTTTATTTTCTGTGGAACTCCAATAAATCCTCTTTTTGTTCACTCAGAAATGAACCTGATTTGGCTGTGAGAGAGGGCTGTTCTTCCATGGTGTTCTGAGAGCAACTGATCTGTGTCCTCTTAACAGAATAGCACATCTGTAATCTGAAAGGAAAAAAATACATTAGAGCATTTGTAGTCAAGTCAAAATTCCATTCTTTCAAAGACGTTATTGATTTTTGGAAATTTCATGTGAATTATAAGGAAGAGATTACCATGCTTTATTTGACAGATTACCAAGCATTCATCTCGAGTTTTGAGCAACTCTGATGTAATGTTTCCTGAGGTGGTGAATTTCTCATATCAGACCCTTCTGATGCAAGAAGATCAGAGACTTGAATTTGCATTTCCTTTATCTTCAACCAGTGCATTAACCATGAGATTGAAAGGTGTATGAATTTATTTCTTATCAGAGGTGACTACTGAACATCATATGGAAGATTTATTTTAACTATTTTTTTTATTTTTTCAAAACAAAATTTATTCATTTTGAAAAAAAAAAAAAAGCAAGATATTTTATCTTTTAAATACTTTCCTAAAGTTATTTTATTTGCTTTGATGGGAAAAAATGTTTTGAAGTTTAAGAATCATTTCAAAATTAAGTTTGATTCTCTGTACAATTGGATCAAGGATATAAGATTAAAAAATTACATTTAATAACTAAAGTAATATTTAAATAATATCTTAGAAGATTTCATAAATAACACAGCCAGAAGTCATGAGTTACAGACATTTACCATTTCTTGTTACATAACTCAGATTTTTATGATGAATTTGTTAAACTTAAATCATCTTGGCAGAAACCCAGAAAGAACAAGTATATGCAAGGAGCAAAAGCTCATGGTCACATTTTTTTCAATAAAACTTGATCATCTACGGCTGAGAAGGTGTGTTTTGCCCACGTTTCAAACAAAACCCAGAATATTTAGAAGAACCAGTGCATTTGCCAATATGTTATCATAGAGAAAGGAAATGATTAAATGAGTTGAATTTTCCAAATTAGTTAAAGCATGCTGCTGGTAATGTCAAGGTCATGGGTTTGATCCCCATATGGGACATTCATTTAAGAGTTGGATTCGATGGTCCTTGTGGGTCCCTTCCAATTCAGAATATTTTGTGATTCTGTGACGAAGTACTAAAGTCTTTAGCAAAAGCACTGTGTACTTATCCAAACTTGGTTTGCATCCGTTGAGTAGAGATTGACTTTTTTCCCACTATTTATCAGATTTGATCCTTGCTAAACGCATTTCATCCCCTAAGAGCTCTTAGCACACCTAAGTCTTTACCAAACTGACTCCCAAAGCCTGTTATGCTTTTAGTGCATAAAAGATGGGTTTCTAATACCATGCTACACTAGACTTTCTCATATTACTATTTCACTTGTTCAACTGAACAAGAAGATGCTGCATTTAAGAAAAACTATTAAATAAGACCAGAAATAAGACAGAAGTCAAGGGAGAAAGAGTAAAGACGGAAAAATAGAAGCAAGCAGATAGGAAAGATGCATACAGGGGAATGGGAAGAAGACGACCTTGTGATCTGGCGAAACACAATGAAGAACTAAGAGAATAATTGCAGATTAAACCATCAGCAGAGGCTGAGGAGGTCGGTAGGAAAAGAGGGAAAAATTTGTGGTAGTAAGCAAAATACATCTGTAACTGTTAGACAATACTTTTTCTGGAAATGGAAATTAATACATTTCTTTCATATGTTGTCATTTCTTTGTTATCTGAAAAATATAATTTACTACTTGAAGTCATATTTTGTGACTAGACCTTTTTCCTAATACATAAAAAGTATGCTTCTTCACCAGAAGCATTGCAAAACTGTATGCTTAAATCATTTGATCATAAAAAAATAAGCAAAAAAAAAAGTAACCCATCATTTTGAAGTTTGATCAAATGCTATGTTTTGAATTAAACCTCACACATGAAACAAAGCACTCTGAGGGTGCCCTTCATTATTTCAAATTTTTTGTTGTTGTTATGCAGCAATGAAAGAATTTAATGCTGAATTAGAAATAGCATTGCCAGCAGGTCAAGGGAGGTGATCCTTATTCTCTACCAAGCATTAGTGTGGCACTGAGTCCAGTCCTGGACTGAGAGATATGGACCTACTTGAGCAGATCCAGCAAAGGGTCACTAAAAAGATTAGGGGACTTGAATATCTCTAATCTAAGGAAAGGCTGAGAGAGCTGAGGATCTGTGGAATCTCAATGTCTACAAACACCTGAAGGCAGGATATAAAGAGGAGGGAGCCAGACTTTTTTTAGTGGTGCCCGGTGACAGGAATCCCCACATGGAACACAGAAGCATCTATTTGAACTTCAGGAATCACTTTTATAATGTGAGGGTTAATGAGCACTGGAACAGGTTGTCCAGAGAAGGTGTAGATTCTCCATCCATCTGCACATGATCCTGGTCAACCAGCTCTATCTGTCCCTGTTTGAGCAGGGTGTTGAATCAGCTGGCCTCCAGAAGGCATCTTTCTACCTCAACCATTTTGTGGTTCTGTGATGCTACAATTTCAGATGATGTCTTTGGCTTCAAGCTTGAGGCTAAACGACAAACCAGTAAAAGTGTCTCAAAGCTGACTTGTGTTAGGTTAAATACTGAATTACTTTTGGAGTTAAATAATCAGTCTTGACTGCTGTATCATCCTGATAGAGAATAACACTATTACCAAGAATATAATTTTCACTATTTCCAACATTTAGTTTTAAAAGTGTGAAAAAAAAGTTATGCTTCAAGTAATGATACACCTAAAATATTTAACTTATGGATAAAAATTTTTCTAGTTAAAAATTTCTATATTACAGTTTGCAGTTCAATTTTAAGTCATCTCCTTTAGGATACCCTCGATTTGCATAATGTATGAAATGGTTCCTTTTTAAATAGTTCCTAGGTTATCAAAGGCTCAGAAAAAGGATTGAAAATGCAAGAGAATTAAATCTTCTGACCTGTGAGTAGTGGACTAATTGAGTCCACTACTCTGTGAGTACTGCTATTATTAAAAGAATATCCTTTTAATAGTATTATCATTTTTTGAAGCTGCTTTATGCTACAGCTGAGCAAAGCCAGCATTTCAGTAAAGGAGTAATAGAAAGATTGCTGTCCTCCAAGACAGTACCCAAAAATTAAATTTTAAAAGTAGTTTTATGACTTGCAGTCATTAGCATTTGAAATGTATAGAAAGCTGGGGAGATGAAATGAGAATACCAGGCAGTTGAATGTCTGCCCACAATCATATTCTCTAAAAGATTCTAAGTGTCTAGAAAAATGTCCCTAAGACCTGTCAAGTCTATAACATAATCCGTAATAAGAATTTTGGACATTCCTGGTAGTGGGAAACCTTACAAACCTCTTCCTGAGGTACCAAAGGCATCAATGGATATACTTATTCACAAATTTATGAGGCAACCATTTCTGTGAGGAGGCCTCTCTCATTCACATTTGCAAACTGAGAATTGTGCCTGATTCTTCCCAGAGTAACTCAGCAGTCTCAGGATCAGGTTGATCTCAGATAGGTTGCAAGTTCTGTCTGATTTCTTCATACAGTCCAGTTTTTCCTGTCAGTTGATTAAAGGACATTAGTTTATGAAGCTGGGGAGGAAGGAAAGGAAACTCATGTTTCAGTATGTAAGAGAAGATATAGAGTGCAATCGTATCTTAGAACCCTGTTTAAACATCATTATTCAAATGAGAGAGAAAGAATTTATACAGTGAAGAAGACAGCATAACTGGACCTGAAATGATAAAAAAAAGATAACTACATCTGACTCAGACTTTTTATTTTTATTTTTGACATTAAGAAAAATTAGGTAATTAAATTATGCCCAGAGAGAAAGTTAACAGAGAATTAAGTTATATTTTAGGAATATATATATACACGTGTATATATGTGTTTATGTGTTCACACATACATACACCTCCAGGAGACAGACTAGCAGTGAAAAAAACTGCCATGTGCAAAGAGGTTGAAATAGATGACCCAAGAAATCTTTTCTAGTTATATTGACAGATTATTAGAAATAAAACTATAAATAAAAAGTTCATACAGTATGAATTATTTATGCAAAATCCAGGCTCAGAACTCATTAACATATTTTCAGTGCTTTTTTTGAGCACACTACAGTAAATTGCACTTTTAAAAACAGTTCACATAGATTTCAACAAAAAATGACATAGAAAAAACCCCCAGTCATCAACATCAAGTAAGAGGAACCTGTCTAAAACAAACAAAAAAAATGATTGCAAAAGAGAAGCCTCCTCTCCCTGAAAATTTCTTATAGTTGCCAAGAGAAATTAAATGTGTAACTGAAACTGAAAGAAGGGAAAATGACTCCACGTGAAGATGACTTATGTAGGTGTGAGAGAGCAATATATAAACAAATTGCTTATTTAACTTAACAATAAGATTAATATAGGAAGATTTAATAATTTTTTTTTACATCTAATGTATGAGCTTTATAAACTTATAGTCTTGATGAGAGACACATATACACACACATCTTATTATTTTTACACTATTTTTATTATTACCTATACCCAGAGCAGGTAGATAATGGTTTGCATATATTGCAAACATTAACAAAGGCTGATAATAGAAGAATAGAAGATTTATTTTTTCCATACTGCATTGCTAACACTGATAAACAGTCCCTGTATGTGACACAACCAGTTGCCAGACATCTTCCTCTCTGGAGCTGAGGTTTCAAAACAAGCTGATGATCTTAGCAAATCACAGCCCTTCCTATATTAGTGAACCTTTTACCTGCCCAAAGAATAATGCAATAATAATAATTTCCTAGTTTATGCTAATAGCATTGTTCTTAATCTGCACATTGTATCACATCTGAAAAACTAAAATAAAATTAATGAGCATTTGGGGTTTTTCCGCTTTTGTTTTCCTCATGTTTTTTCCCTCTTATTCATTCTGGTTTGAGGTGCCTGATACTCTAGGTAAGTTCTTTGACCTCTCATGAGTTCCAGCTTACAGCTGGAAATTACATTTCCCACCTTTTGTTTAAACAGAGAAATTTATTTAACCTCAGGGGCTGAAATTTTGCCCCTTGAGGCTGTTAGAAAATGAGAGAAGGTTATGTTTAAAAAGTGGAGTGGAAAGAAAAATAAGATTAAACTCTTCAATTACTATTATCAGGAAATCAAAGCATCCGTTTCCCTTTTTTTTTTCTTTCTCCTCTGTTTTTTACCTGAACCTACATAAATCTTTTTTTTTTTTTGCTATAGGTCTTGTTTTAAAGATTAGTAACTTATCACTTCAGTTCTAAAGAGACATAACCATGTAATTTCTTTGCTTTAAGTATAAAGGCTACATTGGCAAACCATGAATGCATTTAATTAAGCCTTGTTAAATTTCCATTAGTTCTCAGAGCTATAGATTTCACTAAACTTAAAATGAAAAATCATTACCCTATGAAATAAAAACATTTCTTTGCTTAAATATGTAATTAATATATGATTCAAAATTCCTTTAATCAATCAGCCAAAGGTGAGAGTGTTATTGAGGAGTGATCTAAAGGCATATTAATAACTGAGGAAATACTGATGTTTTGCAAATAACAATGTAAAACACATGCAGATGGTCCAAAGAACAAATTCATCCACAGAAACAACCAAGTTTATCCTGCTGTGACTGCTAAGTATAAACTATTATGAAATATTTGGTCCTGATCTTGGTGGCACAGTTGCCTATTGTGATTCTCAGGTATCTTTTCTTTTGTTTCAAAAATGCATGTACATATCATTAAACTTCAGTATCCCTGGACTTAGAAGGAAAAACATTGCCATTAGTGTGTGGAAGTGAGAATTCCAGGTGATTTATGTCAACCATTTAATAGTATCATTAAATATCAATTATCTGCATGCAGTACAATGTAAATATTTGTAATTAGTATTTTTAATTAATTGCCATGATTAATGAGCTGCATCTAGATCTGGTTTTTATCTTTTGGAAACAGATAAAAGTTCTGTCTGAAAAATAAAATTCTGTAACAATGAATAAGCACATAACAGAGACAGGGACATTAGGCTGTCAAGAGCAGTCTCAGCACAACTCTGTTTTCAAGCACAACCTTTAAAAAATTTAAAACTTGAGAAATTTTGGAAATTAAACTTCAGTTCTCACCAAAATAAGTTTTGATTATGCTATGAATTGGTGACTTATAATTTAAAAAAACATGCAACTAACATCACATTTAGTACACAGTACCTAGAAAGCGCTAAGGGATATTTATTCCAAATTCTGAAGGATGGTCTTTGGGTATTTTGCGCAAGGAGGAGATGGAAGGTATAGAGACAGGAAAACTGAGTCAAGGTTCAGTGTCTAAGTCCTCAGGCTGCTGCACAAAACTTCCAGTCTTGAACTTATGAGGCTACAACAGCTACAAACTGAACCCTTGAGATTCAGAATTGTCTCAAGATTTGGGGAAACTTGGGAATGTGTATAAATGCACATAAATGGATAAATCTGAATATTTGACAGTAAACAAAGACATTTCTTTATATCCAATGACTTAAATGCAATCCTAGCATAAAATTAAGATGTATTTTGAATAATGCAAGGTACTGCAGAGAGTTCTTGTATGGGGATGCTCAAAAGTAATCAGTCAAATTGAAACTAACTTCAAAAATCCTTTAGTTGTAATTTATTTCTAAAACATGATATGTATAGAAGGCAGTACTCCTGTAATGAACAATTAATTTTGTAAGAACGTGTTTTGTTAGCATCTAGTAAAATGGAGATTATTTAAATGTTTTGAATAGAAATAAACAAACGTCTAGTATCATAAATAGAGAAAAGAGATTAAAATAAAATGGATTCCTCATCTTGTCAGTTATTTGGGGGTGGTTTTACATCAACTTTTTATTATGTTTTCCTCTTTTGCTTCTGTCACTGTGACCTGTGTCCTGCTAAACCTTAATGATTTTGACCTCTAAGAAAGCAAATAAAAAGCAAATGAACACTCCTTTGGTGGTTGTTTACGGAAATATTACTATTTGTTTCACTGCAGGGATAGGTCTTAGAAATATGAGAAGCTCAGTTTCCAAGTTTAAAAAAAAAAAAGAAAATATGTTTCTTAACATAAAGTTTCAAACTTCAAGAAGAAAACAAATAAAATGTGTTCCTTCTCAGATAAACTTAATTATATCTTCATTATATCTTCCATCTTGGGCCCTGTGCTCTTCAACATTTTCATAAATGACTTGGATGCAGGACAGGAGGGGATCCTAAACAAGCTTACAGATGACACAAAACTGGAAGGAGCTGACTGCCCTAAAGGCACAGAGGCCCTGCAGAGAGACCTCAGCAAATTAGAGAACTGGGCAATCACCAACCACAGGAAGTTCAACAAGGGAAAGTGCCAGATTCTGCATCTGGGATGGGACAACTCTTGAGGCACATACAAACTGGGGAACAAAATGTTAGAGAGTAGTGCTGCAGAAAGGGACCTGGGCGTCCTGATTGATTGCAAATTAAGTATGAGTCAGCAGTGCCCTGGCAGCCAGGAGGGTCAACCTTGTCCTGGGGGGCATCAGGCAAATCATCGCCAGCCGGTTGAGGGAGGGGATTGTCCTGCTCTGCTCTGCACTGGGAAGGCCTCACCTTGAGTCCTGAGTGCAGTTTTGGACACTAAAATACAAGAAGGATGCAAAGCTACTAAAGAGCATCCAAAGAAGGTCATGAAGATGGTGAAGAGCCTAGAGGAGGGGAAGCTGTATGAGGAATGGCTGAGGTCACTTGGTCTGCTCAGCCTGGAGAAGAGGAGACTGAGGGGAGGCCTCACTGCAGTCTACAACTTCCTCATGAGGGGAAGAGGAGGGGCAGGGACTCATATCTTCTCTGTGGTGATCAGTGACAGGACCTGAGGGAATGACCTGAGGTTCTATCAGGGGAGATTTAGATTGAATATTAGAAAAAAGTTCTTCACCCAGAGGGTGATTGGACACTGGAACAGGTTCCCCAGGGAAGTGGTCACAGCACCAAGCCTGACAGAGTTCAAGAAGCTTTTGGACAATACTCTTGCCCACATACAATTTTGGACAATACTCTTGCGTGACTCTGAGGGATGGTCCTGTTCAGGGCAAGGAGTTGGACTTGATCCTTGTGGATCCCTTCAAATTCTACATATTCTCTGATTCTGTGATTGAGATGTCTTGGTATTCACTGAAGACCAGCAACAGTAGCTTCATCCTTGCATTTTGCACAATATACATGTACAAGGGAATGCTTTGTTGAGCAATCAAAACAGAACATAGGTTTCAGATTATTATGATCCTTGTGGGTCCCTTCCAACTCACCATATTCTGTGATTCTGTTATTCTGTGACCAGGTTGCCCAGAGAAGCTGTGGATGCCCCACTCCTGAAAATGCTCGAGGCCAGGTTAGATGGGGTTTTGAGCAATGTGATCTAGTGGTAGACATCCATGGTCTAGTTCCTGCTGTACAAGAGTGTGTCAGAAATTACATCTTTCTGTTTTAGTGAACACTATTCACTTGTGCTAACCTATATGTCAGCTAGAGAAGCAGATGAATAGAGAGCTCTACCTTTACCTCTTTGGCTGACTTTGTAGCCAGCGAGAAGAAACAAACATCTCCAAAGTGCAGAAATTTTGACCAGATATACTCTCAGCAACATGAGTTCAGTTGTCCTCTGGAATTCTGTAAGCCAACATGCCCCTTATCAGCTGTGAAGGCAATGAAGAAAAACTTCTTTATTCACTGGCGGTGACATTGGCCAGGCCCATTTAACTATAGGTATTTATCTGTGGGTGTACCTAAGATTCACAGGTAGATCAAATATGAACACATGCAAAATTACCAGTTGAGACAGGATTGCTGTAATTTTTAGTTGATCTTTCTGAACCTAACCACTTCTTGTTTTTGAGCTCTAGCTCCCTCTCTTTGGGTTATGTTCATAGCTATTTTGATGAAACTATTATTGATTCTTAATTATTTGAATTTATTTGGTCTTAACATATTAGAAAGGAGTATTTAATTGATATTCTGTGGACACAGAATATTTTTCAGTTTTATGTTACATCAAAGGAAAATATTAGTGTTTTCTTTCCCCAGTGTCTAAAGGGAAACAAAGGATGACCTGCACTTAAACCTAACACACATAGCGACAGACAGGATCAGATCTCTGCTTCAACAGATTTCTCCTTCTCAGTACTGCCTTAAAGCAGACTAGCAAAAGATCTATATATGATTTCAACTTAGTTAATGACATGACTTATTCTACATAAGTATTCCTCATCTACAAAAGGAAGAAACATCTGTGAAACATATCATATATTCTGTTCATTCTACCTATTAGCATTAGGACTTTAGCTGGAAGATGAAGTTTAGGAGACTGCTTAAAGAGAGATATTTTCCATTTGGAGACAGTCTACAGGAGAGTGATAGAGATGGTCAATAGGAATCACTGGAAAAATTGAAGTTAGTCTAGACAGAAAAAGAGCGGAATATAAGAGTCTTCTAGTGTGTAAAGAGGAACTGCAAGAGAAAGGGAATAAAATATTTTCTTTTTTTTACTGGGGACAGACAAAGAGGTAATGGACTTGGAGTTCACCAAACATGACTGAGAGAAGCATTTAAAAAGAATGACAGCTTTGATGACTGATCTGCAATTGAGTAAGTTATCTGCAGAGATGTGGTCTGTCCATCACTGGAGATTTTTCCGTAAAGGTTATATGAATATGTGCCTTAGGTATGTTAGTTACATCTGATTCTGCCTTGGATCTGCAGAGTCAGCTAGATGACCTTTCAAGCTCTGATCTATGATTCTATAGAAACAATATTAACCTCCTTTGTAAAACACTTTCATACCTACTGTTAAAAAGCTAAGTTTTATTATCAGATCTAGAGGTGAGATAGATTAAGATGCATGGAAAATATTATTATAATTCTATTTTTTACTTAAATATATTTTAAGCCATTAAATTTATTAGAAGGATTAATAGACAAATAGGTGAATATATACAGCAGGTAAAACTGTATAACCCGTGTCTCTAAAAAAAAAAAAGACTAAGTTGAATTTCCTATGGAGTTTGAGTGCCTCTGCTGCCAGCTTATAAATGAGATAAAGATTTCAGCGATAAAATTTTCCTTCACTCTTTTAAACTCTTCTTGTATTCATCTTTAGATATAAAACAAAACTTCTTCTTGAGCTTCTTTCTTGGATTATTACTAACGTGTTTATTTACAGGAAATGTGAGGTTACGGGAATCCAGTCTTTAATCTTACTGTGCTACAGGATCCTTTTCCTGTCATTTCTAAACTGAAGACTATCTTAAGCATGTTTTTTTAAGTATTCTGTGATTTTTTGCAAATGTCAGTTAATTATTGTTAACTGCTAATGTAACTGTGAACACAACTAAACTCAAAACTAAATATAAATCACAATATTTAAATTCCCTGTAACATTGGCTTATGGTTGATTATTTGTGAGTTAATAAGCCTTATGAGTTCACAAGTGAATAAAAAATAAGAATTATGCATCATAAAATTCATTCTCTACATTTTGCTCTGTTTGGTTTAGGGTTTTTTTCAGAAGGAGGGATTAGTGTACATTTTTTATTATTTTTAAGATACTAATTTGGGGGCCAGGTTGTGATAGCTTTGCATTGAATGGTAATCTTTGGTTTTGACTTTGGAAGTCTATCTGTACAAAAGATTCCTTTTGTGAAAGTAGATCAGATTTTGACCAATGTTTTTTGCATTATTTATGTTCACTTTCATAATATTTTTACCATGATAATGAAGTCTCAGTGGTATGCAACTTTTCAAAGGGATGTTAATATTAGCTCTTTGTTTCATAACAAAGGTTGCCTATTTGGTGCAAATTATGGAGATTGAGGTTTGAAAAGTGTATTTAAGCAAGATTCACAGTGTAGCTTTCACTAAATAAATCACCCTGGAGCACTCTGAACATAGAAAATATCATTCATATCTCCACTGTTATTGCTGGGGAAGGGAAAAGCAAAATATATATTGATGAGCATATCCACTATTTAATCTTAGTTGTGAATTTTCTTAGTATAATGGACTGATTTTATCAAGAAAATATAAAACATAGAAGAAACAGAGAAAGATTTAAACCTCTTTTCATATTTTGGGTATAGACTCTCCTTCAGTCTTTTCATTGACTTGCAGAGATATCAATGAAAAATTTATTCTGTAGAATTTAGCACCATAGGCTGGATTAGCAAAAAGTTGTTGAAATGATAGTCACTGGTATTTCTGAGCATCTCAGACAGGCAGCTAGAAGAGATCAATGTCTTAGACATCAAAAGAAGTGAAAAGAAGGATTTAGCCAACTCAGTAATTTAGATGCAGCTGGGGTGAAGCCACTGGCTGCACAGAGTTGCTGCTCCCTAAGTGTCTTCTGGCACTGGATGTCCTCTGGATCTTTCTCAAAAAATACAGTAGGTATATTTAACTGTAATCACAATACCTCCAATAAAAATCTTTTCCACATCTGAGAGCATCTGAAACAGTATTTTTTTCACAAGTATTTCTGTCTTTCAATCACTACTTTGTTAGCCATTCTGAAGCATGAATACATCCCATTCCACCTGCATCTCCTGCCCATGCTGAAGTTAAATATTTTGTTCTTAATATTTACATTAAAACTCTTAACCACAACTTGGTGAGAGAAAGATGCCTGGATATGCTGCACTGGAGGTAATATTACTCACAACCTTGGGACTAGGCTACCAGTTTAAAAAGAAGGACATGGGCCAGATGGATTTAATCCACTGTGCTGCATAATTGGTGCTTGCATGAGCAACTTGCTTGAAAAATGTAAATTTTTGCCTTGCAAGCATAATAAGACTCTCATCATAAGCATACTAGATTTCTATGCACATATACTTATTCACAATGCCCAAGGCCTTTCTTACTAATAAGTATCAAATTTAGAGAGCATGGATATGCATATTTGGAAACACAAGTTTATCTCCCTAAGGACATTTTACTGTCAAAATGCAAATGCCCACTGATTTTAAGTACTGTGTAGCTTAATATCAGCTGAACATTGGCAGTAAGAATCCTTTTGGGCTTTTAGGGGTAACATTTTTAAATATGGAAGAAAAAACATTATGTAAATCATTCAGAATCAGAATCTAAATATTTTCTTTAGAAGAACCACTAAATCCATACAGTAATACCAAGCCAATAAAAATTGTTATTAACTGACATTTGATAATTTGTCATCTCTGTTAAACGTATTAAGGATGCTGTTTATGTTTTTCATCCTTAGGCCTCTATTTCACACAATGCTGTTTTTCATAGTTTGTAGTTTATTTTATCATTATAAGAATCCTACAACGATTCTCCTCTTAGGTCCAGAGAATGGTTGCAATTCCTTGAAATTCTTGTAGGTCAAATCAGGTTAGGTTCCACTGATGAACCTTTGAAATACAAGATTGTCTCTTCATCTAGGTGAATTAAGGAAAGTTAAAAAATAAAATAAAAGTAACAGTACTACAAAAAAATGCTTGGAAATAAGTAGATTTTCCACATTGCATGTCTTCTTTTTTTTTTGGAAACATATCTTTTCAGCTTCTCAGATGATTTGGTTTCTTTTTCTCTGAAAAATAAATAGATATGTCCCAATCAACTATTAATATAATTTGTCTTTCCAAATGTCTAATGGAATTTTTATCTCTTATAGAGCTTTCCCATCAGAAGCATGAACATTGTTGACATGAAATATTTAGGTCTAAGAAGTGTAAGCCAGCTCTTAACGTGTAACTTATAATTTTAACGTGCAACCTGTAATTCCGTGGCAACAATTCTTTCTCCAAGCACACAGATACTTTAAAATCTCTGAGAAACCTCATAAGGTTCTCAGTGCACTCATGAGTGCATCACTGATATAAATGTCCTGAAATTCAGAAAGATATGAAGATGCGAGTACGGGTGCCTTTCTTCTGTCTGTAAACTGTCATCTCAGTGAAATGCAATAAAAAGCTGTTCTTACCACAAAATAAGTTATTGACGTATAAGAACATAATTTAGAATTCGGACAAAGCTACTTATTGTGAGTGAACTTTACCTAATATTAGACCTGAGAATGTAAAAGTTATTATTCAGTTTTAGAAAAGATTAATGTCATCTCATTGACATTTGTAGATCTCTTTAAAGTTTTGCAAATGACTATATTTCTGTTATCATACTATGTCTATATTACTATGTCCATCTTATTATATCATTTAAACACTTCCACATGAAAACATAAAGATAGAAAGAATAACCCATTTACATAGTTTACATAATTAAAGTATGGGTGTTTGCTGTTCACATTGTTAAAAACTGTAGGTGGATGTTTCTAGCTCCAGACAATAGTGTGAATCAAATTTGATTGTTACAAATAATAAACTGTGTCTGAGCGAGACAGACATCAATGAACATGATATGCCCATTATTGATATTTACCTGTGCAGTTGCACATTAGAAACTTTAAGCTGGTATTTGGCAGAATAAATGACAGCATATACTAAGAGATGTAGGCTTTATTCGTGTGGTACATAGAACCTGTTTGTGTGTCTATCACCCAGCTTTAGTAGAAATAAAGATTATTAAACTACTAAGTGTAAGAATTTGGAACAGTATCTACAATCCTTAGATCAGCTTTCCTGAAGAGGAGCCAGCTCTGACCTCCATGTGTCTGTGGAACAGAGGTGCAATTTCCTGATATCCCTGAAAAAAACAATATTACTATCGCTTAATTAACTTTGCCAAATACCTTTGAGGAATGTGAGATGATATGTTCATAATTCTGAGCAGGAATTGGTAGATTTTCTTTACAGTATTGTTTCTTTAAACTGAAGATCACAGTGGCTGAGCATTTGTCCACCACTGAGGTGTTTATGTAAAAAACTGGAATTTGCTGCATTTATCAGCCTCTCCTTTAATGTCTTCAGTTTGCATCTCCACTTTGACTAAACCCAAGTGTGCAGCAAAAAAAAAAAAAAAAATGTTTATTGTATGCTAAAACAGGTTTGAAATAGATTGTTTGAGTTTCATTTAGAGTTACTGACTGGGAGTCAGAAAGAGTAACATGTTTTTATAGAGCAGTATTTGACTTGAGAAGTTATTACAATGTAAACAGCAGTTTATTTTTTTCAGCTTCACCACTTGCATCTGGTATGTGAGCACAGAATAGAGTTATGGCAGTGCAGAGGTGAAGTCTGTTTGTAGAAATCATTCGACCCAGAGACATATCACGGTCATCACAGCTTCTCAGTTCACTTTTTCATTGGCTCAATGAAATGATTTTCTGAGCACAGGCAGTCTGAAATTTGGGATACACTAAAGTAGAAGTGATGCAATGATCTAGAAGTAGAGCAGAAGTGAATTATCTTCCACTTTGACCGTTGTATATATATATATATATATATATATATATATATATATATATGTATGATTGCTGCTCAGTTATCTTTCAAGATAATTTGTATGCGGTGAAAGAACCTCAACGCATCTCAAAGAGCAGGGTTACCTTTTACAAAGTCTATTTATATCCTTATTTTTGATGAATACTTTAAATTTGACTAGATTTTGCTTTAAATTTGAACAGTAGATTTTGTTTCCTCAGTGTATGCATCTTGCCATCTCAACGGTACGTATTTGGAAGCCATGTCAGTCTTTCACCACCCAGGAGCAGAGCAACTAGCATAATGAGGATCTGTTTTCCTCTGACAACTCTGCACATTAAGCATAACAGCACTTCTAAAAGTTACTCAGTTTCACGAGTAATTAAATAGGAAAAAAAGGTAAGACAATTCCAATAGAAATTAGTTTTTTCAAAAAGCTACTGAGTTTAGTTAGCATATTATTTCACAATTACAATAGATATATTTCATGTCGCCCACTGATAACTGCATGTAGTTTCTAGCATTGCAATCAAAGATAAACTATACATCACAGGGAACCTATAGTCAAAGATTAGCATAGTTTTAACTACAAAGTCCTCTTCAAAGAGGCTTATATTTAAGCACTGTTTTTGTCAGTTTCTACATTGCAGAAAAGAGGAAACACTGATGAATTTCCTTTTAAAGTTTATATTTCTGATGGACAACTTTCCTGCAACTGTAAAAAAATATATGAAGTACAAAACAGCCAAAATTCTTTAACAAACCTCTTTTATTTCAAATCATCACTCAATATTTTACAAGAAATAGTGCAAAAATTATGCATTTTGCTTTCCAGGTCAATACGTAACCCTCTCTCAATTACTGATCACTTGTGGGACAGAAGAAAAAGGTGAAACCAGCCCTTCTCTGAGTAGTCATGTGTAACTAATAGAATAACTTCATGCCAATGTACCTGCAGGTAGCTTCATAAGCAGAAATGACTTTCCAAATCCATTGAAAATGCATGAGCTAAAAGAGAGTCCATCTATTTATTCAAAGCTACTGTAGCTCTGCAAAACTGTCATAAGTAGCAAGTAAAGTTATTCATATAAGTATGAGGTTCCCCTTGGAGTTTAACGTTATCGACCGCTAAAAGACAAGTGGAAAATAAAACAATGATGGATTAATTTCCCTGTGACAGATAATATTTTTCATATGTGATAGTGTGAAAAGATCTGTGGAAAAATTTTTAGTTAGAATATAATTAAAGGGCAAATCAGACTACCATATCTTTTTTAGTTGGAATGCTCTCTTTTTTTGCATGATTTTTTTCCCTGTTTAAATTACTAGTGTGATGAATTGAAGGAGTGTTAAAGCACCATTTACAAATGGTGGATACCTACACTGTGTTCAAAGCAGTATGAACAAGTCAATGAGAGTAACTACCTTTAAGACCTTGGAAACCAAAAATTAGTTAAGAAAAGACGGATAGATGCCTACAGAAAGCCAAAAAGAATATGGAAAAGCAGTATTTGTTAACATGCTGGGTAAGGGGCTAAGGACCATTTAGAAAATTTACCACAAAACTAAGAATTAGCAAGCTTCATTGAGACTGAAATCTTTGTCACTGGAACAAAGTAATTTCTCCCATACCCCTCCGTTGTGGACTTCTAGAGTTCTGGAAGCAGAGCTGGGAACTTGGTCTTTAAGTCCTTGAACCTCATAGTTTTTACAAGTAAGCAGCTCTAAGAGTGGTAACACAAGCAGTGCTGGGTCCTCGGCCCTGAATGAGCTTACCTCAGGAGTATCCCAAAGCCTCGGACTACAGAACTACAAAAGATTGAATTTGTTGCACAGCAGAACACTGCAGTTACGTAACACTATATTTCCAGTTTTTTTCTTAGAAGTTTTTCATTTTTGGTTTAGACTGAAGTTCAATGAAACTGGTGCTTGCATTCAGGAAATAAGAATTTCCACAAGTAAGAGACCGTGTTTTTCAGGCAATATTCTATCCAAGTAAGAATTGTCAAGACTCTTGGAAGACATCATATCAAAGGCCGACATTTACTTGGTAGCTTTGAAGTAATTTTTAGAGAAGGAATTTAAAAAGTATAGAACAAAGCATGAAAAATGTATTTGAAAATCCAATAAGTAGTAAGAGAAATAGATCTTATAGAATCAGTTAGAAAACAGTCTTTGTACATTGAATGAGAAATTAAAAGCACATTTCTATGTTCCATGGTAACCATAGGTGACATTTGATAATAGAATAATCCTTCTGGTTTTAAATGCCTTACATCTTAATGGAAGGTTTCTTTCAAGGTGCTTGTATCCTTCTAGTGTATAACACCTAGAGTAGGTCCTGTGTAATAATTTCTGAAAATCCAAACTATGATCTAGGTATCAGAAAAGTTAAAAGCAAAAATAGTGCAAAAAATTTCAACCTGTCTGATATATCCTTGAACTCCCACAGATACAGCCATACATGCGTGTGCATGCACAAATACACCCATCTGGACATGCATTTTGAGATACAAGGCTTGGTAGATTTAAAAGGAGGTCCTGTATCTCTTGTCATGTAAAGACATAATCAACGGGGGATGGTACCACAAATACCAATTAAATGAGAACATTTGCTAATCGGTCATCCTAATTTTTAAAACATAACATAGTCAAGGCTTACCTGTTAATGTAGAGGTAATATTTTGGTGAATTTCATTCATATCTTGCACATTTTTTAACATCCATATAATGGAATAGATCTTGCTGTCTGATTTCTGTCAGGTATACCAATGATTTGAGATATTCTTATGCATTGAATACAAAACAGGTACAACACTTCAGATTAGTTTCAAATGCTCATTTGCCATTTCTTAATCAAAGTCTATCTATTTCTTATCTTTACAATATATAGAAGAAACTTTCCTAGGCAAAGAAAATTAAAAATTTTCTCATCCTAAAGCTATTTGCCTTAAGATAATCATAGGGAATAAAGACATTACTGCAGTTTTAAGATCATATTTACAAATGTATGCCTGTAACAGTCCAATAAAGCTATCACGATCCCAGCTATAGAGGTAAAAATCTGGAATCATTTATTGAACACGTGAGTGCTATTTTAGGGTCTCAGGGGCTTCCATGCTAATGAGGAGGCAGAGTTATTCCAAACAGGGGATTCCACAATCTATTATAATTTCCAGTAACAGGGGTGACATAAGTGGAAAAATGATTTTACATTTCTCTGATACAGTATTTACATTTTGGGGGAAAAGCTTTGATACTTCCAGTAAGCAGGGTTACATTGGGGAAGAGTGATCAGCTTTACCGGAAAAAAGGATTTACACAGGGAGGGAGAAAACAATGGCATATCTGATAGCATCATGCAAAGTCTCTCTACATCCTGTTGGGGGAGATCAGGACAATCCACATGAAATGAATGTCAATGGATCTTGTCTGGTCTTTTAGATGATGGTTTTTTCCCCAGCTTCTGTGGCCCAAGGTTTCCGGCTCAAGCCCACCAAGCTCCTTCCTGATGACAGCTGAGGTTCAACTCTTACATACGCCAATGCTTTTCTTATCTCTGTTGCATTTTACATCTTTCACTATAATAATTCACAAACTGCCTTTGGTCTACATTTCATCTTGATATAACATGACTTGTTTCAATTCTGTTGCTGACTTCTCAGGAGGTAAAAAAAAAAAGCTTATTACATATGTGATTAATTTCCTTATACTCTCTCTTCTATCTGTCTTTCTCTTCCAGGTAATGGCAAATAGCATACCTGGGTCCTTGCCTGAGAAAAGTTGTGGACTCTACAGTACTTTGACCAGTCAGTAACATTAAACAGTGAAGAAGATAGCATAGGAACTCAAGATCAGCCAAGGTGATATATGAGCAGTCAATGCACTATACCTGTTTTAGTTTGAATATATATGACTGTGGACAAGAAAAGGGATTACTCTTCTGTAAGTGGAAGGCAGAGAAGAACAAAAAGAAAGCATGTTTCCCACTTTGAAATAGAGGCAGAAAAGGGAAACTTTTAGAAGGGGGAGTTTTAAAACTCGAAAATATGGGTATAAAAAACCAGCAGTGACTGAATTTTATGAAACCGCACTAGATTCTCTCTTCTCTTCCTTCAAAGGCAATGCTAATCCTAAAAGGTCAAAAGAATATGAATATGAAACACCACTGTGAAAGAAAATCTTTAAAATACATAGGCCAGATCATGTTGTATTCTCAGTAATACATGCTAGGTGAAACAAGAGTCTCAGTAGGGGCCAGATTCCTGCTGCTTATGTTGAACAGTACAAAGAACAGGCCTAACTGTGAAGTGTGAAATAAGAAGCTTCTCAGAAAGAGCAGTAGTATTGGATAAGGTAAATAAAACATGATGACACTTGTCTAGACAACCACTGGTCCTGAATTAATTGTGAACAACAATCTCACAATGCAGTGTTGCATTATCCAAACAACATCTCGTCATGCTTACCTTCTGAAGCTTTGCTTTTTACATCTGCGATGTCACATACAGTGGCAGTGGTTTGCAGCTGTGAGATTTTAGTAGTATGAAAGCAGTGTTCTTTGTCCATTCTGACATTGTAGTGCCCTGGGGAGCCCTGAAGTTTGGCAGTAGTGTAAGAATGGTCTCTTTATGAAGGATTTTTTCATGTATATTCAGGTTAGCAATTTTTTTATCAGCAAGAGCATTCACAGGAAACTAATGCAACATTCCTGGAAGTACATTCCTAAATGAAAAGTGTTCCTGAAACCATTTTAAAACTGGTGTTGTGACAATTGGTTCAGAAGGGAGGGAGTTGGGCTGTTAGAGAGGAAGAAAACAAAAAATTCATAAAGGCTGTCAAGAGGGTCATATCACAAATACCACCACTCTACCAATTATTTATAAGTTTGGATCACCACAGGTAGAAAAAGGATTTACACCTCTAATATTCTGAATCAGTGATCTAGACACTGACTTTTGGGTAAAAGGAAGCATCATACCTTTATTTTCCCTCTGCTTTTGCTGGGAAAGGCTGGGGGAGATTATCATCTCCCAGAGCAATGTGTTCCCACTACAATATACCACCACCTTCCCAATACGACTTAATTTCTGCCTTCTTAAAGCACCTTCCTGTGTATGAATTGAATGCATAAATGACTAATTTACAGACATCTTGCATGAGAAGACTGAAATTTGTACTGCTGGACATAATTTCAACAAGAAATTTGATTCCTTAAACTGGAGTTTGTACCATTTATTTCTTTCCTCTTCCTGTTTGAGTTCTTTGCTATTGTCATGGCAAACGATCTGGCAACGAAGTACCATCCAGCCACTCGCTTACTTAGCCCCAGTGGGTTGTAAGCAGAAGAGTAAAAGAATTGGAATTGGAAGAGTAAAAGAAAAAAAAATAAATTATGGGTTGAGATAAAGGCAGTGTAATAGGTAAAGCAAAAGCTGCACACACAAGCAAAGCAAAACAAGGAATTTATTCACCACTTCCCATGGGCAGGACTTCATCACACATAATGGTGACTTGGGAAAAAAATGTATGCCACTTCTTCCTTCTTCACCAGTTTTATATGCTGAGCATGACGGCATATGGTCTGGAATATCACTTGGGTCATTTGGGGTCAGCTTCCTCAGCTGTGTCCCGTCCCAGATTCTTGTGTACCTTCAGCCTCTTCGCTGGTGGGATGGGATGAGAGGCAGAAAAAGCAGTGCAAGCACTGCTCAGTAGTAATAAAAACATCTCTGTATTAACACTGTTTTCATCACAAATCCAAAATATATCCCCATACTAGCCACTATGGAGAAAATTAACTCTATCCCAGCCCGAACCAGCCCATTCTCCAGCTCTTATTACATACCATTTGCATCATGTTCTGGTTCCATTCTGTCCAATACTTCCTCATTTTTACCAAACCACCTTCACATCCTTTGATATAACAAGCAGATATCCTTCTCTTAGTCTGTGCACCACCCTTGTAAAATGTAATAAAAATTCCCATTGAGTTGTTCAGTTAGCCCATGACTTTGGACTCCATCCATCGCTTATGGTGGTCACAGTTATTCTCACTATCAACCACCAGTTCCTAAACTATTGAATAAGGAAAACTAATTGTCCACATAAATTGGTAAGTATATTGGATCCCTGCCAGGTCTACATGATATTTAAATGTGACTTTCTGGAAGACTCATCTTTTTAGCATCTCTTTCTGCATTCAATAAATAGTTTACTCATAGACACACTAAATCTCCTGGGAATACATATACTAAATCATAAAGCAAAAGTAACTTATTTCAACCAGTGAATACCAGCTTCATGTGATGGAGAGGAAAAATCTTGGGTAGCAGCTTTTGACAAAAAAAAACATTTGAGCAGTGATATAAATCAAATATATTCCTAAAATCATTGTTCATAGAGAAGTTAAGCAAAAAAGAGATTACATTTTCTGAATAAATTATTCACTGAGAAATATTCAAATCCCTCTACATTAAGGTTCCTAATTTTTCCAGGATCTGTGACGAATAGTTTCAGATCATTTAAGTCATGCCTAGATGCAACTGTAAAACCTCCAGCAACATACAGCTGAAGTGGGAAGCGTAAATACTCACAGCAGCTGCCATATCAAAAAGCAATCACGATTATCACTGAAACAAGTTGAGCTGTTTAAAAGAATCTTAATCAGCACTCTTCAGACAGATCATCTCACTGGAGACAATGAACAGCAAGTCTTCTACTGCTTAGAGTCTTTCAACAGATACTTTTAAAAGAAATTATTTGTAGATTAAATTAAAAATATCCTATATTAAGCCCTTTTTTCTTTTAAGAAATTCTGTTGTTTTGTAAGTCTATAGTGTTACATTGTGCCTAGGTACTGACTATTACTTGTTGGAATAAAACATCCCAGCCGTCATTATTAAACAAAGTTTTCCTACAAATTAAAAGTAGCCGCTACATAATGGATGTAAACCCTTCTATGCAGGTTTCTGTGATATGCTCTATGTCATCAGCTGTACTCAGGGAACTAGGCAGAAAATAGTCAGCTATGCCTTTGATTAAGCTACTGAACATAAAATTAACAGCAAGGAGTGAGTGCATTTTTGCAAACTATTAGATTACAGCTGAAAATTTTTGATAGCATATGCTGCATTCCCTTACACTTCCTTTCTTGAAGCCAGAACTACAAAAGTTTGTAACTCTTTTTTCAATTCTTAATTTCTTCCTTAAATCAATTTGAATTTATGTCCATTTATAGCGCTTAAGTCTGTACATGTTTTTATGGAGTTGGTCTTAAATTTAAGTGCATAAGCCAGCCACCAATCCCTTTGGCTTTGTGCTTGGAAGTACCTAGTGGGGGACAACTGGATTACTGATGAGGCAGCACAGGCTTGTGCCATAAAAAACCACAAAACAGT
The DNA here is from genome assembly GCF_003984885.1 of Neopelma chrysocephalum. Classification (NCBI taxonomy): domain Eukaryota; kingdom Metazoa; phylum Chordata; class Aves; order Passeriformes; family Pipridae; genus Neopelma; species Neopelma chrysocephalum. The sequence goes on from NW_020897719.1 coordinate 1,578,885, forward strand.
ACTAGTAACATCTATTCTGTATGTTTTTTCTACGCTGGGTTTGAAAAGGGTTCTTCCTACTATCTTTGAAAATACATGCCTCTGTGGTCGCTTTAGGGTAGCCAGGGAACTCAATATATCCATACCAGGTCCACTGGCAGAGGAAAACAATGAACTTCAAAAATATCCTATGGAATGTTTTTGCTTGTATATAAATAATGCAAATAATCACAAAATATTTTTCATTAGGAAGAGTTGGAGACAAAGGATCTTCTTTCCAGGAGTTTTAATAGGGAAAAAAAAAGAGATTTTAAAACAGTGAAAGCTTTTTAACATGTAGCAGCCAGGTGTAGTACACCTAATAAATAAGCAAAGGTTCTGTGACAAGTAGTGTTTTGTCTTCAATTAAAATTGTTCCTTAAATAAAAAAATCCCGAACAATAGTAAACAACAAAAAAAAATGTATAAAACTCATCCACAAAAGAAACGTAAAACAAGTTCAGAAGAGAAAGCAAGTCAGAAAAAAAATTTCCGAAACCAGTGTTTATCTGCTGATGCTTTTTATTCCATTTGAAAAATAAGATTATTTTTTGAGAGACTGAAATAAAATTTTAACACAGGCATACATGCAGTGTCTTTATGGATGAATCCTAGGCATGAAGAGAATTTAGAGAATTATGTAAATTTCTTTGAGATATTTTAAGGACGGATGACCATTTCAAGATAAAAAAGAATCTTCACCTAGACAAAAGCACATCTGCTCTGAAACATTCTCCCCTGAGAATGCATCTCCTGTTAGGAATTTTAAAAGGTCTGAACTAAATTTACCTTGAATTCAAATGACCTATGAATATCTTCAAAAGGGCCTTTCAAAATACATTTTCAGTGTGTATATTTTGCTTGTATTATGGTCAGTTCTAACAGGAAGTTATATAGAAGCATGAAGATGCTTTGGGAAATATTCTCTCACTATTATTTCCAGGAAGCAGAGCTTCAGTATGTGTAGTGGTTGCTCTGGAAGACAAATATCATGACCCAATCTGTCCCTCCTCCCTCAGCTTTCATGTCTGAGCAGGCATCATATGGTATGGAATATCCCTTCAGTCACTTTGGGTCAGCTGGCCTGGCTGTGTTTCCTCCCAAGATCTTGCCCACCCCACCCTACTGTTGATGGCTCAATGTTGGAGAGACAGCACTGATGCTGTGCCAGCACTCTCAGCTGTAGCCGAAGCACTGCAGTGTTATTAACACTTTTCTATCTATCAATACAAAGCACAGCACTGTGAAGGCTATTATGGGGAAAATTAACTCCATCTCAGCCAGATTCAATAGACTATTTTAGTATTTAGGCCTTCTTTGTAATGCTGTAATGCACCATTTTTAACTGAACAAGAAGAGGAATATTAGGAGAAGTAATCTCACCTTTCTAACAAAAATGTTTGAGGAATTCTGCTGCTATTCGCACTACATGAAACACTATCTATTTTTGGTAATATGTTTTTAAATTTCCTGATTATCAAGCTGATTATTTCTTCTGACCTTAGCTCTGGCTGCTTGGTGAAGTCAGCAATATGAATGCTTTGCAAAATGTGCTAAAAGACACAGAAGATTCAATATAAAAAAACTCCATTTACTCCAGCACACGTACAAAAAAATCCTTTCAAAAATAACACCTTGAAGAATTATGTTGAAATATTTTATTTAGATAATAGAAATATTTAATTTCCTTCCTAAGCTTTATGCAGCTTTTCAAAACTTAATATATGCAAGGATATAAAATTTTGTAATAAATAGAGGCACTTACTGGAATATGATGGGACTTCAAAGTGCTTTTGATATGATGGTATTCTTCTCTTAAATAAAATCCTAGCAAAGGGACCAGCTTCAAAACATTCAGAATATGGTATTTTTCAGTCATCTGTTCTAAAAAATCCCATCTCACTATCATCTAGAAAAAATTATCACAAAATAAACTGTTCATTATTTTTAATATATTTTTCTAAAGTATTTATTTTACCATGAGAAGCCAAGTAGTTATGCTGAAAGAAGACAGATTTCCCAGTGGCATTACCACATAGAATTATATTAGTTCTCCCAGTTATTTTTGCTAGATAACAACACATGTAAAATATGCTTTATTTTCCTGCAATTAGTCATTTCCAGATGCTTTTAGTTAGTAGAAGCCATATTCATAACTCTTAGTTTTGAAATCCAGAGTGTCACAGTCCTTGGTGCCAGTAGGGACTGTTTCTTTGTTCTATAATGTTCAAATTTTTTTATGGTGACTTAAAAATGGTGGTCCCAGTAGTAATTATTAACTTCCTGACATAAAGTATACCTTAGCCATATTTTGATAACATTGATAACATTTGCACACACTGTCTGATCCATAGTGCTGGATATTTTGTAGGCTGGTGACAAGGGAATGCTTTTGGGAAGTGAGAGGCTTGAATCTTTACACAGAGAGGAAGGAAATGAAATCATACTTCCACTTTCAGGGTACTTTATCTACTAGAGTATTGTAAAAAAAAGGCATATGGTAGCGTTAGAAAATTCACATATAACAGCAAACAGATTTGTGACAAGGCCTTTTGCCCTTTAAATGCATAAATAAAAAAATAAGGTCTAGTGGTGGAAAGCAGACCTTAAGACATAAAAGTATACTATTCTTCTTTAATGTGGATTGTGTTGGTGGATTTTGCTATATCCCTCAAAAGAACAGAAGTGAGGGAGAGCAGAGTGATTGCTAGTTTTGTCTTTTCCACCAGCACAGACAAATATCCAGCCCAAACCACAGCAGCTTGCGATAAGCCACTGCCTGCTCAGTCTCTGTGGCACCACTGTAGGTGCCAGGCTTATTTAATTTTTCCATACCAATCCTTGTTTTAGTTTCAGTAGCACTACCATTTAAAAAACACTATATGAGGCAGATGCGGTTTCAGGATTTTAAATGCTTCATCCTATTATGCATTGACGATATACAAAACAGGAGGTTGAGGGCTGGTTTATCCCCTGCCTGTCATGACAGCAGAGGAGCAATTCAGCACCTGCAGAATCAAAACCACATGCAGCTCAATGTTAGTTTGACTAGAAAATAGCAGACCATACATGTATTTAATATTCTGTTTTACTAAGCAGGATCTCAGTGTGTGGTTACTGACATTCACCCGTTCAGCATAAGTATATGCTTGAGAAAGGAAACTTATGAGCTTCAGTAATAACACACAAACTCAATTCAAGGCCAGAGCTCAGCTGATGCTGTAATACTACTCCCCTCCAGCTAAAATAATTCTGGGACTTCACCTTAAACTAACTGGCACTTGTGAACAAGGGGAGATCAATTTTCCTGCTTCTATGATATCTAATTAAAACACCATATGTGCTGAAGACTTGTCACAGCTCATTAAACCACTGAAGGAGTTGCTGGCATTAACTCCCTTTTACAGGAAAATCTTGATTCAGTTGAAGCCATTAAAATGTTTTTCACAGAAAAAAAAATTATCAAATTTAAATCTGGAAATCCTATTAGCTTCTGTGCATTGTTATGTTCTCTAAATTTAAATATACCTGTTAATAAAACTCTCTATTACCTGCTAACCAATTATAGATTTCCTAATACAGTCTAAATTTATTTAATTTCCTACAACAGATATGTCTGATCTGAGAGTCATTTTATTCCCTTCCCTTTTAAGCACAGTTTTTCAGATTCCTGAAAATTTTATTTTCCTACTAGCAAGATAGCATTTGTAGTTTCCCATGTGATAGTACCAGATCTATTTCAAGCAGGCGGGTTTTGAAATTTGCACTAAATGTGCGAATCCAAGAGATTCTAGTAGTTTGAACAGGTAGTCTGAACTATATAAATCTTTGGTAATTTGCCTTAGCCTAAGGGTGAGACCAAGGTTCAAAAGAAGCATCAAAGAAGTCTAAAACTGCCAACCACAAAGCCTCACACCAGAATCTTTCATTATAAGATGTAGTATACTTTATTTGAGTTCTCCATCCCATACTGAAATTACCAGATGATCAAGATGGTCCAGTCTGCCCATTATATTAACATATATTGAATTCTGCAAAAGACATCATTTTATTTGGCCAATTATTTTTGAAGTCACTTAGGATATAGGAAGCAATGGGAATAAAGGCTCTGCAAATATGTTGTGCTGACAATTAACAGGTTCCTGTCCTGCAGATCCATACCATTCAATATAATCTACAGGTGAAAATAGTAGAAGACAAAAATTACTCTTTCAAGAGAGCTGAAGATTTTTTTTAAGATTACTTTAATAATAAAGCATTAGGCACAAGAGATTCAGGTTACCTATTCCTAAATGTAGGTGTGTAATGCTATTTGAGAGGATCCAGGGACCTTGAGACATCCTTGTGTGTCTGACAGATACACCACAAGATTTTGGAAATATACATCCTTCTGAACTGAAACCTGAAGGGAAGCATTAAATGCCTAAATTTCCAAGTGAACCAAGCCCAAAGAAAGGCTTTGCCCCAAAGGATTACTCTTCCAGTCTGAACTAGAACTTTACACATTACACAAATGCTGTTGCAGAAAGTGCTGTGTAGAAATCATTCAACAATTTCAAATCATACATGTATGTGTTGTGAGGAGAAATTTGAAGAGAATAACTTCAACTTTTTTAGCGTGCTATTCTGGTGCAGCAACACATGACTATCAAGGAAATTTGTGAAAATTATCTCATCATCATCATGGCTAGGCTTCGCGAACGAAGATTTGGGAAGGGCTCTACCCACGTTTCTTACAAGCGCATTGGTGGCTATAAAGGCCAATACGAGATAGACTCGTCCGGTTGCAAAAGGCACAGCAGAAAGACTCCTTAGGTGGTATATTCTGCAGGGCACGATTCGTTCTGCGCTATCTTTTCTCCTCAAGAGTGATCCTGCATGCGTTCTCAAAAGCATCAGCAGCGTTAAAGATCTAATCGGTTTACAAACTATCATTTTTCCCATATTTCCATATCCAGTTGTGACAAGCTGGATATTTTTTCACTGGAATATAAATCTATATATTAGAGAGTTTTAATGGTCAGTCCCAGTTATTCTCTACAGCATTGCAATGCTTTTAATTAAATATGTGTAGATGAAATTTTTAATATTTTTGAAATGTATTCATGCTGTGTTTTGTTTTTTTCCTTACAAGTGCTCCCAACCAATTAAAACACTACAAGTAGAGTGTGGAAATCAAATAGGTCTTTTTACTCTACATTTTAAGAAACTACTGGATTACAAAAATGGGCAACAATAGATTTAATTAATAAATTTAAACAACAATGGAACCAGAAGCCTAATCCATATATTCCTTCTATTTCCAGAAACCCCTCTCTTGAGTAGTTTATGATAACACTTCTCAAAAATAGAGTCTATGTATGTTTTGTGGCGTTCAGGATATATGCTACCAAATATAGAAAAACAGAGGTGAAATGACATGGTCGTGGAGTCCATCCTCTTCATCTGAGCATCTCTGAAACATATTTGTTCAGTTATGTCCAGTGATGGAGATTCCACAGCTTCTCCAACTGTCTGTTCCTGTGCTTTCCTAAATTTATTATTAGGCAGTTAATCTGAATATATCTTCTTGCAGTGTGTGCTGATCATTCTTCTTCCTGCCTGCAACAGAGATAGAAAAGGTATTACTCTCTTACCCCATGGTGCAGTGTTTTATGAATTCTCTAGCTGGAATTCCCTTCACCGTTTCAGAATTTTCTCCTAGGCCACACTGCCTACATTTCTCTTTATTCTTATTCTCTTCTAAACTCCTTTGCTCATTCCATCTAGTTATTCCTAAAAGCAGCACACCAAAGATTACATATACTTTTTTATTAGGCTTGTCCTTGTTGAGTGGGGAGAGTTATTTCATGGATTTTTTCAGGCAATGTTCCAGTTCCTATAATCCCGTAAAGTGTTCACTTTCTTTTGCTTAGGAAATTCTTCAGATTGGAGTTCTCTATTATTCCCAGATCCTCTTCCAAGGAACTGTTTCCCACTCACTTGCCACTATTGTACTTTGGCAAATTCTTGTATTTTTCACAATAACTTTAAATGTTTACCTTTCCTTCCAAACCATCCCACTGAACTTCACATTCCCTTGAAATTTAAGAAGGGCATTTCCTATTCCATTATCCAAATCAATAACAAAAATACAGAATGATCCAACTTCTTTAAAATAAAATCCTTATTTAACAGTTTCTTTCATTAAAAAAACCCCAAAACAACAAAAAAAACCGCAACAAGCCCACAACCAAAACCAACCAACCAAAAAAATACCCACAGGATCAGTCATTTATCTGTTTTTGCCCTCACACCATAGTTCTTTCAAATAGGTTCCACTTGCTAACCTTCACTAGGGGAAGAGCATTTGAGACTTTGCTGAAAGCTTTAGGAAAATCAGCAAAGTCTCAAATGTACTCTTCCTAAAGCAGGAATCTCAAGTGACATCAGCTAATTGCCAGTGAATTACTGAAAAAATTAATTTATTTTCTCTCTTGCTGGTCATATAAATTAAGAACTGAACAGTATAAAAATAGCATCTTTAAGAGAGACACCTGTTAAAACAATAGCAGCCTTTAATTTAATGTCTAATACATGGGACTTCTTATTTCCAATGTCATAGTTAATTTGTTAATAAATACATGCAGATAATGACACCTCATTATATATCTATTTTCCTTTTATCTGAAACATGACTCTTCTGCATTTATCTGAATTCTGAAAAGGCTGTAATAAAGAACGCCTAAAGAGAACAGTATAGCCCAAACAGCATCTCAGATACTTAAATGTAGTTTTCAGCATAGGTAGCATGTGAAATCACTAATATTGTGAAGCTGTCTTTCAATCAATTTTTAGACTGTTACCAATACATTTTCTATCTTATGTCCCCTTACTGTTACTGCAAAAGAAAATAATAATACATGTAAAAAGAGTCTGCTTGAGCATTCTTCAGTAAAAGAATAAATGTTCTTTGAAAACTTTTCTTGGTAAAAGTTACATATACCTAAACATTGAGCTCCATAACTATTTGTGAAATATCTCATGTACTTCAAATAATTTAACTCATTCATCTAATTCCATTATATTGCTCATTTTCACGGCTCTGAAATGTATGAACCAAGTATGAATCAGGAAAGAGTATTTCCAAGAAATTTTCAGAGGTATTTTGGCACTTTTTTTTAATTTAAGATAACAGATTGAAGTAAAAACTTGGTTTGGTGGCAGATAGTGAGTATCTCAGCAGTAAATATTTAAAAGCCAACTAAGCATTGTGACAGCAAGGATTTTGCAGGACATTTTTATAATAAAAATATATAGACATTTTCATCCTAAGATTTCAATTTACTAAGTTAGAACAACTTCTATGGCTATCTTACAGGGACCTGTGCTAGGTACAAGGTTCAGTGGCAAATCTGAAGGGAAAAGTCCTAAATTTTTTTTTTAAGTAGAAGTAATGCTACTTCTGATTGCCATAAAATAAATGACATGAAGTGCAGCTGAAAATATGTTTTTTAATTATAAAATATTTGTAGAAATGTTTTAGTAGGAAGTAGAACTAAATGATAGGTTGTCCTGACTAATTTTGTACTTGATTCTTATCGTTTAGTTCTTGTTGAAAGAAATGTTTCTTGATGGTTCAGTGTTGGGTTTTTATTAATACCTGAAATCAGAATAGGACATATTAGGACAAGGGATGAAGGAGAAAGTTAGACCATTTGGATCTAATCCTACAAAACATTTTTAAAAGAATGCCTTTGTGTCAGTTTAAAGAGACTGGAGTGCTTTGCTAAGGAGGATGAGTTTATGAGGTAGACCAAACTCTTCTCTCTCAGCAATTGTAAATCCAAAATTAAGAGGCTTCAATTGAGGAAGTATGGAAAAAGGAAGAAATAATAACCCTTTATTAAAGGATATATGTATATTGGCAAAAAAAGTAACAGAACACAAAAACAACTAAACAATAATCCTGTACCCAAAAGTCCCCTTCAAAATGGAAACAGTCTGATACTTCTCTGTCCTCTAGCACAATTCTAATCACGGTTGGCAGGAGCGCTGTTGGATCACTGGAGGTGCAGAGCCTGCAGTGCTCTGTGGTGGCCTGCAGGGGGTGCTGTTGGACTCTGGCGGTCGCCACATGGGGGTCCCAGATCACAGGGGAAGCCGAAATGGAGATCTTCCCCCATCAAGGAGGGGAAGGGGAAGAAAGGGGAAAGAAAGGTGGTTTCTTTTCCAGTAACCTCACGCTGTCTGGGGCTGGCTGTAGACAGGACTCCCCCTTTGTTCGTTGGTGGGCACAAACTCTACGATGAAATTTGAGCAGATTTGGTTGGCGATAAAGCAGATCATAGACAAACCGAGGCCAGAGAACAGACAGATGACGAGGTCGAGCAAAATGGCCTCCGAGCATTTCCAACACACCTTGCCCCCATTAAGGCACAAAGTGAAGTGTTCTCTGTTTGTAAGGAGAGGAGGAGAAAAACTCCTCCCCCCTCCCTGCAGTTTTTTAGATGGGCTATTAGCCGGGAATGCAGGTCTGTCAGCTAGTTCTTTTGTACAGTTAGTTACCCCTTCCCCCTCCTCGTTCAATCCCCTTCTCTTACAGTGGGACAGGGGAAAGGAAAATTTCTGCTTGGATTTTTAGAACAAGTAAACCTATGACAACCTTTTTATTGTTTTTAGTTTGCTGACATGAATTTTATTCAGTCATTTTTTAAATTTAATTAACTTGTTCTTGGATAATTTTCCAAGTGGCACAAGTAAAAAATAAATAAAATAGAATAAATACATACAATCTCTCAGTAAACTGATATATGTAAACTAGTCATCTTACTACAGATAGCATTCCATAGTTGAAAAATCAGTATTTCATTCTTGGTAGCATACATATTGTTTTACCTCTGTTTGTTACTACTTGATGAAATAAATACCTTATGCTAATATTCAGCTTTATTCATAAATCTTCATGCTAATTTACAGGAGCAACAACATACCTCTTTTGAGCCAGGTTATAAGCTACAGATGTAAAAGTGTTATACTGCTCCAGAAAGGTTTAAAAGTCTAAGTCCTAATTAAAGACTTTAATAAAAAAGTATTCATAAATTCCTACTTACACTCTTTAAAACTTAAAAATCCTATTCCTGAGGCAGGTGATTCCTACATGAAGGGTTAGCTAAGTATAATATATATATTTAGACCGTGGCAGGCATTACATGTCTAATAGTTCTGGAAGTAACAGGTATCTCTTTACCAGTCTCCCAAACTAGAGGAAAAGCAGCCACATAAAACTAAATAATTCTGACTTGAAGATAGATGTGAAAAATTCACTATTTATGCACAATAGTGACTTCTCCACAGTCATGTTGTCCCCTGTGGACATTCCTGGAGCTGCCAACTTCATCGCCTGCCAAGTCTGGTTCTGTTTTATTAGTTTGACACATTGCACGGTGACAGTCTCAAGCCTTGGGTGTCCAAATTCCATCTTTCAACATATTGCTTCGGGCCTGTTGTTTCTAACTTCCCATCAGGTGCTGTCATTTTCCAGTAGTTGGCTGTGGAGAAGTACCCTCTGTGCTTAGATGATCTGCCCTCCTGGCAGAGTTTTTTATAAAGGTGAAGTGTGTAAATAAAAGTCCACAGTGGAATGAAGACAAGAGATTACATTAGGTCTTTCACCTCAAGAAATTTTATCAATTAGCTTACATGCGTGAGTTCTCAAAAAAAACAAAACCAAAAAAAATTTGGTTCATGCCTTGACTAATTTTCTGTCACCAAAGATGGATATTACATTACAGTACTATGCAGTGCAAATTAATTCCCTTAAATTATGAGAAAATGAATGACTTACAGTTACAAAATTGAGTGCATACGCACTGAAAATCAAAAAATATTGCATCACAATGTGTTTTGAGACAATGTCTTTCTGATATGTTCATGTAATTTTAGCAATTCATTTACTGGTATATGCAGACAAGAAGTGCTTGTAAATATTGTAAATTCTGAGTAATGTGATTTCAGTGATACTCTCCTATGAGATCTTTAATTTTTATAGAGTAATAACTTTGTTTTACAGCTAGGCATTAGTTTTGAAAAGCTATTAGCTGCCATCTCTCTTTGCACAAGTTTCCAAAAGTTATCATTTCAGCTTTGAATTGAGAGATTATATGATCACTAATATTTCTATACCTGTCTAATTGCTAGTGATTTCTTGATCTTTTAGTCATGTACTAAGTGAGCAGATGTACATAAAAGTACAGACGGACTAAAGAAGTGAGTAGAGATCTGTCTATACTGGTTACTAAATACAATGCCTAGATGCATTCTCCAGGTGAGATTTACCAAGAGTGAGAATTTGATGTCTGTCTTGCTCTGGAAGGGGGATATCCCTTCGAGGGCCACATCACAACCTAGACAGATTGTCTTTATTCCTGATCACATTCAGTCAAAAAAACATGGACAACTTTCACATATCTGCTACCAGCTGTGGAGGAAAGCTGCACACCAGACTGGCTGGGGGTTTCTGGAGCGGGTCAGCTGTGCCCACACTGCACAGCACTCTGACTCATATGTCTTCTGCATTTTCCAGAACACTTCTGTGGCCCTAAAGCATAATTATGAGTTGTTTAGATTACAGAAGTTTGAAAATCCTGAAATGATGGGAGGATTGTATTGCTGCTCACATGAATGCTGTTATAGTCATGTATCATGCCAGGCCTAGGCCAGGGCGTTAAGGGGAGTGAAAGTTCTCAAGGGTCCTTGGGAATAATCCTAGAGAATGAGGAATGGCTAAGTAGCTCTGCCTTTCTCTACTTACACCATATGTATACAAGTGTGTATTATGAGGAAAGAATATAAACAGAGCAATGAGAATTAGTTGCACAATGCTTTTTTGTCTGTAGGTTGCCAAGTCCTCAATAAAAAATGATAGGCAGCAAGAGTGATTTAAATCAACATGCTCTCTGCTGGTTTTTCTCTGGGTACTGGAAATGAAATATTCTGAATCAGTTTGACTGTTTCTTCTATCCCTTGGTGTCCTGCTAAGCACAAGTTTTTTTTGTTAAAAAAAAAAAAAAGACAAACAACAAAACCAACAAAACAACAACACAGCACTAAACATAACCTCTGTTCTAGTTCCAAAGGACATTTCTCAAACAAATGAGGGCAGAATGCACTGCACATACATCAGAAAAGTGAACATCAAGTCTCTAAATGAGATACTAACTTCTCTGTTAGGGATAAGCAAGGTAACTCCTAAACCAGATGTCTACCATTGTTAACTGTCAGGGTTCAGCTACTTCTGCTTTCAAAGCTTGCTTGTTTTGTATCTGAATATCTAAAATTTAATGGCAAACAATAAATGGAAGCATAACTCTATTTACAGGATGTTCTGAGGTCTACAATAAAGGGCACTGAAATAAATAGGTCAAAAAGAGACTATGAAGTTTTAATATTTATAATTGTTGCATACTGTAATACTAGAGACCTAGAAAAAGCTGATGTAGTTTACTTACAAAACAGTGAAGTGAACACTGTTTTAGAAAAATGTAGTCAGATATGCCCAAAGTATAGGAAAAAAAAATCTAATAATCATTCCACTTTTTAAGGGAAAGACATTTATTTCACGGCTATAGTACACTACAGAATATACTAGGCTTACTGTTCTTTAATGATTCATATTTTCCTCAATTTATTGTACAAATTTTCCAAAAGGTTTTTTTTTTTGTTATTCCTTGAGAGTGTAGGAAACACTTTCCTTTACAGAAAACAGTTCTTTACTAGCAGGGTTACATAGATTGTCATGGTTTTACATTTCTCACAGTTGCTCAGAACTTCAGAATGTTAAAGCATAAGCCCTTACTGTTGGAGATAAAAGCCGTTTATCAGCTGAAAATGTAAGATTCAAACCTGAAAAAGGGACTATGAGCTATATAATTAATATAAAAATGTTGGAAATGTACTTAAAGGAGTTGCACTTTTAGCTGCAGGTGGGATTTCATAAAACACTGAGTAAATGGAAAAACATAATTTTGGTATTTTTACCTCAAGTTCTGCATCTAAAGTTAGATTTCTGTAGATAGGTGCCAGTGATAACTAATTTACTAGTATGTAGCTGTGCTAAAACCAATGCTTTTAGGATGTTGTTCCTTGTCTGCACTTTTTCTTTAGGGACAGGTAGAAAATATGTCTCACTTTCTGAGGCTATAGAAGACTCTCAAGACTAATCAGGAGTAGAGAATAAAGCCATTTTTTCCAATCCTCAGTCAAAGCTATTCTTCAATCATTCAGATTTTTTGGCTTAGAAATGAGTCCCTAATGCTCTAAATTACTACTGGTTGGGGTTTTTTAATTTCTCTTGCACAGAACCATCAAAGGTTACAGAGAGTTCAGAGGATCACATGCCTCATAAAAGGAACTTCTATACAAGGTAGTTTAACATGGGTCAGCTTCATGCACCCTCACATTAACTACCTAAAACATCTAAGGAAGTACATCGATGGCTGAAAAGCTGACTGGGAGTCTAGTTTCCCTCTTTTACACAACCTGGTGTGCTGCTCCCATTTTTCTCAATTCCCACACTCAGAAGAGAGAAAAGATTGAATGATATGTGGTAGCAGAGCTTTCATAAGATATTTGGGTTCACTGACATCTCTTTATGTATAAGACAGAAATGTTTTGTGAAGCCTGGGTCTTCTTAACAATCTTCTAAAGTCAAGAATTTATTTTTTTTAAGCTACAATGGCCTATAATCATGCAACAAACAGTTTCATGGGGGGGGGGGAACCCAAACAACTACAAACCACAAAACCCACCACCAAAACAAGGAAACAAGCAAGAATCACTTCATCTCTTGTTCTCTCATGAGCAAACCTGATGCCCATAATGGTAGGACATTCTAAATTTTATACAGATACAATGAAGAGAAGAAGAAAACACCCAGAGTGGCTGAATTTGCTGGAGAAAATTGTTACCATTTTGAGCAGCAAAATAAAAGCTGTACAATACACAAAATAATATATCAAATATAAAAAACAAAGCAATGATGTTAAGCAATTTTATTATCTCTGGAAAAGCCTTTTAAATGCTGAATGGAACGAGAAGAGGTATCAGCATTTTGTGGGGAAAATAATACTTTTTCTATTAGAAAATTCTAATATAAGGATGCCTAAATTATTCATCAATTTTTTACTAATAATACTTATACTAATATGCATATTTTGATTTACTTACATTTATAACAAAAGCATCTAGCAGGTTTTTTTCAGTATATATTGCCTAATAAACAGTGTTTTACCAGTGATCTTGCTACCAGTTTATGCTTTAGAAATACTATTTTGTCCCAGTGCTTAGTAATCCTCTTGAACTGGAGGCCATTACCTTCAAAACTCTCATAAAACCAACTTTTTTTTCCTGCTATATAAGGAAACACAAGAAGTTGTCTAAAGAACTTAAATTCAACAGCTGCAGGCTGACTCATATGGTTATTTCTATTTATCCTAAAGTGTACCTACATGAAGAATGCAGGTTCTTTTTCCAGGCCATCAGTTCATCTCAAACAGTTCTTGTGGAAGAATGTGAAAATGAAGCAGTGGGAGAATTGCTTGAGAAATTTTCCTTTGTGAAGAAACTCATCCATGTATAAAACTAGTGGGGCAATGCCAGTGCCTCTGAGCTGTTTTCTTCACCAGCCATGGTTCACAGCAGGAACTCTGCCCGGGTGAAAAGAATGAAAGCTGCAGACTAAGGAAGGAGAATGGGAAGGTGACATAGCAACACACATCTCTACTGAAACTGATTTTGTATCCCTATTGATTTTCAGGCAAAAAGAGTTTGCTAATCCTTCCGTCTTTTAAGTGCGGGGACTGGGGGTTTGGGGTGTATGTTTTGGTTGGTTAGTAGGGGTTTTTTTACTTTTTGACATATATTTTCTTTCACCTTAGATCCTCACTAGCAGCTAGAGCAGTATTGATTTATTAAATGGAAGGAGCAGAAAAGAAGTAGAACGAAGACCACTGCTTAAATAACATTTTACCAACAGAGAAATCCTAACTCTGGATCGCACTAGAGTTTATCGAATAAAGTGGAAAAGAACATTTTGTACTTAAAACAATGATGTTCTTGCTAGTAGTTTGGCTGATGTATTTCTGTAAAGTCCATTAAACAGATCTTTAAGAAAAAGGGAAAAACAGTTCATAGGCTTGTCTAGAACATTCAGAATGTCTCCTTCAGGAAAAAAAACCCCTTGAAATGGTCAACCGCGCCTTCAAAGCCACTGCACCCTCCCCCCCCACACAAAATCCAAAATATCCAGGAAAAAAAAAAGCCAATGTTCTACCTCAAATATTTGCTGAGAGAACAGTGTACACCATGAACACATGTTCTAGGCTGTACAGGAATTGAGCATCTTGGCATACAGACAAATAGGGAGATAGATGTTTGGGTTTGATTCTGATGAGGGTTCATTTGCTTTCTTTTCTCTCATATAAGTCATTGTATCTTTGTTTACTATTCTGAGTTTTTGAAATAAGCAAAAACTCCCCACAGATTAATTCTTACCTTTCATTCTTTTGTGTTATGGGTGGTTGCAAGCTAAAACCAAAACTCTCCATCCCTTTGGAACACCTTCAGTGAGGCAAGTGGGATATTCTGGCAGTTTGAACTCTCTCCAGTTTATGACTCCAGAGAATGTCTGAGGTGATATTTTTCTTCTCAGACATATTGACCAAAAGCTAGTGAAATCAGAACATTGGGGGGATATGAATTTTACAGTCATAATAGTAAAAGTTAAAAAAATTCTTCCCAGAATATAATAGGGCAATAAAGAAAAAACCTGCATCCTGACATTCCCAGACAAGCTTGTGAGCCTTGTATTGTGACTTTTCCCTTCATTATTGTCACATTATTGAATTGCATGACCACAAGGATAAAAACACTCTTATTAAGGGCTTTTTACTGCTGTAATTAAAACTAGTGATAAGATTTGACAGAAAATTCCAACAGAGGGCAAGGTTGACATCTGTTAAAGAAGACTTTTCAAACTTCTTGTAAAAGGACCAGAACATTGGTGCACTTGTTAGACATCTTTTCCTTGTATTCTGGGGAAAAAAATCTCAAACAAACCCACCCTCTCCCCCCACCAAAAAACTCCATAACTAAACAACAAAACCCCAAAAAACAAACCAAAACAAAAAAAATCCAAAAAAACCAAAGCCCTAAATTGTTCGCTGTCATACATACAAAATATCAGCGGTTTCTCATATCTGGAATCCAACCTTCCTTATTTCATAATTATGTGTTTTAGTGTTACATGTATAAAAAAGGTTTCTTATTTGATATGCTCCTGAAAACCTTCTTGTCAGACCTCAAGAAGTTAAATTCATAAGGCAGATCAGGAAAAATCATAAGATGTGTTTAGAAATCTACAGAGTATTAAAAACTGGCTGGAAATTCTCTGTCAGAGTTTTGTTAGTATTAAGATCAAAGAGGAGTGCTATTGGTTTGGTTAATTCTGCCTTATAAAATTAATCTCCTCCTAAACTCACTATGGTTTAAGATCCATTTTGCCTATATTCAAGAGTAGGATTTTTTCCTTCTGCAGGAACAAGAATGAAGTTGAATGTTAGCACGATCTAGATTCCTCAGCAATGCCCATGTTTTGGGCATTTTGCCCAATATGGTAAAATATTTTCCTTTATAGAAAATAGTTCCTTAATTTTTAATATATATATAAATCCCATAAATCAAAGATTACCTTCATGCAGTGTTGATGGGTAAGAACATTCAACTGATGATCACACCATAACCTGAAATTATAAAGACAAGATCAGATTTCTGGAAGATGTTTTTTAGTCAAAGGCAAATGACAGAACTTATCAAAGGAAAAAGTGGATTCCATTTTCCAGTTTTGTTATTTAAAGTATCAGACTAGGTGGTCTAATTGTTACTTCCACGGCTAAAATGTACAAATATGGTATTATGTTATTATGAATCCTGACTAATTTAAGCATTGTGCTTACGTGGTTTTCTGTACCAGGTTTTAAGTTTAAAATTATTTTTGTTGCAAGTGGAAGGTTCCAGAGAGAAGGGAACATTACTTTGTGAATAAAAAAAGTAAAAAAAGAAATAATTCTTACCAAAAATACATTTAGTTTTAATTGTAGCTAGTAGACATTATTTTTAGAGTTATTTCCAAAGACTTTTAATTATAGATTCAGTAAAGAGATCCAAATATTTTTACTCTGATTACTTAGAAAGAATATAATGAGCAGTCTGACACAGAAACCTAGAAACTGTGCAGAGCACATAATTATATAATTGGAAATATGTCGGCATCTTTACTGTGAATAAGAGAAAGGACCCGAAAAGGAAACATCTTTCTTTTATTTGAATTTCATGGGTTTAAATAAAAACCAACATTCATTTTCTCTTGAGAATAGACATTGGGTTTCCTCCCCTGTAATTTATACCAAACTGTCCTCTGACATTTCATTTGGCTGTTTTAAATTGTTGCAACTTTGAATAAAACATTTTGTATGCTTTGTGTATTGTAAATTAATTGGTCCTCTCAGATTAACAGCTCTTCTTGGGAATACAGGGAATTATGGTATACTTGACAGCAGTTTTTTAGTGCTCCCATAAAAACTGAAGGAAAGTGATGTAAAAGAAAAATGCAAAACAATACAAGCCCCACTCCTCCCTGAACAAATAAAATAATAAGCAGACCTTATTTCATCTCAGAAAGTGCCTCTAAGCATTGTCACATCAGATATTGGAGAGTAGAGTATATAAAGCCTTCAGGAAAGGCATTTTAAAATTCATTTCAGTGATTGCTCATAATTGAGTTTAACAGCTGAAAACCCTTCAGCTGACCTCCCGTCTATCTTCGTTTCTTCTTCTAATACTTTTGCTCAGAGAGCAAAATGTCTACCCAAACAATGTGGAATGACAACAGTAAACGTATACACACATACATGTATATACATGTATCTGTTGTATATGTACAACAGTCTGTACATTGTATTTTTTTTATATACATATATACGGGCAATATGTGTTTCTATTGTTGTTAAATATAAATAACAAAGATAGATATTTATACATATTGACAATACCCCTACATAAATAATAAAAAAATCTGTCAAAGCCATCTGTTTTGGGAATGTTAGAACTGATGCAGGTAAATAATTGCAATTCCTTAAATTGTTTGGGTTTTTTCCATACACAAAGAAAATCTCAGAGCCACATGGAACAAAGAGATCACATACAGAAACTAATTAAAACCTTGTCAAAATAAGCCTGTCATCTTCAACTGAAGTGAGTGAGAAAGAAAATGGAGTGACACTGCAATAAAATTTGGCACAAGAAGTTGTTTTTAATTAAAAATAGCTTGAAAGAATTTAGAAGCTGAAATAAGCACTTGAAAACACTATTTTAAAGCTGGTATACTTCTCACCCCCCTACTATTCTTTCAATACCTTGAAGTTTCTATCTATAAAATTCCTCCAACCTGATTGGAATAGTATCCTAACATCCCAGCTGTGTTTAATGTGTTGGTTTAAAGGAAAAACCGGCAGGAGAAATGAACCTAACTCAAAAGAGATTATAAGTCAGAATAACAATTTAATAAAAATACTACAATAAATACAATTATACAGACGAACAGAATTGGTTTTAGCCCACAAAAATCCAGATATATAACCCAGCACCCTGGGGCATGAACAGAATGTTGTTCATTGGCTCCTGTGCTGAGCCCCACGTGGCCCCCTGAGTCCAAAGAGTAAAAGGAAAGGGAAAAAAAACCCTGTTGGTGCAAGTGATGGTCTCAGTCTGGTCAAGAGTGGTGGTTGCAGTCTGGTTGAGGTTCTGGTCCTCTTCTGGATCCCACAAGTGGTACCAGAAGTCCCAAGACCCCAAGATTATATACACTCAGGCTCAAGTGGGAATGCTCAGTACCTCCCTCAGGGCGGGGAGTTCCACAATGTGTGATTGTGAGTTGTGAGATATTTTTGGAATCCTTTGTGGCCCATTAGCAGACACGACTCCTCAGGCTGGGTGTGGAGGTGCTAATGACTCCCTGGAGGGGAGTTAACATCACCCATAACTATAGCCTGAGGGGTCAGGTGAGCTCTGAGCAGGTGCTGCAAATGGTTTATTGTTAACAGTTCCTGGGAAGTGACGTGGAGGGTGTAGAATACACAGTTTGGGTTACACCCACACAGTGATGAAAGTGCTCCCGGCTACACTAACTAAGACATTTAGTTTTGACAAAAACTTGTATTACCTTGTTCTGGGGAAGAAAGATATGCAATGAAGTAGAATATGGACAGGGCAAATTAGATGAAAATGTCAGCAGTAATTCTGGATTTGCTGCCTTTTAAAAGAGGGCCTCCTAGAGGGTCAGTCCCACTGTCTCATCAAACCTTTGGAAAAAGTACCAGGAATTACTGAATTGCCTAAAGGCCTAAGAATTTGTGGCTCTATCTCATTCAAAAAAAGCTTATCTTACTTAATTTACTTTGACCAATTTCTTTACGGTGTTGGCTTTGCAACTAGCAGAAAATTTCATTTCAGTTTTGTCCCTGCCCTATCAGCATTTCTTCTTGAAATAGGACCAGTGTGTTTGATTATGCTAATAGATAAACTATACACTTCAGAGAAAGGCACTCAGCATTGTACCACCTATCAAATAAAAAAGGTGAGGAAAAAAGAAGCTTTACTAATTGGTTTACAAAGGTATGTTCTCAATGGACAAATTACATTTCTGCTTATCTTGCTACCTCATTTCTTTCCCAGCTAGAAGAATAGCCAAACTCTCACTCCTAAGGAAAAATCAAAGTTTGACATCTCTCTACTGATGTTTTAATCATCTTCTGAATACCTCTGATCTGTCCTCTTGGAAGAAAAGAAGATCATTTTGGTTGTCTGTCTGCTCTATTCCAGTACTTTGTCCAACTTCGCTTCTCATAAAAGCCCACTCTCTAAATATATCTTCACCATAAAACAGTTTACTAACCTGAAATTTCTCTTTCACCAATATTTCTCTCAGGGCCCTGATCAGACCCTCCTGGAGCCTCTGCCCACACCAGCCATCCCAGGAACTCTATTTAACCTCAGGCTGGGGCATACCAGAAAAGTGGTAGGCTCCAGCTCAGTTATAGCCAGGTCATGGGTCCTGTTGATACTGATCCTGACCTGTAGACTGGTTTCCAATCTCTGCCTTGTCACAGTTCATCTGTCATTAAGTTGCTTTATCTCATCTTAACCCTTCAGGAAGACTTAATGGCTTGACCTTGGACCTGCCTCAGTACCATGAAATGTTCTCTTGATTAGGATTCTTGGTTGGACCTGAGCACAATCTCCAGGTCTGTCCTGCCGCCTTGCTTGAGTATTTTGGGATGGGCTCTCAGCAGCTGGCCCATGGTGCTCCCAACAGCTTCCTCCCTCCAAAAATACTAGTTGCATCCCAGATCTACTTCAAAATAAGACTGATCTTCTCCCTATTGTCTTCATGTAGAAACATGCCATGTGTTGAGGTATTGCTGTTTTCTCTCTCTTCTTCCAGACATTTGGAAATGTGTTTCCTGACTATTCTTAATATGTGTATTATATATATTATGGTCCTGCTTCACATACCAGAAGGGAAATAAAAGGAGGAGGACTCCGTATATAATTCTTTGGTTTTATATGAGGTAATTTCTTTAGCAAGACTAGCATTTACAGTCATATTGGAATTGTGACTAATTTCAGTGCAAACAGATTGAAATTTTTTGAAATACCTTCAAAATATAGCATTTTTCCTCCTTCCAAGTCACATCCAGGCTTCATCTATTTAATAACTGAAATCGTCATTATAGATAAGAAAGCGTTTCATAGTTGCAGCCTCCAGTGGTTACCCGTATGCAGTCTCGAGAAACACATCATAGAATCATAGAATGGTTTGGGTTGGAAGGGACCTGCTGTGGGCAGGGACACCTTCCACTATACCATGTTGCTCAAAGCCCCATCCAACCTGGCTTTGAACACTTTCAGGGATGGAGCATCCACAGTTTCTCTGGGCGACCTCTTCCAGTGTCTCACCATTCTCATATTGAAGAATTTCTTCCTAATATCTAATGAAAACCTACTCTCTTTCAATTTAAAGCCATTCCCCCTTATCCTGTCACTATATGACCTTGTAAGAAGTCCATATGTGCAAGATGGTATATTTTTTAGTATATCTTCTTACAGTGAACTTCTATGAATCTAAATTTCTTCAAATACAATAGTCTTCAGATACATTTTCCACTTCTCGTGCTTATGGTAATGATAGCAGATGACCTTACTGCAATGCCTTTGTCCACTGCTTCAGTTAGTGATTTGTTTTTTTTCATATTTTTCTCTATCAGTATATGTGTCTAGGGAATGACTTGACCTCAGTGGGATTGAATTACTGGAGTTTTAATTTGATGTATTATGCCACATATATTTATTTATGGTTTGCAAATTATACCTTGCATTTCAAATCATTTCTCAATGTCCAAATGTCCTCAATATGCTCTATCTCTAAATTCAGAAGCTGTGCTAGTTTTAAAATTGTTTTATAAGATCAGCCCTCTAATACCTTAATTCTGCAGCTCAAGACAAACCTACTTCAGGGTTCATGGTTCAGCATGTCTTGCTATTGCCATCATTGCTGCTGTTATCACTTCATCTTTTATTGTTTCAATAGTGATGGTCCACAACACTTCACAGACAAAAAAAGCTTGAAGTTCCTTGCCTAAGAAGCATTTCTGAGCTATATCTCTGGATAATTCAGAAAATCTGTTATAAATATTTTGCGTGGAAGAAGCTGCAGTATTACAATTTTGATTTTCATTAAATTTCAAATATACCTTCTAGAATTGAACCAGAAACAGGTAGAAAAGGTGCAGAGGAAAGCATACTCAAAATTAAAAAAAATATTCTCTAGAACAGTACTCAAGTACCTAGAAACTGATTTCCTGATGAATATTGTGATTTTTTTTTTACTAGCTTCCACTGAAATCTTTTTTTACTTACAGCATTAAATAAATATTCCATTCCTCAATAATTTTCTATTTACAGTCATACCATATTATCAAGTATGTGTTTCAATTAAATAGACAACAATTTTTTGGCATATTCTTGGATAGTTTGAAAGAGGTTTGTCAGAATTTGAGAAAAATAATGGACAAATCAGGGCAGAATTAAAATCTTTAAGTACATTAATTTTATTTTCAAGATGAAGGAGAAGTAGGAGGCAATCCTGTGAGAAGAACCAAGTATAGTAATTCAGTTTCTCCTGTCTTACACAGGAACAATGTAGCAATGCTAAACTTCAATCAAGATCCAAGTTATTCTTAGGTAAGTTTTGAAGGTTCTTCCATTTCAATAATGAGCAGAGAATTGAAAGTTTTGGTTACTAACATTTTTTTCATTGTGGATTTTTTGTGGGTAACTTCTGCATCATGATTTGTTTGGAGTTTGGAATTTGACTTTAGTTCCTGTAGAATAGTTGCGCATGCACTGTTTAGATATGAATACTTTGTAAAAGAAAATATATTTTCTTAAGCAGTATTGACTTCTGAATTGTGACTGGAAATCAAATCACTATGTGCATGTTATTTCATATAAGTGAGTTCTGAAAGGTGGTTTTGTGACTGCAAATAGGTTTCTCCCATTTGTCTACTGTTAAAAGTATGAGTAATATTCTATTTTTTTCTTCCTTGGTTGAAGGACTTCTGGACTTCCTATTAATCTTTTAAGCACTCTTTGTGCTTGTAGTGGAAAATTGGTCCAACAGCATGAAGGGTACAGTCCTTCACTGCTGCTGATGGATATTTAATGTAAACATTTCAAAACTTGTTTCTGGTAATTAATATATACAGCTTGATTATGCCCAGGTGCTCTGGTCTAGAACAAATATGATTAATTGATCTATACAGTTTACACTGAATTTGGATATAGTCCACCAAAAAGACTGTGCATCCTGCTACCTTGTAAGATATCTCAGATCCAGAATTTGTTCAGCAGTCTCACTGAAGCAGGACCAAAATAAATCACTGAAGAGTCTCTAAGCCAACAGATATCATTAGACTTGAAGTTACAAGCTTAGACAGACGTTCTGAGACTGCAATACACATCCATCTGTAATCAGTGAGAATGAAGAAAAAAATTACACTTGTATCTATAGTGAATACAGATTGAATCCAAAAGCCAGGGCACTTTGGTCCACTTATTTTGAGGAGCCTTGACACAGCTTTATGCAGTGGATCTAGATCTGTGTTTTCATAATGTCAAGTGATATACAAATAGTAATCCAGGAGGACTATCTAGAAATCTATATCTCACAGTGGCAGCCATGCAGTACCACCTTCATATTCAGAAAGTGTGAAGAGGAAGGAAAGAAGATTTTTATCCTTTCAGTACTTTGTGGCTGCAGAATAGCTGGCTGAAAGATTTCAACAGCTGTCAGAGGTTTTTCTCCCTGAAGAATCTTACAAGAAATAAAAGCTCAAGTAACTTTGGATTTCCAGTTGTACCAGAGATGGGAACACTGGAAGACCTGCCAAGTCAGTACTTTCATGGAATTTTTACTTGGTTGTACAACAAAGTTCAGAGCATAGATATGCTTATGAGATTAAATGTAGATTTTGTCCTTCAAATTACAATTTCAATGCCTTTGAATTTCACCCAATCAGCATTCCTGATTTTCAGAGCCTTTCCTTGTAACCTTCTTATGACAGATTCCTAACATCTCTTGCTGTCATCCACATTCAATCAAGTTAACAGAGACAGTGCTTGTAATTTATATTTTAATTTGATTCTTTTGAAAGGTAACTCTGATGCTGGGTCTCAGAAGGGACCAGAACATTAGGCAAAGTACAGGAAGAGCTTAAACAATAGTTGGAACAATAGGTATGACATGACATCCATGTTCTAGTATTGAACACTGAATTTCTTTACAGGTGTATTTTTTAATGGGTTTTTCCCCCTTTTCTTCTAATAAACTTTTTTCAAATAAAATGAAATAAATTATGTTATGTCATTGAAACTTCTTTTTGAAATGTCCTAGGTAGATTTTGGTTTATCTTGATAGTGTTAATTTGGGATCTTCTTCTATAATCTCATGTGAAAGAGAGAACATAGAGTATGTTGATTGAAACATAAATAGACCTTATTTTTCATATTTGTCTTATTGCTGATTAATTGAAGGATGGAACATATGGCACAGAAAACATTAAATAAAATTTCTGATATGATGTTTTTAGAACTGAGACTCCAAGTTTACAGAAGAACTACATTTAAGAAGGAAGGAACTGGATGCAGAATGGAATGACTTCAGTGGTTTTTAGACTGACTCATCTGTATGAATTCTTACTGTTGCACATCATGCTGTTCTGAGGGTTTGACCATTAGCTGGAGAATTTAAATCAGTGGTTCATAATTTCACCATGAGGACTATAGACACATACCTTTACATCTCATGCAGCTTAACAGAGTGCAATTCATCTCTTACTTCAAATTTCCTTGCTGCCTCTATTTATAATAGATATTAACAACTCCCAACCAGAGCAGACAGGACTGTAGAAATTAAAAGTAGCTCTGAAAGCACTCAGTTCTTTTTTTTTAAATGATTTGTTTTCTCCCTTTATTTGAGAGACTAGGCATTTGTATATATCCTGGCACTGCAGTAAAAAGGGAATAATTTCTGAAGAGAAGTTGTAAGCAGAGCTGATGATCAGCTGAGGCAGATGTCAGTTCTTGGAACTGGAAGCAGACAGAAGCACTGAGCAAATGCCGAGATGAGTAGCACACCAAAATGTTCACACATGATAAAGAGTCAAGATGAAAAGAATAACACATTTTAAAAATTACAGTAGAAGAAAAAAGCTTCTGATTTACCTAAATACATTCATGACAGACCAATTTCCTAAAAGAATAAATCCTGGTTCTTATGTTACTGTTCAGGAATACATACTATCCTGGAGGAAGATATTTCTAAACTGTGTTGTAGTGAACTGGAAAGGTTATCACCTTTCAGTGACAGTGTTGGCAGATCTGACTTATATACACATTGCAATATCACATATTTACGTATTAACATATCTCAAGTAATTTACACAGGAATTCCCATACACTATTAAAATGGGTTTATTGCGAGATATTAAGTCAATTTGTTCATGTCAGGAGAAAATTCATATTCTAGCCCAATTGCTAACCTGATACAGAACTTGAAAAATGATCAGGTGGGAGATCTGCTCAGAAATGTCAGCAAATCTCAGCAAGTGGTCACAACTATTTACCTAAACAACACCATCTGCCATCCAAAATAAACTGGTTTATCCTTTTCTGAATATTCTTCCCTTAATCTTAATTTACTTTTATTGTGATAAATATCTACACACACACCCCACATGCACATACATGCACATCTGAAGGGTTCTTCCATTTCCAAGGATTTGGGTTTGAAGGAACATTTGGATGACAGTTATGTTATTTTCAACACATTCCTTCTGAAATATCTATCAGGCTTGAATTTGATGATGTCATCTCTTTGTCCTGTGTGTTTCAGGCCAAAATTTAAATGAAACCTGAGAAAACTTTGTCAACAAATGGTCTAAGAATGAGAAAAGGAGCATGCAGCAAGACATGCAATGTGAAAGTGGGAAATCAGACCTCCCTGTCAGCTCCTGTTTAGAATCTTTACAAGTACAATGCTATCTCTGTTTTAATCCATTCTTTAGTCTTGAAGCCTCTGTATATTTTTTTTTAATAACTGATGTTACTGAACTGACTATTTTTACAAATGACATTGTTGTAATTTGCTCACTATTGTAAATTTTCTTTCAATATTATTAATAAGGAGTTACATGCAGTATTTTCTAAATTTATCTTATTTATTTTGAGGAAGAACCAGAATGTGTGTTACAGAAAAATTAGATTTCTTGAATTTTTTGTTAATGAACAAAGTTGTACCTTGGATATTGTATCACAGAGGCTTGAATTTATACTTACCACTTCTGGTCATAGGATCCCACCTTCCATTTTTTGTGAAAAAAAAGGAAAAGAAGAAAAAATAATTTGAAATAATACAGTTATATTCCTTCTATCTCCTGTAAAGACAAATAAAAGCAAAAGAGAAATTGAAATAAAGAGGAAATATTCCTAAGCAAAATCCTCCAATATAAGTTCTAGTAGTTTAAGAAGCTGATGAGTGACAGTTGGCTAGTTTTGCTGCAATTTAAACAAAATATGCATTATATGTTCTGTTAGAAATACTTTGGATTACTCTTGCAGCCTGAAACATACCAGCTTCCCTGACTTCTTGTCAGTGTAGGTCTTTCTTTTGCCTTGTAGTTTGCTGGTGTTTTGGGAATATATAGATTTCAGTCTATAATATGAAGATAGTGTTCTTCCAGTCCTAAGTGGCCAATTATATGATATATTTTTTCTTTCTCAACTGAAGACTGTAAGCAAGTACACCTCTGGAACGTGTTGAGAGGTTAAAATTGTGCTCTAGATCTGCTATATATGGTAAGTGTATGGTGAAATACCCTTGTTTTAGTTCTTACATATGATTTAGGGTTGATTCCATCAGGGAAGGGAATGTAAATAGATGTATAAGCCTTTATGCACCTTGCACATTTTCTCAAGGATCTCTTTTTAGATTACTGAGAAAAACCAAGGCTCTAATGTTAGTGCTGCTAAGTCAATACTTGAACTAAAAACTGAAATTATTTTTTTTTTTTTTTCTGACTCATGGAACAGTAGAACCAAATTCCAGCTGGGGAATATATTAGCATGTGTAGTGCCTGCCAAAATTGTTATTGGAACTTCATAGTAAACATGTTTTTTAAATAAGTTCTTCATATTTCATATTGAATGGTTTTATAAGAAGAAGAGGCAAGTGAGACAATAATTAAGAAGTTGGGGTTTTTTAACCTTGAGCATATTAATCACCAGTCTGCCTCCCCAACTCTAAAATTAAGCAGCAATATTAAGTAATTAATATCATAAATAGACCCAAGACAAACTGTAAAATTAAGCATAAATATTAAATAATTAATATCATAAATAGACCTAAGACAAACTATAAAGTACACAAAATTTCCACAAGGAATTTTCCACTGTCTATACTCTTAGGTATTCAGTTTTCTAGGTATAGTAGTAGAGCTGAAACAAAGTATGTAGCCATAGAAAAGATAGCTTGTTAATTTGAGTCAAATTTGGTGTTCAATTTTAAAATGCAGAAGGTACCATGATATAGAGTTTTCATTGAAATTAATAATAATGCTCTCTTCACAAAGATTTATTAATCTCTTCAAAGTTTAACAAATAGGATTAATGAAAGGGCTTCAGAAAAGTTCATCTTCTCTAAAAATTTGTAATTAACAAAAAATTGTTGAAATTTTTAGGGTTCCCCATGTTCAGTGGCTGAAATTTTGATATTTTTTATATCAGTGAGATCAGAATTTCAGCTGTAAGTTATGAGGTTGCTGCAACAATGTTTCTAGCACACAGATATATCTTGGAGTTCTCCACATCCCTAAAACTGAACTATTGCCATAAGTAATAAGATTCCATTCAATTAATATTTAGGCATTTACATATTTGAATTTTTGAGATTTTACAAAAATTTTCTACTAAAATTCTGTAAGTCTGTTCATACAACTTTCTAGAACTATAGACTGTAATTAATACCAGAAAAACTTATAATGAGAGAACAAGCTTTGCATCTTTGCAGGTCTTATTGGTTTTGCAGTATTCTTGTGTTTATGCCTATGCAATACTATTGTTAGCACACATAGGCAGAAAAAGATGTCACAGCCATGCATTATTCAAAAGTTATGCCCTGACAAGTGATGACAGTTGAATATGACAGTTTTGGAGATTCTTATTTGTTAAGATTTCACCATAATCACTTCTCAGACTTCTTCCAAAATTCCTGTTAAATAATAGTTTGAGGAAGCTCAGCAACAGTACTTTATTCTGTTAAACTAGAAAATTCCTCCCCACACCATCTGGACTGGCAGGTGTTCATCATCAGATCTAGGTTGCTATGAGACAAGAGATTGCTTGTGCTAATTAGTCACATAGCATGAAACTCCAATTTTGCTCATTTGAAACAACTTATGTTTACAAGGGCATATTATCAGTACCTGTAAAGCTCAATGTGTTAGACCCAAGTTAATAATGTGACAAAAAGAGAAGAGAGGAGCTACTCATATGCATAAAACCTCTCAGGTTTGCCCCTAGCTCTCTGACCCATGGAGAGTAGCTTAATATGAATGATTTGTTAGTGTTTTCCTCTGTGACACAGATTAAGTCACAAGGCCAGCTCAGTCATTTGATTTACCTAACAGAAATTAGGAGTGTCTCTCTGAGTTGGAGCTATTGTAGTGTTGAATTTTTCTCCTGAGAACCTTCCTAATGCTTTCAGAGAAGACAGGAAATTCTATGCAGTTCAAATATTCTAGTTATGATTTTTTCATTATTTATATTATAATGAAACTCAGAAGCTTAAGCTAAGGTTAATATAGCATTCACTAGTCAACTGACCCAATAGACATGCTACAGAATTTTCCATATTGAAGTTGGAACAAGCAAGGGATGAAACTGAGACAGTCCAAAATCAGCTTAATTTGAAACAAATTCAGGCAAGATACTCTCCAACTCGGGCAGGATTCTAAGTAAAAGACTACTCCAATTTTGAATCAAAAACTTTCCAAGGCACTGGCTGATAAATACTTTGTTGCATATGACAATCCAATCATCATTTAGTGTCTTTGGAAACAACATTAAAGTTCAAAGATAGATTGGAAGAGGTATACAAGCACTGATTATATCTCCACCCAGCTGAAGAACCCTGAAAAGGGACTGAGTTCATTCTAAAAAATATTTGTCCAGGATTTCACAGTCATGGCAATTTCATTCAAGTGTGTGACAACCAGAGGAGACAGCATAACTAATGGTTTCATTGAATGATTTCAAGAGTAACTTCTTGTCCTGGTGTCCAGGGTAGCATATGCATATTTTTCTTCAATGTAATAACTGGAAGGATTTCTAAGAGACCAGAACTCAGGAGTCCTCAGGCCACGGGGGTACAATTGAACATGGTCTTGCTTACTTATTTTTTTTCCCCTGTAAATCTTGCATAACTTGCAGAAGCACCTTCGACAGGGAAAAGGTAAGTTGTCACAGTCTTACCCATAACTGGACAACAATACTGTAAGTGAGGTTTTGCATTATCTGTGACAAAAGCAGTCCCCATCACCCTTACCTAATACCAGTTTCTCTGAGTTTTTTCAAATACTCAAAACTGGGACATTTTTCTCCTCAAGGTTCCTGTGTCTATTCTGAAACCCAGCTAAGAGGTTCCTAATGAGTAGCCTTTAATCAACTGTCAAGGCATCAGAGATTGTCTTAGACATATTCTTTATCTACATTTTTTCATTGTCTGGTTGTAGCTGCTTCATGCTAAGCCTGCAAGAGCACTGAATCACTCTTTGAAAATCTTGCTAGATGCTTGAGAATTGAGTCTCACATAGCTGAGGTCATGCTGTCTTTGAGCACAAGGTCATAAAATGAAGTCAGATCCAGTGACAGTATATAGATGTCCTGAGGTCACGCATTTCAGGTATGTAATTAGTTCAAATAGCATGACAAAATATTTATTTTTGCAGGTAGAGTCTTTTTATTTTTCTGTTTCATTGCTGTCCTGTTGATTTTTGGTGCGCTCAACACAACTTTTGTGGACTGACTCCAAGAAAGAGACTCCAGGGAGTTGTAGCTTCCCCAGTGACTAACACTTAATTATATCTGTTCTAGGAAAAGCATCCATCTGGCTTAATCAGTATATAGGGACTTAGAACCTATTTTCCATTCTCTTGATGGCACACACTCACCTTGACAGCAAAGCATTAAAAAAAATAATAAAAATTACTATATTTAATGTGGCAGACCAGCTAATGAGGAGCACAAAAATGCATTAAACTTTTAATTCATAAGGCTAATAAACAACAGGCAGTTTTCCACAGAAGTAGTAATTTTTAGTGTGCAGTTTATGCAGTTTTTGTCTTGTTTTCCCTGATTTGTCACAACCTTCTCTTTTTTGTTCTTTTTTTTTTTAATTGGACGAGTGCTTGTTCTAATTTGAAACACTTACAGAATAGGCCAAATCTGAAAATGAAACATTACATACAAAAAATCTTAATTCAGGTTAATACCACCGACCAGTATTCACTTAAGATCTATTGGGGAACCATAACCATCTCCAGTTCTGTCTACATTGGCAAATCACAGGAATAACAGAAGTGGATCTTCAAGAATTAATCACAAGATGGTGAAAACGTGAATTCCATATGTGTTTTGGAGGTTGAAATAGGGCTATTGGAAATGGTATCTTTTATTTCACAAAGTTCTAATGCTTGACTGTGGGTATAAGTTTGGACGTCAATACATTCCTCAATTTTCATTGTCTCAAAATACTAAAAGGCTCAAAATTCCTGTTAACTCTAAAGAGTGGAACTATTGGAATTCTTGCAGAGATTCTCTATTTCAGGTTGAAAAGAAATGGTCCCTCCCACCTTCCAATCTTTAAAGTTCTCATAATAAAAAAAATGTTAAAAAGAATTAAAGAAAAAAAAAATCATCTCTGTGAAGCTGACCTGAAAGGGATTCAATATTTTCTCCACAGCAAAAACTGTTGTGGCAAGATATGAGCCAATGTAAAATGTTCCACTCCATTGTTGAATGGAAAAACTTGCTGGGAATCATTAAATTCTTATTCACTCATGCAACAAGCACACTGAGAAAACTGTTGATTCAAGGAAAATTTGATTATTTTATACACATCATTCTTCAGCCAATTAAGGAGAAGTAAAATCTGGTGCTGTCTTGATGCAGGGCACAGGAAAACAGGCATTTAATTTTCTGGTCCCACAAACTTACAAACAGAGAAGGATAAATATCAAAATAACCCAAATTTATCCTAAAATGTTTTAACTGAACCAAGTACTCAATGCTTTTCTTTATGAGGTTAGTGAAATGTAGTAAACTGTAGGGATATTGTGAGATTTACACATATTATTGATGAATACCTTCTTATTCTAATTAATTTGTGAGATTGATAGTTATCCCACTGGCATTTACTCCATGTGCTTTTTGTTCTTATTTTGTTTATTCATAAGAATATCTAAAGAAGAGATTTTTATCTGCAATTTGTACATGTCACAGTACAAACACCAGTTTTGTCACTGTGTACCTGCCTCGGGTGGTCTGAAATGCATGTGTTACAACAGGAGAAGGAAGTTATTTTTCCAAGACACTGAATGATCAATTAAAATGAGTAAGAAGGAGGAGGAATATGAGAAGTATACTTTGCACACAAGGGTCTTTTGCTGGAGAGTGTTTGTTCGGCAAACAAAAAGTCGACCATGTAGCTGGATAATAGGGCAATTTGAAAGATTAGGTGTTGCTCAGCATGAACTCCATATATCTTCACTCATGCTGACACAAGGAAACACACTTACTGACTACTCCAACTAGTCAAAGAGCTGATGCGAAGGAGGAATAACATAAAGAGTTCTTTGCTCAAGAGGAAGCACAAAACTAGAAATAAAGGAGGAAAGGGAGTCATAGAAACAGAATAACACTACTTCTGACTTGTGCAACACTCTTTTAATAATATGAAGGCTGTTGAAAACTTTATCATACTGTTCTATTGTGGTCTCATGAGTATCTCATCTTCTGAAGTGCAGGTCACTTAATTCCCAAATAGTAATCTTAAAACAATATTTCTAACTTTAAACAAAGTTTTTAAATTAGAATGACCACCCTTACAAATTATTTTCAGAGCAGTGAATACATTGCAAGCACAAAAAGGCAAACAAATACTGCCTTTTTTATTGTCCCTTTGGATGTCTTTTGGCAAACATCTTCTCTATCTGTTAAGTCAAAGTTAGATACAGACATGAAGTTGAGATGCTATGTATGTCCAGAAATAACCTGTCCAGATAGCTGTCAGAAAAGGAACTAAAAAAAACACCTGATTCCATAATAATAAATATATAAGCTGGGGTTTTTATTCAATCTTTATTGCTACTAACATGGACCAAAACAGCATGTGTATGCACACGCACATACAAAACCATGCAAAGTAGGAAGAAAGAGTAGGTGTTGAAATAGTTGCAACCACAAGAAGGATGAAGTAGATGCTCTGGTGAGTGTCACAAAGCTTCAGCTGCATGTAGAACACTGATTTTGCATAACTAAAAGACTGATGAAATGAGGAGGGGAGACTGAAGTAAAAAAAAAGTTCTGATCTAAAAGAAAGAAAGAAACAAACGAATAAGCAAAGCAGAAAAATCCAGAACAAGAACCTGAGAAATAATTCTGAAACTGGATCCTTCTCTGGCAAGAGATAACATCGGTCTAATCTCAACTAGTTTTACTGACTTTCAGTATAGAAGCTTAGGAAATGTTGTGTCCCGTAGTAGCCTTTGATATTCAAGTCACACATGGTGTGTCACTCTGCACTTTTGAATTAGTCACACAGTAAATCAGAATAATTTTTCATTCTTCTTCCATTTCTCGTGTCCTTGAAATACCTGTTGGTGAGCAGACTAAAAGTCAGTCAGCTAGCGTGACTGCTGAGAAGTGATTGTTCCCTCAGCTGGTGGCCCTCATTGGTGAGGATCACAGTCCCTGCTTTTCAGAGAGGAGGAAACATTATGCCCACATGGCATTCCCTACTACAGGGTCTGTCATGTATATTGACCATGTCAAGGCTAAAAAAGCTGCCTCACCACATCCACCCTCAGAAATGACAGTAGTGTGATGTGCCTAGTAAAGGGGAAGCACCCCTATCCATGTCAGGGTGCAGTGCCTTGGGGGTGTAGTTGCAGAGCTGCCGAGAGCTTGTGCTTTGCCTCCTGATTACAGAATCAGAGAATGGGTAAGATGATCAGTGGGGTTATGTGGTTCAATCTCCCTGCTCTAGCAGTGTCTTCCTATAACACATTGCACAGGATTGTGTCCAGACAGTTCTCCAGTGAAAGATACTCCACAACCTCTCTGGGCAATCCATTCCAGTGCTCAGTCACTTGCACAGGAAAGAAGTTTTTCCTCACGTTGCCTCTTGTCCTATTGCTTGGCATCACCAAAAAGACTCTGGCTCATTCCTCTTCTGCCATTCCTTCAGTGGGGAACACTGCTGGCTCATGGACAGCTTGTTGTCCACCAGGACTCCCAGGTGCTTCTCCATAGAGTTGCTTTCCAGAAGGTCAGCCCCCAGTCTGTCCTGGTGCATGGGGTTATTTCTCCTTAAGTGCAGGACTCTGCATTTGCCTTTGTTAAACTTCAGACAGTTCTTCTTTGCCCATCTCTCTAACCTGTCAAGGTCCCTCTGAAGGGCTGCACAGTGCTGTGGGGTATTGGCCACTCCTCCCAGCTTTGTGTCATCAGCATTCCAGAGAGAGATCTGAGCTTTCTGTGCTGTTTGGAGCTGCCTAGATCCTTCTGTGGCTGAACATAAACAGAGTGCTGCCTCTTCATGGTAACTGAGCAAGTTAACAGCCACGCATTTCCAATAAGACTTGAGAATTTTCATGACAATGGAAACTTGTCTTGGATGTTCCTTGCTATCCTATGAACCCCTGTGATTCTTCCATGATATAGAAGGTCTGAGTCATGAATCTGACTTATACCACTTTTTATATATTGATAAAAATATCAATGCTCTGAATATCTATCTCAAAGGATGCTGACAGAGTTTGACAATATTCTTCATAGGGAAAAAAAACAACCTTAGCCATACACAAAATCCTGTAAAAGCCCTTCCCTTAAGTGAATTACTAATTGTAAGGTTTTTAATGCTCATGGTTCACAACTTAGGACATTTATTTATTTAAGTTTAAAAATTATTGAAATTCTGTTGTTAAGCTAATTAGGCAACTGCTTTTCCTTACTGCACTGCTTCAGCTTCTTACCACCTTGGATTTTTACAAGGAAAATGAGCATGATAATTCCAACTTACCTTCTAGCAATGTGATACACTGAACCCTTACTTATGGCATACCTCAGCAATTAGTATAATGTCCAAATGTAATGGGTTTACTGGTACAGCATCTGAGTTCCACCTCTGGTAACTTATGTAATTAACTGAATAAAATAAACCAAGCATACTTTGTGAAAGCAGAAGCCTATCGGTAGCAATGGAATGAAAGCTTAAACCCTGTTTTGCTTCATCTATACAGTCCCTCCCAACAGCATTGCCTCTTTCTCTGTAGATAATAAGGTAAACAGGAGTGTGTAAGGATTTGAGCAGAGTATTTTTATGTGCAGATGTATTGGACCTGCACGGCAGTGTTCTGGTAGCAGGAGGCTATAGGGTTGGCTTCTCTGAGAAGCTGCTGGAAGCTTCCCCCATGTCTGGCAAAGCCAATGTCATCCAGCTCCAAGATGGACCTGTTGCTGGCCAAGGCCAAGCACATCAGTGATGGTAGTAATGCCTCTGTGATACTGTAGTTATGTAGGGGCAGGGAGGAAAGTTAGTGCACAGAAGTAATTGTGGCCAGAGAAGAGAGGAGTGAGAATATGTGAGAGAAACAACTTTACAGACACTAAGGCCAGTGGAGAAGGAGGGGTAAGAGGTACTCTGGATGCCGGAGACAAGATTCCCCTGCAGCCCATGGTGAAGACTGTGGTGAGACAGGCTGTCCCCCTGCAGCCCATGGAGGTCAACAGAGAAGTAGACAACCATGGAAGAGCCCTATACCAGAGCAGGTGGATGCCCAAAAGAAGGCTGTAGAAAAGCTTCCCATGTGAAACTCATGCTGGAGAAGACTCCTGGCAGCACCTGTGGCTCCATGAAGAGAGGAGCCCACACTGGAGGAGGTTTGCTGGCAAGACTTGTGACCCCATGGGGGACCCACAGCAAACCAGCCTGTTCCTGAAGGACTTCATCCCATGGAAGGAACCCAACCTGGAGCAGTTTATGAAGAATTGTAGCCCATGGAAATGACTCATGTTAGAGAAGTTCAGAGAGGACTGTCTCCTGTGGGAGGGACCCCACACTAGAGTACAAAGCATGTGATGAACTGACCATAACCCCCATTACCAATCCCTCTGCGCTGCTGGTGGGGAGGAGGTAGAGAATCAGGAATAATGTTAGGACTGGAAAGGAGGGAGGGATGGGAGGGAGATGTTTTTAGTATTTACTTCTCACTATCCTGCTTTGATTCTAATCAGTAATAAAGTCAACTAATTTCCCTAAGTCAAGTCTGTTTTGTCCATGACGGATGGTAATTGGCCAATGATCTCTTCCTGCCCTTATCTAAACTCATGAACCTTTCATTCTATTTTCTCTCCCCTGTCCAGTTGAAAAGGGGAGTGATAGAGTGGCTTTGGTGGACTCCTGGTGTACAACAAGGTTCAAGTCACCAAAGTAGAATATGGAGTATATACACTTAAGAAGGAGTTCAGCGATACAAATGGGCAAATTTGGAGAGTGTTCAGGATCAGGTTGGAAGCGGATTTTATCAACCTAACTTCGTGAAAGGTGTACCTGCCCATGGCAGGATGATTGTACTAGTTAATCTTTAAAGATCTTTCTGAACCCAAATAGTTCTATGATTCTATGATAAAGGATTTGATCATTACGATGCTTGCATGAAATTATGTGCTTACTCACTGCACTCACTCATTTGCCTAAGTTTGTCCCACAGTATGCTGTTCCTTTGCTGGTCAGTTGTGAAATAATGTCTTTTCAGTGAGAATAAATCTACTTAGAGAACAGGGCAACAAGATGAAATAGGTAGAGTAGTGCTGTCAGCTAAAACATACTTCTGTTCCTTTCCATGACACAAAGAAATAACTAAATTCTGTAGCAAGGTGGGCAAGACAAAATCCCTTCAAAACCCCTTTTTTAACTCGCACCAGATTTTTTTTCCCACATCTTTGAATTCATTGCAATAACAAAGCGGAAGTGCACCAGACAAACTTCCTCAATGTGTAAAATTTGTGCAATTTACCATCTGTATAAAGGCAAAGAAAAATGCATATCAGATCTTACTGTCATACCCACTGTCCTAAAAGAGCAGCTAGCAGCCAAGCAGACTGTAATTGAAGCCACGATCTCCATTGACGCTTGGTGCCTGGATGATGACAAGTCCAAGGTAAACCACAGATGTGCAAGGAGTTCATGCTTATGCTATAGCTGTTACTCATCTGGCATTGCTACCTTAACATCAGAACTGAACAGCCTCACCATTGAGATGAAAAAATGGACAAAAAAGCCGTAGATGGTGTTCTCATAGTAACTGAGATAATTAAATAATCCAAGAGTAGAAAGAAATGGAATATTTCAGAAATCTGTGCAGTATTTTAAGTAGCTCACAGCTTGACTGATGAGTACAACAACCCAATGGAAAATTAAATATAGCATTTCCAAGGATTTTTAACACCTGTTTTTCTGTTATCTTTTGACTCCCATAGAAGTGGTCCCCAGTCTGCAGTGCTCAGTGGAGTCAGAACAGTAAAAACAGGAGCATCGTCCAAATAAGCAGCAAATGTCAAGAAGAACTGGGGAGAGAAAAGTCTAAACTTTGTCCCTCAAAGGGGACAAACACAGTATTTAGTAAGCAGTCAGTAAAAGTCCTTCCTATGCTGCCTGTGGCATGGAGATTCATGAATCTGAATATTTTCATGCTCTAGAAGTTGACTGCATTTCCTAGTAGTTCATCACAAGCAATCCTTATGAGTTACTTAGAAGTCCTGAATCTTTTGTTTTCACACTACATGATACAAGGAGACATTCTCTCTAAAAAAATATCTTCCAGAGCCTGCCATTAACAAAACTAGCTCTTAGCCCTGGCACTGCTTTATTTCATAAGCGAAAATGAAGTCTTATTCCATATTCTTTCCTCAGATTTTTATCTTCCTTGGTTTTGTAAGCTAACAAAAGACATATCTAATAATTTAGGATTAATTTATCAGAGAAAAAGGATTTAATGATAAATTAATAAAGAAGGTCATAAAAATAAATTGCTTTTTATTTATAGCTCATTAGTACCTGAATATATTAGGGTAAGCTCCCTCATCCACGAGTTTATTTTGGCAATATTTTTATTTAGTATGGTTTACTTAGTGTTTATTAAATGTTAATATAATAATTAAATGGGAACTTTTCTCATAACTCTTTCGCAACTATTAGAAAAGTTTGGAATTATAGGCACTCAAAATTAAAGAAAAGAAGATGGTTACTTTCAGATGCTTAAATTTGTGAGATCAATTCAGAAGGTGATTTTTTTCCCCCTTGGGTGCTAAATGGAAAAGATTGTGCTTATTTTTTTCTAGATCTTTAACCTAAGTTTTGCTATGGAATGAAATGTCAATGACATTAACAGGTATGAAATTTCAGAAGCTTTCGAGTAGGAAAGTAAAAAAATAAACAGGAAAATATTAATACATAATTATATTTTAATTATTGCCATGGTGTTAAAAATATGAGGGAATCCATGAACACAAAACCCAATCACAAGAAGAAGATGATAAATTCAACAGAGTCTGTGCTTTACTCTTGTTAACGCAATTTTTAGGACTGCTCTCTTAATAGTTGCACTAGTTCTGTCCCTGGATAAGATTTTAAAAGAGAAACCAACTTCTGTACAGTATATCTCATAAACAGGACCTGTCATTTGTAGCTTCAGAAACCATTCTTTGTTGTAGCAGATGTTCTCTAGATGCCTTCATCTGCTTCAATTCATGGACAGGTATCAGTATTGCAGCTTCCTCTGGAAATGAACAAGGAAACTTTATGAACCCATCATTGTTCATATTTCTCTTTACCCTTTATATTTTCACCTGGAAGTTTTTAGAAAAAAGTGACCATAACTACAGACGTTCATATATATAATTGGTTAACCTTAAGAAAATGTTATATTTTTATGTTCAGGTTTAGTGAGCCTCTTACAAAGCTAAGAAGAATCATATATGAGTTTCATTAGTTCATAGTAAAGAAGCTTTTTAAATACCGAAAAAAACCTCACCACATTTATTGTGCAAATATGTACATGTTTTTTTAAGAAGAAACATTATCAATACCGAAAGGTAAATCTGACGTTTGCATTCATAAATAAATTTTAGTAATAATTTAAGTCATAACTATGACAGTCAAAGGTTATATATCTATGGGCTAAAAGACCATTTGATCTACATGCAAGAGAACTCCATAGCAAAATGTGGTCATTCACTCCACTGTAAGGTACAGTGTATTAAATAAATAAATAAACCCACTGAATCCTTGGGAGAGAAAAGTCTCTTAAAAATAAATAATTTTACTTATTTTTTTTCATGCTTACCTATAGGTTATGCAATCCCACATGATTGTGATTTGATCAAAATCAAAATGTTTTCTGTAATTGTGTACACCAGATTATACATAAGGAAACTTTCTAACTAATTTCCCAGTAAAACTGTATAACAGACAGCAGACTTCCATGGAAGCATACAAGTATTTCCAATCTCTCCTAGGGTAAGCCTTCTCTCATTGTAAAAGTCATCAGAGTGTCATCCCAAAGGCAGGAGAAGATTGAAAAAGTTTCTTGATAACAAGCATGTAGGACACATTGCCTTGCATTAAAAAAAATCAAAATGTTTCCTATTATATCAAATACAATTTTCTTCTCCAAGTCCTAGGAGGTTTTGAAGATGATTCTATTCCTATAAATTTTACAGACATGTCAAGCTACCACTTTTCAATAAAATAATATAGTTTATTTGACTTCAGGAACTTTCAAATTTGGCATAATCTGTATCCCTCAAAATTCCACAACAATGCATTAAGACACATTTAATCACATTTAACCAAGAAATTACTGGTTTTTAATGAAGAAAGGCTCCAGAAAAAAAAAAGAAATTGTGTCATCGTACCATTACAAATTCTAATGTCAGTGGTTTTGAACTGGAATTAAATTTCAACAAGTTTGGCAATGCACAGTTGCTGAAAATAACCACAGGACTCTGTTTTAGGAACTGGGGTTTGATTCATCTTTGGGACACATAGAATAAGCTAATGGCCACAAATACCTTCTCAGGGTCTTTTGATGTAGCTGTGAGGAATTATTAAGTTAGAAACACTAATGTCTCTCATTTTCCTTTGTAAACCAAGGCAGCATGTGAATAAAGACTTTCAGAGATTAAGTGAGATGTATTGACTGACAGTGTCATTAGTCCTTAGCATTGCACACGTCTGGATTTGAATTTCTGCTTATAAAAATGTAGACTTTTAAAGTAAAAATACATAAATCAATGGAGTTGGATCACTGTTGCATCACTGAACTGTTAACAAACTGACTCAAGAAAGTTTGAATTTTATAACTCTCTGTGACAATGCAAAAGCATTTTTGATCTCTATGGGATTTCCTGTTACATATTTGTGATGATACTGTCACACACAATTCTGTATTGAGAAGTGTGTGCATCTAATGCTGTCCATCCTTATCACAAAGTGTCCCCTGTTAGGTAAGATGACAAAAGCTGGCCCCGCATACAAGGGAGTGCAGAGAAACGTCACAGTTGTGGGAATTCCATTACCACCCTGCCCAGTTTCTCCAAGTGCCCTACAGGATATTTCAGCCTGTGAAAGGCTCATCCCCATGGCAGCAAAGAAACAGAGAGGTATGATGGCAGGGAGGATCCCAATGCCTCAGTCAGAGGCAGGAGTCTGGACACAGTCCTGTGTCTGTCCCAGTGTAGCCCCAGCCCCTCAAGCCAGGGGACACCCAGCACCAGGAGGTTCTCCAGACCACCCCACAGAAGGGGTTTGCTGTAGAGTACAGGGAAGCGAATTTTTTGGGATTGCACAGGACTTCCTATAGGATGTTTAGGGAGAGTAATGAATGTTTGGGAAGGAACAAGTGTGGGAAAAAAGAGGGAGAAGGGGGGACAAGGAGCCAGTCCTGTACAAACAGATGATGGGATGGGTACCTATCTAGCCATGCCTGCACCCAACCAGGGCAGCCTATCTCAGCTTCTCACTGAACTTCATGTTTACTGAATTTCCTGGATGCATGGCTCTCTGGGGTGTATGGATGTGTGTATGGAGCAAGTTGAGTGCCAGGGCTGGGCCAGGTGTGGGAGTCTCATGTGCCCATGGTGTGCTGTCAGTGCATGACTTTAGCCAGCAAGAAGCTGGATCTTTTGTCTGGGGCCTGGGAAGTGCCTCTGGGAGTTTGGCACCTGGATGCATAAGCTACTAATGGAGCATGTGATAGAGACAGTGTAGGAGGCACCTAGAGTGAGGAGCCAAACCCAGCTGCTGGACAGGGTAAATGTCTGAGCCCATGACTGAGAAATGCATAGAGTGTGACTCACTAGACAAGAAAGATCTCACCAAGCTGGCATACATTGGTAATGTGTGCATGACTCACATTTTTGATATACACCCTTGACTCATCTATGATAATATTATTCAACAAACAGAAATTACCAAAATAGAGTTTTACATTTCAGATTTGAATCTATGAAACAAAATTATAAATGATGGTTAATGCTGTTTTGATGTATTTGCTTTTACAAAGTAATTTCCAATAGTTTAGGAAGAATTATTTGATAACAGGGAAACTCTTGAATAGATTGAGCCTATCCAAGGACTGGATTTAGATAAACCAAACCAGATACACCTTTTGATGCTTAAACTTCTCAAAGTTCATGGAGAACTTGAAAGTAAAGTGTGGTTGAGAAATGAAGGGTCACTATGATACGGCACCTTAATGCTGAGAGGAATCAGACCTGTTCAGCCTGAGAAGGCTTTGAGGGAACCTAGCAGCACCTCTCTAGAATCCATAAGGAGATGCTGAAGAAGATGGAGCTGAGACCTTCACAGTGGTGCATGAGAGGAGAATGAGGGACAATGAGAACAAATCAAAACAAAAGAGCTCGGATCTGAACACAGGAAAACATTTTTCTCTGTGAAGGCAGGCAGGTGACAGAACCAGTGGTCTGAGCAGGCTGTGAGGTCTCTGGCCTTTGAAGTTTTCACAACCTAACTGGATAAAGCCCTGAGCAATCTGATCTGACCCCAGAGTTTGTGGCCAGTGTGCCCCAAAGCCAGCAGCTCTTGTGGTCTTGCTTTGATGGGAGTGGCAGGGCAGGGCCCCACAGCCCAGGCCTGTCCCACCGCCCCAGCCAGGAGCAGGGCAGCTGGTATTTAGTAGAAACAATTATATGCCATTTCCAGAATTTATTCAAGTCATGGATTAGTTTTAAAAAAAAATCAGGGTAGATTTCTACCAATCAGCAGTGAAAAACCTTGAGAAGTTAACTGATTAATAATTGATTTCAGTTTAAGCACTGAAAGGCAACAGTTGTTGCCTTCGTGATGAGCTATTTTTTGCTTGCTAGAAACTTTTTTTTCTTGCTTAGTAATCTATAAAGTTGTATCTTGCAACATATTCTGATTAAAAGTGCTAGGCTCTAAGGTTCAACAAAAATAAATCTGGTCATAAAAATAGTTTCCATGTTATGGCCTAATAATAACAATAATAATAATGAATACCTATACCAGTTCAGAAGCCTGTCAAAATAACAAAAAATGACAGTTTTAATTTTCAGCACTGATCTTGACTATCTACACTTTACAATCTGTGACATCAAATTAAGTTAATGAAAAAAATGCAGGATGAAATCCATATAAATATTTTGGAATAAAGAGAAAACTGTTCTATGAGATTAACAATAGCTTTTGATTTATAAACAGTAGTAAGGGAATATTTACAACAATTTTCTGTATTATTGAAAATCATAATCACTAACATGAAAATTCAGAATTTGTTTTGTTTTGCTTTTGGTTTTAAAGAGCAACTTTCAAGCAGGTGAATTAGAATTAATGTATCCAATCCGAGGTCATTATCTAAAAAAAAAAATGAAAAAAGAAAAAAGAAAAGGTGATCCTGTAGTTACAGCAGCATTTCTACTGGACATGTACACAATATTAATATTTATTGAAAAGGAACAAAATGATTAATTAGGTGATTTAAAAAGTCTAAAATTTCCACTGAAATGAAATTGTACACAGCAGCTGTCTACATGTAAAGGTTTTTTTGCAGGCACTTTTTGATCTGAGAGTTCTCCTGGTTTCTGCACACCTGGCTATGGTGCATGCACCTGCATGTTAGAACTTGACTTTTGT
The DNA here is from genome assembly GCF_003984885.1 of Neopelma chrysocephalum. Taxonomy (NCBI): domain Eukaryota; kingdom Metazoa; phylum Chordata; class Aves; order Passeriformes; family Pipridae; genus Neopelma; species Neopelma chrysocephalum. The sequence goes on from NW_020897719.1 coordinate 1,620,067, forward strand.
CTAAGCATCAGTGAATTCTAAAGGCTGTAGGAATAACCCAAAGGTTATTGAGTTGACTCTGACAAGATTTCCTCATGTCTAATGACACTAACAGGAATAAGGCATTCAGGAATGAAAGGCATAGGTTCTTGCTACTACCTAGTCTACACACACTAGTGATTAGACCTGCAAAGTAGTAAGTATGTATTTATTTCCCTTAATTGAAATGGAGAGTTCTAATATTATATTTCTCTAATTTCTGTATTTCTTACAAAATCTTTAGTAGGTTGGATAGCCTTCTCCTCAACAAATGGTATGAAAAACTGAAGTTTAATTGTTAGACTGCTGACTGTCTTCAATGTCACTAGGCACAAGTCCTCAAGCACTTCTGCAATTTGCATTATATTGCTATTGATTGAAACAAGAACAACAACAAAAAAATATTGGCAGACCAAAATCTAAGAGGCCCTTTGGCAAAGAATGTTTAAAATAAAACTATAGGATTATTTTTCTCATCTATTGCCTACAGGATTCAACATCTCAACAATTACATAAGAGAGAGATAAAACATTCTTGGTCCCTAGATAGTCTTTCTTCTGGAAGTTAAGGAACTTTTCTAGGAAGAAAAACTTGGAATTCTAGTTTCCCGTGGAACAATAAACCAAGGTATCATTCTCCTTAACAATTCTTTACATAACCGTTTAAAACAAAAAAAAAATAAACCCACCCAAACTTCTTGTACCAGTGCCACCAGAAAAATAATTAATTCAGATAAATTCTGACTAACAATCCTGAACGTGAATACAATGGTATCCCATTGGTTCTTCTTTACCCTGGGCTTCTTGGTGGTGGGTTGCCCAAAATTTTCACTATTTATACATTTTTGCAAACAAGTGAATTAATGCTCATTGGCTACACACTTTTCTTATTCTATTGGTTAAATGATTCCCTCACTTCTAATGCTAATTAGTCATTTTGAGTTGTTGGGTTTCTTGAGTAAGTGAGCCATGATCTCCCCCTGCCAGAATTACGCAGGCAGAGTTGATTTCAGCTGATTTCAGCTGAGCTGCTGAGTTGGCTTTCCCTGTGGACTCTGTGTCCATTATCAGTGATACATCCTTTTCCTCCAACTTTGTTTTTCTCCCCTAGGCCTGAGATAACACTTGGACAATAGTACCACCTTTATCTTATCCCAGTGCCTTGACTTAAAGTCCAAGTTCCAGGTATACTTGGAGGCATATTTGGTGGAGGGGAAGGGGTGGGGTGGGGATTGATTTCAGTTGTTGCAGATGAGTAGTTGCTTCTTTACACAATTTGCCACAGTGTGGCACGACCTTCTGTGGCTTTTGAGACAAGCAAATGTGATCTTTAAGTCTTTACAGTCTCCAATCCAGATTGAATGCCTTCACATTTCCTTCCTTCCACATACTACCTAGATTTGACAGAATCACAATACAGAGTAATATGGCTGCAGAACACATAAGTATGTATTTAATACTTACTAAAGGAATTTAGTTTCTCATAATAACACTGAATTTTACAAATGCAAGTCAGAAGATTCTGCAGATGCTCAAATAGCACAAAATGAGGTTCTACTCACATGATGGAATTTACTCATATTCTCTCAAACTGGAAAATTAAGCAAACATGGTCTTTAGTATTTGGCTGACTCACCATACTCGGTATTATAAGCACATAATACTTCCAGGATAAACTGCACCTGTACTCTGGAATGGTCTGAGTCTCATTACTGCAGGACAATATATACTTTTCTCTATATATTTCCTAAATAAAGAGTTGAAAGATTATGAGTTCATGTATATCACAAAGCTACAGGTACCTAATATGTCTACCTAACTTATCATTTCCTGGATTAATAACCTGCTTGTGACCAGTTGAGTGTATTTTCACTTTATCAACAGCCTCTGTCTTCTATATGTGAGGGATGTAAGAGGATATGACTGTGAAGTTTACTGAAACTTCATTTTCATCTACATGAAGCATGTAGTGAGAAGGTGGAATGTGTTTTACACAAGGAATACTTGTGCATATCTATAGTTTTTATTAATGGTGAATTTATTCCTAAGGAGTAACTGAAAAATTTTCATAAAAGATTCTCAGAAACAGAAGACATAGCTAACAATATATCCCTTAAAAGAGATTCCTAATTTTCATCACAGATTAAAACACATTTTTCTGAAGCCAAGAACGAGCAAGTCAAATCACTGATCATTGCAGACTGGGACTCCGCAATGTTAGGGAGTTGACAAGTCTGGTAGTCTGATAGAGAAGAGGTTGCCACAGCCCCATGACTGCAAATCCAAGAGGCAGCAAAGATAAGCATGTACTCTTGACAGCCACTTGCACACAAACACATCTATACAACATGCATATATACACAAATGACTGATCACATAGATCAGCATTCAGGCAAACACAGACAGCACCAATGGCCTCATCCTGTTCCCCTCTCTGGTTTAGCAGGATTAAGGCCTATCACTGTGAAATACATTGATGTTATATAAAAGGGACCCCTCCAGGGCTCAGACACACAATCTGCCCAATAACAAGCCCAGCTGCTGGCACCTGGGGACTGATCAGGTACCAGGGACACAGTCCTGCGGCCAGTACACATGCACACAGACATACTGTGGATTCTCCAGTCCTGGGTTCAGAGGCTCAGTCTGTCTAATAACTGGGCCTGCAGGTTCGCTCCCCTCAGGTGTCTCCTGCACTGCCTCCAGCACATGTGTACACACACATCCCCACACCCCCGCACACACATACACACACACACACGTGCGCATGCACGCAGAGGCAATTGGGTCTCTCTGTCAAACTCCAGACCCCATGGCCTCTCCAGTAGCTGGCTTGGACCTCACAGTTGGTTCAGTAGTCATGCACAGAACCCTTGTCTTTCCAGTATCTGGCCTAGACAGGTGGTCAGTCTGATTTCCAGCTGCCAGTACATGCACCAACATACACATCTCACACAACATGCATGCACAGTGTCTGCAGGTGTTGGCACGACAGATGCACACCCTCAGCTATTAGTCCACTCCAGCACTTACACTCAGCCCCCCCATACACACAAGCACACACCACAGAGATTCTCGCATCCAGGAAACGCACTAAACATGGAGTTTAGTGAGCAGCCATGATAGACTGCCCTGGTTAGGTGCAGGAATGGCCAGACAGGCATCCATCCCACAACCTGCTTGTACAGGACTGGCTCCTTGTCTCCTCTTCTCCTTCTGTTTTCCCACACTTATTCCTTCCCAAACCTCTGTCGTGGATTCCTGCACTTGTTCCTTCCCACTCCTGTTCTGTGGACAGTTTCTTGGCTGACTTCTAGTGCTGGGTGTCCTCTGGCCCATGGGGGTGCCCTGGGACAGCCCCCACAATACCTGTGACTTGGGCATTGGGCTACCCCAGCGTCATAGCATTTCTGTGCTACTGCAGAAGTAGTCGAAGACTGGTGGTGTGAAACCCCCATTTTTCTTCCATTCCTTCAAACTGAGAGAAATCGAAGTATATGTGAATCTGTAAAGGTCTTGTATAGGACTCCTTTTTTTATCGGATTTGAGATCTCATTATTATTCCACAAATTAGTTGGCTAACAAGTACAGATGTATCTGTGCCTTACTTTGTACACACAGTCTTCTTAGATTACTTAAAACAAGAAACACAGTTTGTAAATGTAATATTCTTTTCCTGCCTTGAAAGTGATTTTCTCAAACCCATTAAATGAAATGGGTAAGACTGCATTTCTCAAAGTAAATCAAGATTTTTATATTTGAGAGTGTATGTGGAACCCCTTGGGACAGAAAAGAGTGCTCCTAGAAATACTAATATTATTTTTGCCACTATGTATATAAGTCCATTCCTTGAAGTGTCAGATAAGAACAGATATTTTCTACAGTTTTTTTAGCTAGGATTTCTTTTTTCCAATATTTGCTGCATCTTCCTTTCCTTTCCTTTCCTTTCCTTTCCTTTCCTTTCCTTTCCTTTCCTTTCCTTTCCTTTCCTTTCCTTTCCTTTCCTTTCCTTTCCTTTCCTTTCCTTTCCTTTCCTTTCCTTTCCTTTCCTTTCCTTTCCTTTCCTTTCCTTTCCTTTCCTTTCCTTTCCTTTCCTTTCCTTTCCTTTCCTTTCCTTTCCTTTCCTTTCCTTTCCTTTCCTTTCCTTTCCTTTCCTTTCCTTTCCTTTCCTTT
>NW_020897719.1:1624656-1720142 GCF_003984885.1 Neopelma chrysocephalum
CTCTTCTCTTCTCTTCTCTTCTCTTCTCTTCTCTTCTCTTCTCTTCTCTTCTCTTCTCTTCTCTTCTCTGCTCTGCTCTGCTCTGCTCTGCTCTGCTCTGCTCTGCTCTGCTCTTCTTTTTCCATCTATAGGAATTTTGATCAACTTTTCACTTCTGGCTTATATATTTATCTGTATGCCATCATTTATCCTGTAAGTGTATTATCTTCTTACTAACAATTCAAAGCAAAAGCTTTCAGATTTCATTATATATATGTCATTATATAGATCAAAAGTTTCAGAGCTGATTAGAGTCAATAACAATGATTAAGAAGAGAGAAAAAAACAGTTAGAAACTCTGCAAGAGAAATAAAAATAAAAAAAATCTTGAAATAAAATTATAGACTTAAAAATGAGCTAATAGGTGAGAGAAGATGAAACAAAGCAGCAGCCATTTTTTTATAACTATAGTTCATTAAAATTAAATAAATAAACTCATTGCATGATTGAGCTCTTATTCACTAATTAGCCAATAAAAGGGATTTTATATTAAAAGTATTTTTGTGTAGGGGATGTTCCTTAGGATTTTATTGAGAACTAGATCCAAGGTAATGTTCCATTATTAATACTAATCATAAACAAAGATCAGCTCTAAAGGGGTTGTTTAGAAATACTTGTTTGTTTTTAAATAAGCAGTATAGTACATTCACATATGATTCTGTAATAATTCCAGATTTACTTCTTTCTTATTATTACAAAGGAAAAGTAAATTCTATTTTGTAAGCACATGTTCCCTTAAGAGAGATAAGGAGTAATTTATAATTTTTTTTTTGAACTGGATAAATTATGAGGAGTGAATCAAAGACCAGTGATGGGAAAGACATTTTCAACTGTTAACATAGAGATTTGAGTTCAGTACATGGATGACAGTTATCCTTGATTAATTTTCTCTAACCTCTCAATCCTTGCCTACTCTACAGTCATTTATATGTCAGTGACAAGTGAGAAAGAATTAGAAACAAGTTAAAAGCTTTTTTATTCCCTTTGAATCCATAAAACTGGCTTAAGTGAATTCTGTGATTTGTCTCATATGATGCCCCATTCAAAATGGAAAACAAGGAAACAAAACAAGCAAAAAATAACCTCAGTACCTCCACACCCTACATCGACTGCTGAGAAAATAATTTCAGTGGGATAGAATACGTAGAAAGAACTTTATAGTAGAAGATGCATAAGAATAAACTGAAAAGTAGTTACTAGCAAAAACCCCTAGAAAATTAAAGACCTTAGGTCTTATTATGATTTGAAGACATGTATATGAGCGGATTTTTGTATTAGTTTAGATTTGATTACTGACTTATACTTGGTTCAGCAGAATCTTATTCTTACCAATGATCAGGAGGAAACAATAATTACCATTATTGTCCTTTCAACTCTCAGATATTAAAGTAAAAAGCAGTACACTTTTGTAGAGTTGTGAAGATGAAGTTGAAAAAGAAAGAAAAAAAAGTGACAGGAAAGCACAGCAACAAGGCTGGGAGAGGAGAAAAATATTTGCAAATTGGAAAAGATTGAAATAGTCATTCAGATTTCAGTAATTTCTTAGGTGACAAAAAGACTAGATAGGGTGTCAAGACATTTTGGTTTTCTTTGTATTCCTTGTCAAGGCTGGCCCAATCTCGCCCTTAGAAATTACGCATCTTTTATCACAAAACAAGTGAGAGTCCATGAGCCAATTAGGTAGATTACTTTCAAAACTTACAGGATGCAGCAGTTGTCATTTATTGACCCTTGGATAGCTAATGGTTTTGTCTCTAGATTATCAATGTATTTGCTCAATTGCAGCTACTTTAATTTCTAAAAATGTTAGGAACCTGATTAGCATCCCCAGCCTAGCTGGAATATGGGTGCTGACTGTCCAGCTCTATCATCTGTTGCTGAGTTTAAAAAAACATAAAGAGAACAAAACATAGTCAGTGAAGTGTCAGCTCAAAGTCCAGGTCTAAATGTTCCTAACTGTGATTGCTTTAATTGGCTTTATCAACAGAAATTTTCTCTGTAAACAATGTATTGTTTATCTAAGATACAGCCAGCAACTCTCAGAAAATGTACATATTTTTCTCTTACTGCATAAGAGTGATGAATGAATTCTATCTTGATTTATTTTTTAGAGTGTTTTTACTTTCTGCATTTTTGATTTCCATATTGTGTTATTTGTAATAAGGTAAGGACTTTACAGCCATCCCTTTCTGATAAAGCTATGGGGAATAGCAAGCTTGCTAACAAACAGTAGAACTTCAGTTTAATATTTCAATAGGAGTAAGTAAAATCATATCATATATCATATCATATCTTCCTCTCAGCCTGCTGTATTAGTAATACTAGTGCTGAATCTAGTTAAGGCCAAGAAAAAGTAAGAGTTGAAATATTATGTTCTTCAATAGATACAGAGCAAGGTTACTGCATTGTTTCCATTGTTGCTAATGTTATAGGGAAAAATACTCCTAGACTAGGCTACTGTTATCACATTGGTGAACATTAGACCATTCCTGATGGGAGTAAAAATAGTTCACAAAGACTGTTCTTTGGAAAACACCATGAGGATCAGGGTTCTGTGAAAAATAAATTTATGAACTGTAGCCGGATCTAGCCCTACTCTAGGGTAAACTGGGTTTATAATACTGGATTTTACTGCTTTTCAAAAAAATTAGATCTTATGAACATATTACTTTGATAATGTTTTTGTTGATTTTTTTTTGTTGATGATCAATGAAAACAATTTTTTGTATTTTTTAGTGAAACCTGAGGACTGTGAAGAAAAATTAAATTTTTTAGGGAGAAAATTAGTCAGGGCAAAGGAGAGGGAGAGGGAGAGGGAGCAGGAGAGAGAGAGGTATTCCCCAACCAGAGTGCAGGAAGATAGGCATCTTGAAAAAGTAAGTAATTTCACCTTACTTAGAGCTTTGTGGACAGAAGAAATCCCCCTCTAGAATTAATGACAACAAAGAGGAGACTTGATCTGTTAAATGGCTGAGGTATCAAATATAAGCAGTATACCAGTAGAGAGATATTTTCAAGTAGAGTGAAACTAGTTCAACAGCACAATACATGCCTAAATAACCATTTATTGTTAATAGGGCTACAACATCAGATCTATCATGTAGCCAATGCATTTCTAGTGAAAATGTTGGATTTAGTAATAGAGCTCATGGAGACTAAGAGCTCCATTTATGTTCTTGGAATGCTTTCTACTATGACTTATTCAAACTTCATAAAACCTGTGCTGTAACTTTTGCTCTTTTTCTTGCTACTGATTGTAATTATTCTGTAGGAAAAAAAACTTTTTTAAAAGAAATACATTGTGCTTGTCCTGTGCAAAATCATAGTAATAGTGTTGGTTTATATCAAACAAAGACCTGAGTTCTTAAATACCACTACAAAATCAAGTATTATGAATATAGTTTTACTTGGACCTATATTTACTTAACATATATGTTCATTTTTTCTATATATATTCAATCACTTCCACAGTTTAGACATGTGACACATCAAATCCTCTCATTTTTCCCCAAATTATTTATGACAAATTCACAGCTCTTAGTACCAGGTTTGGAGTGCTCTATATGATGTATGACTTAAACTGTGAGCTTCTCAAATGGCCAAGTATCAGTTGATATAGCTTTTTTATATACCTGTTGAATGTCATTTAATTCTGCGAGGGTAATCCAGTAATAAAAAGTGGTTTTATAACCACATTAATAGTATAAGGTGGGGCAAGGAAAACCTCCATTCATGATTGGATGTGGAGGGGAACATAGTTACCAAAAAGGAGGAAGAGGGTGAGGTACTTAACACCTTTGTGTCAGTTTTCAACAATAAAACAGGTCATCCTCAGGACAACTGGCCTCCTGAGCTAGTAAACAGGAACGGGGAAGAGAATAGCACCTCTGTAATCCAGGAGGAAGCAGTTAGTGACCTGCTGAGCCACTTAAATCCTCACAGGTCTATGGGGCCAGATGGAATCTATCCCAGGGTGATGAGGGAGCTGGCAGAAGAGCTTGTCAAGCCCCTCTCCATCATTTACCAACAGTCCTAGTTAACCAGAGAGGTCCCAGATGATTGGCCAGTGTGATGCCCATCCATATGAAGGCCTGGAAGGAGGATCCGGGAAACTACAGGCCTGTCAGCCTGACCTCAATGCCTGGCAAGATTATGGAACAGATCATCTTGAGTAAGATCATATGGCACCTACAGGACTGCCCAGGGATCAGACCCAAGCCAGCATGGATTTAGGAGGGGCAGGTCCTGCCTTACCAATGTGATCTCCTTTCATGACCACCTGACCCACCTGGTGGATGAGGGGAAAGATGTGAATGTAGTCTACCTGGACTTCAGCAAAGAATTTGATACTGTCTCCCACAGCATACTCCCGGAAAAGCTGACAGCCCATGGCTTGGACAGGTGCACTCTCCACTGGGGTAAGAAATGGCTGGATGGCTGGGCCCAGAGAGTGGTGGTGAATGGTGTTGCATCCAGTTGGTGGCCAGTCACTAGAAGTGTCCTGCAGGGGTCAGTGTTGGGCCCTGTTTAATATCTTTATTGATGATCTGAATGATCATCTGCAAAAAATTGCAGATGACACCAAGTTGTGGGGGGACTACCAATCTGCTGGAGGGTAGGAGGGCTCTGCAGAGGGACCTGGACAGGCTGGATAGATGGGCTTAATCCAATAATATGAGGTTCAACAAGGCCAAGTGCCGGGTCCTGCACTTTGGCCACAATAACCCCATGCAGCACTACAGGCTGGGGGCAGAGTGGCTGGAGAGCAGCCAGGCAGAAAGGGACCTGGGAGTTTGGATTGACAGCTGTTTGAATATGAGCCAGTAGTGTCCACAGGTGGCCAACAGGGCCTCTGGCTCCTGTAGGAGCGGCTGGATGGACAACCCCAGCCACCCGGATGATAAAGGAAGAAGAAAATACTAAAGCAAAAATATTGTGGTCCTGAGCAAGCCAGAGCTAAGATTAGTGTGTGTGTGAAAAGAATCACAAGGTCAAGCTGGAAAGCTGCTTGAAGCATAGTTGTTCTCTGTGGCTGGAAGCTGTCACGTGGGTATGTGTGGTATATGGGGAGATAAAGAAACATCTGCCCAGCTGGAGAGCTCGGACCCAGGGTTGGTAGAGACTCTGTATATATGTATGAAGTAATAAAGTTCCGAGAGAGTTTTTCCTGGACAAAAGCCTGTCCCGCTTGAATTCATTCACCGAAAGTATCCTGTCTGTATCAGGAACAGTGTGGCCAGCAGGACCAGGAAGTGATTCTTCCTCTGTACTCATTGCTGGTGAGGCCACACCTGGAGTACTGTGTCCAGTTCTGGGCCTCTCAGTTCAGGAAGGATGTGGAGGTGCTGGAGCAGGTCCAGAGAAGAGCAACAAGGCTGGTGAAGGGTATGGAGCACAAGTCCTATGAGGAGAGGCTGAGGGAGCTGGAGTTGTTTAGTCTGGAGAAGAGGAGGCTCAGGGGAGACCTCATCACTCTCTATAACTACTTGAAAGGAGGTTGTAGCCAGGTGGGGGGCGGTCTCTTCTCCCAGGTAACCAGCATAGATCAAGAGGACAGAGTCTTAAGCTGCACCAAGGGAGGTTTAGGTTGGACATCAGGAAGAAGCTCTTCACAGAAAGAGTAATTGTGCATTGGAATGGACTGCCCAGGGAGTGGTGGAGTCACCATCCCTGGAGCTGTTCAAGAAAAGACTGGACGTAGCACTTAGTGCCATGGTCTAGTTGACGAGGTATTAGGTGTTAGGTCCTATGTCAGAGGTTTTTTCCAACCTAGTTGATTCTGTGATTTTTAAACTACTTCTTACATTCTGTCAACAATTTATTTTTCCCTCACAGTGTTGAATGTAAATATCTAGCAGAAATAAGCCAAGAAATTTCATGGAAAAGCATATTCCACTGGATTGCAAAGAAGTTATTGCTAGATGAGAGTCATGATGGTGACATTTTCCACAATGCTGTGGAAATAAAAGAAAGAGGACTGTTTCCTTTGCACTGGTATTTATTGCAAAGTAATTGTCAGCACATCAGAACATTAGGTTAAGAGAGAGAGTCAGAAAGCTGTAGATGGACATAAAACTGAAAATTCTCAGATCATTGCATAAGGTGTTGCTTCAGCAAATTAACCTGGCTTTTGATGAACCTTAATTTTTATAATGGGTACAATTTGTTGTACCTGAGTGTACCTGTTCAAACTATTTTAAAAGATGTAGAGCCTCAACTGGATTTCTTAAAGGTAGACTTGCATCACTCTTTTAAGGGTTAAAACTAAATTTCTGTTCTCTTCAGCTCAATTCTAAGCTACAGTCTTGAAGTTTGAGAAGGCTAAAGATGCCTTTCATCACTTTTGTGAAAGTATAGATTTCATGAGCAGACCAGCAAGTGTGCTTTTTGACTTTACATGACTTTGATTGCCAGAACATTTCAGGGCCAATCCTTTAATCTTCTGAGAAGATTCTCTTGATGACTCACATTATAAGGATAGATCTCATTTACTGATCCATGAAAGTAGATGAAGTTTTTGATAATTTTTAATATATAATCTTCCTAACAAAAGAGCTTAAGTAGATGAAATATAAAATAGACAGTTAATTATGAATATAGAAAAACTGCCTGAATTAAATGAGGATTGTTCCCTATGAGCAGGAAAACTTTAAAAGTTGAAATATCAAACTTTTTAAATAATTAATATTTTAAAATTGAAATTAATCAAATGGAAATTCAGCTGAAAGTTACCTGGAGAGTTCCACAGAAATTGTATACTTAGTACAGCAGATTCCTATGGAACCTCATGCATACATGCTAGGCAAAATGAAAGTGAAGAGATAAAAGATGTATTCAGAATGGAGATTTTAAATTATTTGATTGGGATGAGAATTTTTTCTGTTAGTGCTGAGTGAAAACTTGACTGACTCTTTTTATAACCCTATTTTCATTTAATGTAAAAGAGACCAAGTGAATAGCTCTGAGAAGTATTTGCTTTCTGAAGCAAATTATTTTTTTCTTTTGTCTTTAGGGGCATTTACAAGCTACTGAACATTAAATAAAATGTGTATATAAATGAGATAAAACAATTTTTAAAAATGTGCGCATATTTTTTCTGTTTGTATTAATTATATATATATCATATACATACAAACATATATATATATGTTCCTGGGAATTTATTTAAAATTGCAATTCACTGCAATCACAATCAGTGTCCAGAACTGCTACCTGCATAACAGATGATAGATTTCAATGGTAAGATTTACCCAATGAAATATATGGCTGGTAGTTTCAAAGCTGCTCCTGACATCTCCAGCTGAAAATCACCAACTCATTTAAATCAGGTTGCAATCAAGCAGAAAAACAGTTGGACAAGTCTGAAATTTGTAGAGCTCCATGAAGACTCTGTTTTCATATGTATTCAGAAATTCGGTAAATCCAATGATTTGGATGAACATCAGAATAGGCATGGTCATTCTTGTGCTATATTAAAAGGTTAATTGTGGAAGGCCACAGACCTTCTTAAAGATTTGTTTGTTTCAACTCTTCTATAATGTAATGGAAATAGTATTTTAAATAGAAAGTGCCATTCAGAATTTCATCACAGCAGGCACAAACTTTGCATTGCACCTGTAAATCTCTGTCATGTATTGCAACTGAAGGCAGGAGGCTAGAAGTTATCTTCATTAATTCATAGTTTCAGAAACAGTATTGTTAGCTGAAGCAAAGAGAGCAAAGAGACTGCTACACTTTGAACTTCATAAATGAGACATTAACTAAGAAACAAACAGAGCTGATCATGTCCTTTGAGGATTGCACTCATTGTTTCCTTCCTCCCTTCTCCTTTTATTTGTACTATAGAATCTAAAGCTTACTTCCCTATCCTGAGAGGGCACTGTCATTTTCATTGTAGTGTCACAACAGGCAGCTCATTTATGATTGTGTCACAGATACATGTACAGGTTGGAAAAGCCAAAGCAACCACAGCATGTGGCTCTAGAAGACCTCCCCATTCTCTCCACTCAGCTCATAGTCTTACTAACAAAGCTAGTTTGAAGTGCTGCTCATCAGTCTATATGTTGCCTGGGAAGACTCCTCACATATACACCCTCTTCAGAGTTGCTACAGGAAGTTGTTACTTTCAGGTGGATGGAAACAGCAAAATATGATGTGGTTTAGAGAGCTATTTTCTTGGTGATGTGGATCAGTCAGGCTAAAGGATAGCAGAACAGAGATGATGTGGATGATACCTAAGCAGAAATGTTTCTATTTCTCTTTCTATTTCTAGAAAAATTTCTATTTCTCTATCTTGAAGCAAGTGGCTACTGTGACATAAATATTCCACTGAGCAACTACAACATAATACGTGACAACCCATCCTGTAGTAGCAGAACTATATTGCAGTAAGAATGCTCCTACTCAGCAGTAATCACATGTATTTTCAGTTAGAGACCATTCTGAGAGACACAACCTTTAGGAAGTCCCTGTGAAAGGAAAATGTAAGAGAAGAGCTAGCCAGGTAAAGACCAGGTCTTAGATTCTACTAACCCACTTTAGGTTAGATATTACTCACATGTTAATGGGAAAGCAGAGTCTCTTCCCTTTCTTGCATCATGGCCTAAGACTTGGAACTATGAGGGAGCATGCCCTGTCTTGTGAAATGGAGGAAAAGATGGAAAAAACCCACCAGTTTAGCAGCATGTGGCCTTCTCTTCAACCATTGATGACAAAAAGCAGTTGTCTGTGTTTCAGCACATCAGCTAGGAATGCTCAAGGGAGTAGGAGGCTGCATGGACCTTTCCTTTGCTCCACACCCTCTGCAGGTCCACAAAACTGCATAATTTTAACCAACTGCTTCAATGTAGGGGTAACCAGATGGATTTACAGATACTTGTTTTCATAGTAGAAAAGGACATATGGTGACTGTGAGTCAGATGACAGATTAGATGATATTCCTGAAACCAGTGCTTGATTTATATTTTTAGCTTCAGAGAGCATAATATGTTCCTTAGTGTCTATTCCATTAGCACTGTTAGAAATGTCTGTATCTATTCTTTCCTATGGTAATAAAACCCACCTAGAAAAAAGCAGAGTAATAGAGAAATGCCTGTAAGTTTACTTGAATTTGGCTGAACTATGAAGTTCTTTCTAGGCCAGAGGTGTTAGAAAGTGAGTAGTGGTGTGGTACTCTTTTCTCAGGGATGCTAACAACCTCATGCTGAGAACTTACTGCCTGCAATTCTGTATCAGGGGATGTGGCCCTTCAACTGCTCAAAAGTGACAAGAAAGAGAGCATGTGTTCTGAGAACATAAAAATATGAGTAGTCATTGATATTATCCCTTGAAATCATAGGTTTCACCTTTTTTTACAAAAGTGTCTAGGCACAAGTTCTCATATACTCAGAAATGTAGGAAAACAGAGACAAATCGGTTCCAGAAAGTTGCTTGGAAATTTCCTAAAATAATCCATACTACAGATGTGAAACAAATTCCAGTTATCTTGTATTTTAATTTCTTTTTGTGTATACTGTGACTCTATTTTAAAGGGATAACTTTCTAAAGCTTTCCTATAAAATCTGTATCAAAAGAGAAAAGTTTTTAGGAGAAGAACAGAGACATAGATGTGTTCTTGAATCTTCTTATATTTGAAGGGTTTCTTGTGTTCCTTCAAACCGCCTTAAGGTACTTCCAGCATGTGATTTCTAAAAATTTTCACAGTCACATGGTCAAAAAAATTTGACCAAGAATGTATTTTTCCATAAAGTAACTCAAAATTTCTTGGCAGACAAACCCTCCTAAGGACAGGCACCCTGAAGTGCAAAAATCTAATCACAAAGCTTTTTGATTAATTTATGTGAGTTTCTTCAGGTTTTTGGCGAAATCTATCAGAAAGATAATTCCACAAATTTAAAACCTTTTCCCCGTGCATTATGTTCCTGCACACTGAAGCTTACAAATAGAAGAGAAAGAATCACACAAACTGTTCATCCTAAAAGTTTTGTGATCAGAACAGATAATGCTTGATGCAACCCAGCGAGACAAACCCCTGACCTGAGCGCCTTGCAGCACTGAAGCAAGGCGTTGCTTAGTTGTTGTGTATTGTGGATGCTTAACTATTCTGGAGAATGTGCAAAAAGTGTGAAGCAAGCAATTTCCACTCCAGGCTCTACAGTCAGCTGTTTGGTCTGCACTCGGAGGAAGGTGAGAGAAAGGTTATTGAGAAGGCCTCTCAATGACTGTCGCTTTAATAAACAGAAAACACATTGCTGAGTCTGAGAACAGAGATGTGGGAACAAGTTATTAACTGATACACAAAATGGAGTTGTGAATGGTTCCAGGGTGTTTCATGCTTGTTTTTGATGTCCTCCACCAAGTGCAGAACTTAAAGCAGTCCTCTGGCTGCAAACTCCTGTTAATGTCAAATTCTGGGGGGCAATTAGGTATGTCACACTTTTGAGCGCCTGGGACGATATACTTAACAGTCTGCTTGCAACCCTTTGCCAGATGCACTGAATCTCCAGGTTGTTGCTGCTGCTGTTGCAAATGCAGAATTTAAGAATGAGTTTTTAATATCTTTTCACTTGATTAATTTTAAGAGAAAATCTTGATTTAATAAACTTGAGTGGAACCTAGAATTAAGATCATTTAATGACACTGTTACTTGTGGGAATAACATTGCCAGAAAGATTAATTCTCTTGGAAAATAATTGCTACTTTATGGCATTATGTCCCATTTTCAGTTACTTTTTGTATCCAGACCAAACTTTCACCCCTCTGGGTTAGAGGATGGGAAGAAAAATATCTAGTTCTATGAGGAAGTAATTTTCAATCAACTCAGACTGTACTTCAAACAAATAAAACAAATCCAGTGTCGATGTAAAGACAGAACAGCTGAGTATGGATTTTATTAATACCCAAAAAACCCCTGTTTATTTGCACTGGACATCAGTAAAATGGACAAGAGTAAAAAGAAATTGGAGATTATTAATGCTAATATTCTTTTTTTTCAGTCTTTCAAAAGCCATGGGTATTGTATCTCTTCAAACCAATGCATTTGTGGTGATATACCCCAAACACAATTCCATAGGATTTTTTGGTGTGCAGGTATTAGAAATTTCTTTTATTGGTATTCCTTCAATTTGCATCAAGTATTTGCTGTTCGAAGACATATAGTCCAGGTGGTAGAGTGTCAGCATTAGAATTGGAACAAAGGATTGCTAATCTCTGCAGCAATAAAAATCATCAGCAGGATAGCAACTCTGTCCTGAATCTCCAGCAGCTTTAGAAGAGGGAATCATGGGTTCATTCATGCCAGGCAGAAGAAAGAACAGAATCTGTCTCTATGCCTGATGAATCATGTGATCATTGCCAAATCCTGCTGTTTTACAACTCATATCCAATTCTCTCTTTAGTTCCATTTAGAAGGTCCAAAATGAAATCGAAAAGCTTTGTTTTGTAATTAAAGCAAATAAGCACTTTTTCTGTGAAGGGAAAAAAACCCCTTCATTTCAACCTCAACCATTTTCCCCCCGTTATTCAGTTCAGTGATTGAACTGAATAATTACAGTGCCTAACTGTTACTCATTTATCATTCAGGTCAAACTGGAAGTGCAGTTATTAATCAAAGTAAATTATGATGGTTGGCAAAATGAATCACTGCTCTTCCAACATAAACTCTTTGTCAGTGAAAACTGATACATCTGTGATATTTCAGAAAACGTTGCCATTTCTTTTGGTACCTAGATACAGCTTTAGGGTTGTAGAGGACCATTTCTGAAAATATTTATTTTGTGGAAAATACAAGCACAAACAAGTTAGGGATATCTGAACGAGATCATATAAAACAAATGTTTTCTTTTAGTATTACTTTAAAACTTATTTTAAAAGAAACTTTTGAGAGTTTTAAGATGTTCAAATAACACATTTTCCTAAATATTTCACATTACTTTTGCGCTGTGAATTCAATGCCGTATAAAAGTTTAGTTAAATGCTCGCAGTGTTTGTAGGTGTCCATGAGCTTTGATGAGGACAACAGAACCAAAATAGATTGTTCTGATGAACTTCTGCATTTCTTAAATTAAAAAACAAGGAAAGTGGCATTAGCAAATTTTCCATTCCAAATCCATAGACATTAAAGTGTCGAAATAGATTGCACACATTTCTGGTTTATGAAAAATGATATGAAGGGAAGTAGGAAGAGGAACAGCCATAAGAATTGTTTGAGACTCTAGATAGTTGATGTTGAAAGCACCCAAACTATTCTGCTGTCACAATTTTATAGAGAAAATATATATTGCTTGATTAACTAAGTTACACAATTTCCAGCGGAAAAAAATATAATTAAATTCAGAAAATAAAGAGACATATCAAAAGAAAGAAAATTCATAGCTTTTCGGCATTTTTTTTATGAAACAAAAGAAAGCCTTGCATAGATACTATTGCTAAAAAGCACTCAAATTAAAATTGACAATTCCCAGATATTAACACCTATTTCTCTCTTTAATTGAAATAATATGTGCAAGATTTTAGGATGATATCTACAAATGCTGAGCAGTATCTCCTCCAGGCAAGCATTTGGATTAATTTTTTCTTTATGGAGACTTTGCCATTTCCAAGAAATTTCTCAGAGATGCTTTTTATCACATAAGGTCTGAGGGGTTTTGTTTTTCCAAATTGTTGGAAAATAATTCTTTTTTTACCTTTTCTGTTGTTTTTTGGGTGTATTTTTTTAGAAGAAGATCCATGTCTAGCAGCTAAAATATATTATTATACTTGATATGTACTTTTTGTATGATCAGTATCAGTGAAAAAGTTAGGAGGAGAAGAACACATGAAAGAGGTGAAGTAATTACCTTCTAGGCCCATTACTCCAAATTTTGACAAAATCCTAAAAAAGAAAATCATCTAGGATTAATATTAGTTTTGAAAAATTACTTTTCATTCTGATATACTAATTTGAAATATTGATTTGAGGTAATTTGCAAATAATATGTGAAATCTGCAATTCTAAAATTTTAAACTGAATTTAAGACAGTACAGTTCCAGATGTTTTAAGATCCATCTGTGCTAATGGATAAAAAGTGAGTAAAATGTCCTTAAAATATCACTCTGTCTCAGTGGTTTTGTATTTTGTCCAGGTGTATGATCTTTTTTTTATATTTTGTGAGAAAAAATAGTGGAACCACAGATTAGGTCAAGAGTTCCTTTGTACAGAAAAGACAGCAAGATGGAGGTCTCATGCTAGCCAAAGAAAGAACAGAAACATATTTTCATATATGGGTCTTGAGGTAGAACATCATTACATTATACAATAGGATCCTGTAGGAAGTTTCTATGAGAAAAAACAGTTGTTCAACAGAGTGGATATATTTTAACCAAATATTTGTTATGTTATGGGATAGACTTACACCTTGGTGTCACCCAGTGAAAACTGAACTATTTTTTTGACCAGTGAATGACAATCCCCAATTATGTGTCTCTTGTTAATGCACTATGTATAGCATTTAATTTTCTTTGACTTATGATTCAGACTTCTATATTTAAAAAAATAAACTCGGCATCCCTGATCTTTAGGGCACTGTCTTATCTCAATATAGGAAGATGAAGAAAAGCATAATGTGTTATGGCAAATGCAGTTGTTTGCCAGCTTCCAGTCAACTGGATCCTCTTCGTATTCCCAAGATGGTTCGAAAATCATTGATAGAGGTTTCATGATGACTTCGGCCAGCTCTTTGAGTATTCTCAGATTAAACCCATCAGGTCCCATAGAGGGAGCCAGTTGGAGCGCAGATCCCACACAAGTTAAGGGTTGACTGCATGTTATGGATTAAGAACTTTATTGAATGGCAATGCTTTTAACTCCTGATCAGAGGAATAAAACTGTTGAAGTTATTAATGTTGAGCTGCAGTGGCAAATGTAACCTATTTACTGAACTTGGGATAACCCGCAGAGTTAAAAGGGCTCATTAGTATAATAAAATACCGTATGTGGGAAAACAGTAACAGCTGATCTTAAGAGACAAACTACAGACTAAAGTCTCCATCTGTCTTGCCACTACACTATCAAAATAAAAAACTTCAGGAAGAGGAATGATTTTTCTGAATTCAGTATTTATTTCCTAACAATGTATTTTAGTCATGCAATCAGATTCTGTGAAGCAACATATTGTTAGGCATGAAAAGGATATCGTCAATGTCTTTGAGCAGGGTTCAATATCACACCTTGTTTGTTGTGCCAAAGGGACAATTTAACTTTTTTTTTTTTCTGGCCAATGCCTCAAAATATATTTTTATGAATATTAAAATACACAGATATGCATATATTACAAGGGTAATTTAACAAAATCTAAATATATTCTGGTAGCTGAATCAAAACTTTCATGTCAAGAGGATATAGATATAATTCTTTTAAAAAATAGATTTTACAGTTACTAGAAATACAAAAATAACAACCATTTGCTCTGATGAAGTTTCTTTCTTATTCAATAGCTCATCTGTTACACCTTTGTTTCCTAGTAATTTACTGTGCATCTGTGTAAAAGGTGTTTAGACAGTATGCAAAGGCAGTATCTCTAATAATGTTTCAAACATCTCCTTCATATCTTAATTTTAAATATCCAATCACCTTCTGTAAATAAATACCTATTTAACTGAGGCAAGCAATTGTAGACTTAAGTCAATTGATAAAACATAGGAACTTCTAACATTTAGAAAGCTGCTACGAAATAGAGTTGTCTACATACACTGTTTCAAGCCATATGGTTAAATTCCTCCTCTGTATCAAAACAAGTATTGGTGATTGGAGAATGATTTTTGCATGTACATGGAATATAGAAAAACATCCCAATTCAAGTAATGGCGAAAAAAATCCTTATTGTAAAGGTGGTATTTGAGTAATGTATGATATTAAGTCTTAGTTATGGTGGAATCAGGAATAGCAAGGAGTTGAAGTTGTGTTTCTGTATGTAAGGATAATGGATTTTTTGCTACATTTGAATAATGAATCAATCAATAACATAGGAATACTGGCACACTCTGAAGGTGTAAGACTATTAAGAAGTCTAAGAAAACAGCATTTACATCCTTTCAGAAACTTTACATGGAAATTTTATTTTAATTTTTCTTTTCTTCCCCCTCCCCCAATTGCTTATTATACACAATTTTTGTTGTAATTTTCCATAAATATATATGGACAAACTCGACATATTACACAGTAGAAGGAGTCTGGAATAGAAATTAATGAGCAAAAATGTATTTAAATACAATTAAATGCAATGCATAAGCATTTTACAGGGTTAATATACACTATGAACAAATAATTTTGTCAGGTCAAGAAAAGAATTTGGCATCTAGAAAGAGAATGCTGTCATTCACTCAGATCTCTTTGGAACATAAATAGCACCCCTAGCTAATAAATGATTGTCAAAAAAAAATCTAGCCAATATATTCAAGTAAAAACCATACAGTATTGCAAAATACAAAAAGGAAGAAATAACTTTATTAGACAACAACAATGGCTACTGCATGTTTAATTATTGCATAGCAATACCAAAGTCTGTTGATAAACTGCAGATACAGTGATCTTTCCTAGTAGGCCATAAGTGGAAAATGCAGCTACATCACTCTTCAGGAAGGGTATTTATGTAAGTGATTTATGTACCACTCTGAAAAAATCTCTCAGTAACTAAATTAATTAAAGAGTGAGAGCCACATGTAGACTTTTCATGAGCTTGCTCACTTGCAGACAAAATAAAAACACCAAAACCTATAAAAGGTATTATAAGTTATCAGTGTTTTTAGTGACTAGTGTTCTGGAGAGTTTCCCATAATAATTCAACAGGATCTTTTTTGTAGTCCCAAGAGTATTCTCATTTTCCATACTTGTTACAAGAATATCACGTCCATTGGTACTTTGTACGAACTGGTCATACACTCCACAATAAATGAAAACTCAGTCTATTGCAGTCTGTTCAAAGATCATTTAGTTAAGATTTCCATAGCAAAAACACCCAACAATCAAATTCACCAACAATGTAGGGTTTACCACCTACATCAACGAAAATTCTCAGTGATCTTAGGCTGCTTTGAACTGAATCATGGTTGGAAATCAGTGTTATGTAATATTGCAGTTTTTTGAATGATTTTGTACTATAAATAAATCTAGCACAAAGTGAAAAATAACACATACTCTTACAGAAAAGCTTTAAATTTTTCTGTCATTTGTGGAAGTATTTTATTTGTTTACAAATATGTTTAATTTATCAGGCACAATATGCAACTTACTCTAAAATATTATATATATTTTATATATATAATATATATATAAATTAGAGTTTTATATATAGGGGAATACACACATACCACTTCTGCATATATATTCCCTTATATATATATGTCTATATATACATTCACAAAAGACATAAACCATTTTCTCCAGAAAAAAAGAAAAAGAAAGATTACACACTGCTCAAAGAAGGCTTGAAAGGAAATAGATAATTTCCTTTGGGGTTAACAGATTTGTTTGGATATTTATTTAAATATGTCCTCTATATTTTATACATTCAGAGTTTATGGTGGGATTCTTAAAATTTATTTATTTACACAGACTATTAAAATAATACACATTGTGCGTCAATTTAGGGACTGATTAGTTAGGAATATGCAGACGTAGCAAATTTGCCAGTTATAACAAATTCCACATTTGCTGATACTCCTGAGATTTGGTATGGAGAAAATAAGGCTCAAGCCTCCACTGAAGCCACATCACCTCCAACATCTGATAAAGCTCTTTGATAGGTATTTTTATGTTGGCTTCAGTGGACTTTGTACTAGGTCCTAGAAGGCAAGAATGGTTTGAAGAATATCTTTGAAGAAACAATCATCTCTGGTTTTATAAAGAGCGCATGAAGAACAATCATTATTCGTGGCCCCAACCCAATATGTTGTGATCATCTCCCTCAACTGCCCCATGAAAGGCAAAACAAGCTAAAATTTGATATTACTTCTAAATTAAAAAAAAAAAACAACATTTTTTTTTTCAGGGATACAAAATGCAAAGTGTTCTGTAATACTTTTAAAAACTGGACGTATTAACTTTACTAATTTCACTAACTCAGAAATTATAAGAAAACAAACAAAAAAGAAAGGCAGGCCAAAATCTCACAGAAAGGTCAGCAGACTCTGGATATCTAAATCACACTGTGAATTTTTATAGCAGGTCAGTGATGCAAAAACTTCATAAGTATGGGTTAAATCTTTAGGCTTAATAAAGCTATGTCAATTGATTCAAAGAATTTGGTCACAGATATGCACTGCCTTAAAAATAGAACAGTAAGCAGCTTCAAATATTTGTGAGACTTTCTAATAGTCTGTACAGGTTTTACCATTATGCATCTTGTCAACTCTATTCTTCCAGGGTTGTGCAAGCCTCCAAACTTCAACTAAGAGGTAGATGATGAGAAAAATTTGAACTGCAAAACTACAACATGCAAACTATGTTGAAATCACATAGCAATGCTTATGCAAATTGTGATTAAAAAGGTGATAGTACATCCAAGAACTTTCAATGTATACATATGCACAAATATCAGAAGTGCACCCCTGAAAGAAAAATCCAGACAACCTTGTTAAAACTGATATGCCACCTCTGAAAATAATTATTTTAAAATTCCCTTTATATTCCTCTCTGTGAGTAGAAAAATAGTCATCTATAGAGAAACTAACAAAAGTTGCCTGATTCAATTTTTTTATAAGCAAAATCAGTGTCAATTCATCTATAAAAGTGGTCATTGGCTTTGTTTAGTGAAATCCTGATAGCTGCCACAAATCTGGCTTTATATGGTATCTGTAGCTTATTCTGTATCTCAGTAATACCTCTCCACTAATACCCACAACCTGACCTGAAAGCAGCAAGTGAAAAACATTGCATTTGGCAGAATGGTAAATGTGGCATTTCAGGAAAAACAATTACAAGAAAGCATTAAAGATAAGTCACTACATTCCTGGTCCAAATTCTTTGTGTTACATCAAAATGAAAAATGTGATGGCATGGTGGAGGTGGGAAACTTTCAAGAGGAACAAGAATTCTTGAAGAGGAAAAATCATGTATATATTGACAAATGTTTTTAAGCCCACTAGATGCTGATATGCAAAGTGACCATTAACGTTCACAAGAATTTTGAATCACAATATCAGTGAAATTCCTGCCATTCACTTCAGCAGTAAGTAAAAGTTGAAATTCCTCTCATAAGGACAACATCGCTTAAAAAATCTATTTTAAGATGAAGTAAGATTTTCCCTAGCTCTGTCAAAACAGTTCACAAATCACACTCCTGAAATAAAAGCATTGTAGTCTGACTACTTATGCACAGGATTTTATATAAAAAGATGCCTTTTTGAATTTATGAATGGAAATACAGAACTGACAACAATTGCAACCACAGTTCAATGCAAAAAGGTGGGAGGGGTGAAATTTTTATATGTTCCTGAAACAGCAGAAAACTAATAGTGAGAAGTCTTTCTCTGGAGTTGGAAATACAGAACCCTCCAGCTAGTAGAGTTCTATATCAGAAAACCTAAAGAAAGAAAAGTATCTGGATGTGTTCTCTAAAACAACTTGAAATTCGACCTTGATGTTAAATGGGAAAAAAATATTATTGATGTTATCCAGTTTCCTACTAATTTTAAAATGTTGGCATTATTTTTTCTGGATTGATCAAATAAGAGCAAGAGGATAATTAGGCTTGTGGTAGAGAAAAGAACGAGTTATACATGAGTATAAATGAGAATAAGACCAATTAAGGATTTGCTTGCACTGACTGACAGAGACTATAGATTTTTATAGTGCACAACAGATGCATGTGGTATATTTCTTCATCACTGGGCAGGGGAATCTCTTAGTCCTGACCCTTCAGTGGTTCAGACTGAGGGTGAGGTAATTAAAAGAAACCAGGGAATTTAGAGAGATGGTGTATATACTCAGGTCTAATTATAAAAGCAGAAATGTAATGATGAAATGATTTACAGTACAAATTGCAGGTCAGTGCAAGTAAGAGCGATATTCAGGGATTTGAAGGCAGGTTATACTCATTTTGCTACTTTGTTGCTCAGTATATCGTTGATTCAAGGCAATTTATTACCGTTACTTTTAGAAATATCACCTACTTCTACTATGAGGCAATTGCCCCCTTAGGACCTGTTATTTGGAAGACACAGGTTTTCAATTGCAGGCAGTTTTTGCATAGATATGGTTCCAATTTTCTTCATTCTCTAGATTTTAACCTCTTTAATATTCAGTAATATCAAGAGTATGCTGATGGTTTTTATTCTGTTGTTAGTATTAAGACGAAAAGTAATGAAAGAGGTGTAAGGAAATGTTTCACTTGAGTCTTCCTACTTTATATTGCTCCAGTTGTCTGCTGCATCATTTAGCCTTGTAGGATTAAAAATTGTACACTGGTGAGTGGTGGTAAAGCAGCTCCTTCATTCCTATTATTTTTTACCATACCTTACCAGAGATGAAAGAGCAGCATCTCTGTAGAGGGTTTATTTCCTCCGAGATAGTAGCATAATTTTTGTTACTGGTGGTCAGGTGTGTCTGTGGCTCAAGGAACCTTGTTTTTCCCTTATTTCCTATGCCATGTTGTATTGTATTCTGAGATCCTGCATAGAACAGGCAAGTTGCCTGTGTATTTCCTGAGAGACTTTTTTTATCATCATTTTTACTCAGCAACAGCAACACTTAACAGCCTTCAGTCAAAAACTGACACTTGTTGTCTTCTAACCTGTATTTTTAATCATGCCGTTTTTTGCAAAGAGATAATAGGCACCTACAATTTTGCCTCAGACATTTTTGTTCAGTCTCTGTAGCAATCTCTTTTCAAATAATCTCTGCCTTTCTACCAGTTGCTGTAAGAGCAGACTGATGTTCCTGATGACTACGCTTTAGCAAAAATTTCTGTTCTTCTTTTGCAATCCAGTATTTATAACTGATATTCCTCACTGTATGAAAGCTTAGTGTCTATGAGAGTCCTCATCACCCTCTGACTATGGGCACATAGGGTCTCCACAGGTCCTGGAATTCACTCAGTATGTTTATATAGTCAAAAAAGAGAACAATGCTTCTATCTCATGGGGTGCTGGCAGGTACAATGTATTTATTTCCTCTCTGAAGCTGGGGGCTGGGAGAAGAACTATAATTTTACTGGGACTAAATCATTCTCCTTTACACAGAACACTGCTCAAATCTGAACATACAAAACATATTTTCTCCCAAAACTCTGAAATGCATATATTTTGTTGCTGATGCTTCTGTAAAACTACAGGACTTGTTGGAGATGTCTGGTTTTCCTGAATATAACTAGGTAAAAAGTAGGTATTAAATTCTGTACCATGCTGAGAGTAGATTCATGATGCTTCTCCCCCAAAACAGTGCTGAGATAATTAAAAAGTTCAGCGCTACTGTGGAACATCATAGTATATGAGAGGATAAGCCAGAAAAACTGAAATAAGCACAACCAAAATTTTTAGAAGAAAAATTAAAATAATCATATTGAACATAATATTATTAATAATATTAAGAAATAACTTCCTAAAAGCACTCTGCTAGATTTTACTAATAATTTTTTTCTTTCGTTATTGGCACTTCAAAGTGTGTTTACCACAGCTGTGCACTATATATCCAACTTTTTGAGATTTAGAAAAGGGCTAAAAGGAATGATATTCTTTTCCTGGAATTGAATGTAGGTTTATCCTGCATAAACAGTGCATAAATGTTTTAAGAATCAGATCCTTAATTTTCACAATTTCTGAGGCATTTTTACGCATCTCTCCAAAACGAATAGCATCTTTCCTTACCTAGAAATACAACAGAAATATTTTCATTTATTACCTTCAGAAGCTTGCACTTTTAGCTTTCAAATGCAATGCTAAATGACTTCTGTACGGTAAAACTGTAGACTTATGCTTTCTTTTGTCTAAAGGAGGAGGACAATTGTGTACATTTTAATTTATATGAGTGTCTGCATGAAATTGTAGACACATGACTAAATATCCTGCACAAAACTGATATGTCAAAGCTTCCAGACAAAGCTTCCTGCACAAAGCTACCAGACTGGCATTATCAAGATGCCTTGCAGCATTTTTGCTCAAAGTAGCACTACAAAAAAAAAAGAAGTAGCTTTTCACTAAATTCATGCGAAAGGGAAATGAGAACTGGTATGAAGATACCTATCTGCAAAGACCTGAAGTTAGACCTTAAATCTCCTCTCAGGAAACCACCAAATAACTAGTGACTTGCCAATAAAGCCAAGCATTTACTTTGAAGTCACTGCCATGAAACTGATTTGGGCCACAAAAGCCAAGGGTTACTATCGTTTTAACTTCAGCAGATTCTGAATCTAGTCCCTTTAGGAAAAAGGCTTCACAGTCTGATCCAGATCATTCAGCCACACAGGAATACATAATCAAACAAACTAATTGCCACACTTGTTAGCAATGCAAATCTTGGGTTTAAATTTTTTATGTACAGGCAGATTTTAGCTTAGTTTGAATTAGTGAGATCTGAATGTACTTTGTGTTCAAATGTGTATGTTGAAGTACAATGTAGTCAGCTATCACAGGAGGAAACTACTTCTGGAATATATTATAAATCAGCTGTTTATTGTATTTTAGAGATGGTGCCCACTAATTGTTCATCTTCTACCCTTAACTTTTACATCCATATTATAATTATTTATACAGACATGTATTTTTTATCTAATGGGAATACAAAATACAGAAAGAGTTTCTGTGTGCTTCAGTCAGGTACTCTGTCTCTTTTGAAACAAATCTTTGAACTTATATTCTCTTTAATATTAGTGGTAAGTAGAGTTTGGGCAGATTATTTCAACTGACTTTAACCGTACTCTAAGGATGAATGCAAGTATCTTCCCAAATAAGAGTAGGAGATACTTTTGTAGTAGATATACTTCTGAAACAAAAATGTTTATAGTCTGGTTTACCTGATTCTTGATTGTCCAGAGTCAAAGTCTGATGGATTCCTTTGCACGGAATCATTATCTCTGTAATCTTAATTTTGTATCACTGAAATAAATAAACTGTAGATAGAAATTTAACTTAGAGTTATGCCTTAGGGCAAAAATCTGTTCCCATCCAATATTGTGACTGATCATTATTACCACAAAACTTGGCCTGTGTCTTGATTCCTAATGGAAATCATAAATATTGCCTTCTGAGCTATAATGCAGATTAAATATTGGTTTCTCTTTCTGAGGGATCTTCAAGAGCTTTGTCGGCTCTGCTGGAAGCATCTTCATTCTCGTTATTTGTTAATGGTTCCACTTCCTTTGAGTCAGCATTCTTCTGAGCTTTTTGCTTCTCATCTTCTAGCTTCTTTTCTTTTGCCAAAAGCCTGTAGTTGATGGCATTGCCAATGAACAACCAGATACTGGCCACAGTCACAATCACTCCGCAGACAAAATACATGTACTGATATTCACCAGTAACATCTACTAACCAACCTGAAATACAAAGAAAAGAAAGAGAAAGAGTATTTAGACTAGGATGCCAAATACAATCCATATCCTTCTCTTGGAGAAATATCTATATATTCCTTGGTTTTGAAGTAGGAACAGAAAAGCATTTTCAACACGTTAAAATTTTCTAACATAGACAGTGGAACTATAACAAAACCTGTATCAGTGAAGCTAGCAATTGTCATTGGAGTCACTGACAATTGTAGAATATTGAAGAACGATGTAAGTAAAGCTTAATGAATAATGACAGACAGTTTTTTAACTCTTTTATTTTCAGTATTTCATTTTATTCATGTCCTAATTGTGTTTCCTATTGTTTTGGAATGCCTGTTACTCACTGAGGCTGTATACAGACAATAGGATGAAGAGGTATGGACTTTCTTAGGCTGCTGTCTGTGCAGCAGATGCCTGCTTTTCAAGTTTACTTTCCAGTGACTGGTAAAAGAGATAGAAAGGCTTCTCCCTTCAGCCATCATGCTCAACTGATGAGTTTTAAACTATGAGGCCTGTACGTAAAAATTACGTTCACACCTCTGTGATTAACTTGGACATGGAAAGGAAAATAAATTATAACAGTTCTTTCCATTTATCAGCCATTCTTTCTAAATTTTCACAATTCCCAAATCAACATTTGTACATATCCAAGTATTTAGCTCTGAACTCTGCTACACTATAACTGAAATTCTCAGGATAACCTTCACACTTCAATTTAGTATGTATTTAGATGCTTTTACCGTGTTGAAGACATAATGCTAGTCTATTCACCAGATGCACATTTAGAAGCCATTAAATTATTCTAGAATTTTTTTTTCCTACAAACCTAGTATTAGGAAAAAACTCAAAATAGCACTGCAAGTGTACAATTCACTTATTAGTGTAAATAGTGCAATTTGCTGATTTTTATTGATGAGCAGTCTCATAAAACTGATGTTTACAAATTAAATTCTGAATTAGCATTACTTCTGCATAATATTTTAAAGGATATGAACTAGTCAAAACTGGAACTTAGCCTTTCCATGTGTTCATTCCTTTTGTTGTCTGTATTTAACAAGTTAAATCAATTATTCATACAACTATAGCACAATCAAATGTTTTTCAAAACTCCTGAAAAGCTAATATACTGAAAAATAAATAGTTGTGTAAGCTACTGCTCCATAAATATTAGATTTAATATCTTTAGAGTTAACACTGATTTCAGAACCTGACTGAAAAGGCTGCACTCCAGAGGTCACAAGCTCAGACCCCCCACTAGGTGGCATAGGAAGAGTCTGTGTGAGAAAAATGTATTTTGTTCAACTTTTATCAAAATGAATTTGTATGCTAAATGATGACAAAAATATGGAATACCTTGAGAAGTATTAAAAATTTACTTGTACAAATATTATTTTACTGAAACAAGTGGAATTGCTTTGGCATATTTACAATTGCACATAACAATGCTATTTTCATAGAAATACTGACAGTAATATAAAACACTTCAATATGCAGAAATGCTTTTAGGCACACATAATCTTGCTGACTTCTGAGGAAGTGTTTTCGTGGGTATAGTATATGTTCACAAAGTTGGCAACCTCACTATCTTTGTGTTCTCATATTGTTAGGTTTACACTGCAACACACATACCAAGATACAAACCAATGCTTCTCAACAAGATTTGAGTGTTTATTTTTTTCTTATATCATCAGAGACCTTAAAATTATAAAACTTACTAGCAGCATTACTAAATACTGACAAAAAAGCTAACAAATAGAAAATACTTTACATAAGATTTCATCATTTTTGCTGCAAGAAGCCAAGAAGTTATGAATGTAGTCTAAGTTATACACCTAGGCTCTCTTTAAGCTCCCCTTACACTTGAAAGAGAGAAGTTGGCAACATTGCCATCTTTCAGTCAGTTCACGTTCTGAATTGCCTTATCCATTGGCTATAGAAACGTGCGAAAGAACTGGATGTGAGCAGAGTTGTGGTGTGTAATCATGCTAGGGCGCAACGCTCCACGGCACCATGATGGAATCCCACCATGCATGCACCCTGCCTAGGCTACTGTGGATGCCCCTGTTCTTCTGACACCCCCCTGCTAGTTTCTTCTCTCTGGAAATGTCAATCCTCTCCGTGTAGACAAACTAAAATTGTTTAAGCGAGTGTAAGAGATTGCTCCTTGAGCTGTCACTAGGTTGGAGAATTTATAAGCCACTCTGTGAGATCTTCACAAAAACGGACTCAATCAATTCAAGAGAGTAAGAACTTCATTGTCAAAGAACAAATTTGAGATGAATATATGTAACTCAAGGTTGCAAAACTAGCCCTATGTGCTATCAGGAAAACATACATTTGCCATATGGATTTATGGGCCAGTAGAGATGCGGTCTTAATCTATTTTTTGTAAATGCATGCAATAAATGCCTTTAGATTCTCATGTGAACCTGCAGCTGCAAAGCCCAAAGATACTGCTGCTACAGTACACTTCTAGTCATAGCGAAAACATTAAATAACGTTAAGAACAATGTTTATATTTATTCAGTGCTAAATTGCACGATTTCACTGTAATGCCTGAAAAAATGGAAAGAAATAGATTCTTACCTCCTAGAGGAGGGCCTATGAGCACAGGACAACATTCCACAATGGTGACAAGTCCAACTGCACTGGAAAATCTGGCAGCCCCAACGAGGTCCATCAATGTCTCAAAAAGAACGCTGCTAACCATTCCAAATGCAAATCCAAAAAATACAGCATATATCACCAAGCCAGTGTAATTTTTTGCCAGAGGGCACAAGATATGACAGACCCCATTGTACAAGACAGCAAAACTAAAAAAATACTGAATCTTTGGCCGGATAAACCTGGAGTTTGCCACGAGTCCCATTGAAGGCCTAGCAAACATGTCTACAAAGGCTAAGATAGATAGCAAAAAAGCAGCAGAATATTCATCAATTCCCTTGTGCTTGGCATAAGGAGCCAAGAACACTATTGGAGCAAAGAAACCAATAAACATAATGACATTTCCTGACAAATAGATTAGAAACCCTCTGTGTTTGAAGAGGGACAGATCTAGATACTTATTCATAGTTTGCCAACAAGACTTCTTGTTGTTTTTGTGCAAGGCAGAATCTCCTGTGCCTTTTTCAACATCTTTTTTCACAGTCGGGACTTTTTTCGGTCCAACAGGTCTCATAAGTGACCCAGCCACACAGCAGTTCAAAAGAAGTCCTCCCAGAATAAGAAAGCTTCCTTTCCAGCCAAAAGCATTAAAGAGGAATTGATTGAGAGGTGCCAATGTGCTCAGAAACACTGGACTTCCAGCCATGGCCAATCCATTAGCAATGGGACGCTTCTTATAGAAATACTTGCCAATCATGGTTAAGGCAGGCTGTAAGTTGAATGCTAAACCCAGACCTAAACAACACATAAAAGACAATATTATTGCAGGTCATGCATTGAAAAACATATTGCACCTCTTTCAAGTTATTTTTAAAATGACCACTATCTAATCCAGTGATTCTCAATAAAGATAAAAACCATCTAGCATCAGAGAATGAAATACAGCTTCATTGCTGTCTACGTGTGTTAATGTCAAGACTGTGTCATGGTGGCATTTGGTCCATTCCCCCCTGTAGCACTGCATTAAAAGCCAAAATTCCTTGATTTGTTTCAGCAATGATAGAGTCAGGGCAATCACATTGAGAGGAATTATGGTTATCAATGCCTTGACTCATCATTTTTATATTTGCTAAGCTATAATGCAATTCTCTCTTGGCTCATTTTACCAAAGTTATTAAATGTCGCCTCAGCTACAATGAATGTAGGGTGTATTTAAATGCATAAATCTCCTATTTTTTTATTTCCAACACTAATTAAGATCCAAGTTGTCTACTAAACTGGAGCTTAAAATGGTAAATTATTGTAGAGCATATTCAGCTCCCGTTCCCCATGTCACCACTAATAGTGGAAGAGTTATACAGAAAACACACATCAGATCAGACCACCCATCCACATCAGCTGAATGTATAAGCTGAACCCTAAACTGAACCTCTAGGTCTTCTCTCTCTATAAAGACATCTGGGGAATAAAATATAAGTAGCTATGCATCTGCTTGATGGCACAAAAGTTTTCTTCTCTGATAGGCCCATTCCTGGACTCTGACTTTATTCTTTCAGTGGCCCCGAGTTTAGGATATCAAAAATAAGAAATTTAAGAATTAATCACTGAATAAAGGACTCCTTTAGTCCCAACATAAAGAAAGATGAGCTTGAATATACAATTCATAATAATACATATTCTTATGTAATATACATTCATTTATTACCTGTCGATATTTCACCTCGCCTTCCTTATTCTGAGATGGGAATTTAAAAAACCCCCACAACTTTTGAAAAGGAGGTTATTTACTTTACTGGCATCGCGATCACTTTAGTTCATTGCTTTAAGCAATATCTAGGCCTCAAATAGATGATTATGAATAATTTCATTATTGACACTGGGTGGATTTTAAACAGAAAACTATTGCACTGAAAGTTTATACTTTGCTGAGAGACTATATGTATGTACAAATCCAAAGAAAAGTGGTACAAGCTTTCACAATTTTACTAGAATTCTGCTAGCATCTCTCAACCTGCTTGCAGTGCGGCATGATAGAAAGCTAGAAGAATGAATGTGAAATTGTACACAAATGACTGTAATAAGTGCTGTCACGAGCCAATTAATTTTTATACCATTATTATAGTGCAGGGTGGAACAGTCCATACATACATCATTGACTGAATAAATTCATGAGTTGTTTCTGAATAATCAAAAGAAATAATTTAACACCCTTCCAGCTAATTTAAAGGATTAGATAGTTCAGGTAGCTGAAATTAACTGATCTTGCTACCTTCTTGGATTGTATCTGTACACAGAGGATTCTTAATCAGTAAGGCTCATTGGTAGAACATTATTAGAAATAATTTTATATAGTAATATATGTAATGTAATACAACATAACATATAATATAACCTTTGAAACAGGACTCTTACCTCCAACCACACCAATACATATATATAGTTCAAGGACGCTATTGCAGAAAGAGCTTGCGATCATTCCAAATGAACACAGGATACCACCTGCTATCATCACAGGCCGGCTACCATACTTATTCACCAAAATGCTGCTTATGGGACCTGTTGGTAGAAAGAAAATGCAATTACAGGTAACAGGTAACTCCATCATACATGTCTTTGTATTTACAACATGTTGGAATGCTTTCCTCTTCTATCTGGGAAAGCGTTAAGCTGTTTCTATACCAGTCTGTCTTACAAACATACTCTGTGAATTTGCAGATGCATGACCCTGGATGTGGATATATTGCCTCCATGACAATATAAATATTGATTAATTATGGAGATGGATAAAAAGATTAAAGATATCAGACAAGCAAGAAGGATTGTTACAGTTAATGAGTAATCAATACTGAGATTGGTCAGTGGAAGTTTTGAAAGTGCAAGGACGGAAGAATTTCAAGTATGAGACAGGTATCAAAAAATTTCACAGAGCAGGAGGAATCTCCAGGCAGAGCAAACTAAAACCTGCCCTTAATACTGCAGCATGTCCCGCACCCCTACTTGGAACCATATATAAGCTTAAAACTTAAAGCTTGTCAAATCAGAATGTAAATCTCTGGCCCCTGCAGCCCATTTTCCCTTACCTCATCAAGAGGGGAGTGTCAACAAGCAGTAAGATGACTATAAATTGTTTGGGAAAATCTAAAATGTGCTTTAGCACAAAGACTTATAAACTTTGAAAATATTGCTACAGGTCCATTTTTCAGTTTTAATTGCAATTCAGTTTGTGGTGTAATTGCATCCATACTAAACAGACATCTAGTGTGCAATTTAGCATGACATGCATTATATGTTTTTTAAATGACCATGACTCAAAGAGATGGAGTGCTACATATCAAGATTAAGAGGTAGTCAAAGCTTTTAAGGTAAACTTCCATAGCATCTGACTGCACTATATTTGGCCCAAACCATTACGAATAGTCTTGTTTTTGCAATAATTAAACTTATCCAATTCAAAAAAAGGAAAAAAAAATCCAACCAACCAACCCAACATTATAAAACCAATGCGTTTCAAACTTAAGATAAAGTAGGCGCATGGTATAAAGTGGAATGCCATGCTCTGCAGCTGATTTCACTGCAAATCATTCACTGGCAACAGTACTGCTAACAGTAGTATTTTTAAAAAAATATCTAAAGGAATAAATGCCAGAAACTCCATGTTTTGAAAAAGCCAAATCCAGCCAAGTTTAAAAGTGTGCTTTCACAGGCATCATGTTATTATAGACTCCACTCTTTGAATTACCTTAAATGTATCAGAGTATTATCATGGACAAACTGCAAATGTTAAGTACTACTTGCATATCAACAACAGAAGCTTTAAGGATGTGTCAAATGATCAAGTTTTAGCTTACTTCCTTATGCAAAAAAGCTTCTACAATAGAGTTGCCCTGTGCCTGCCAGTGTTTTCTAATAGCTTGTGAATACAGAGGTCAACTTGAAATTAACTTGACTGGAAAGCAAAGATTTGAGTGATGTTTAGATCTTAGTTTGTGCATTCACTAAATAGCTTGGGTGCCAAGGAGTCGAGGGCTATAGGCTTCCTGTCCAAGCAGCACAGTCACTGGCCAGTACACTCAGCTTGTCACCAGTAAACGCAATCTATTTTCCTGCCCAGTTCAAGGTAGGTGGGGCATAGAGGATAAACAGGGTGTCTATTTTACTGAGAAGGTAAAGTATTCTCAGACTTAAGGCATTAGGACTCATCTCACAGACAGAAGCATAGGAGATGGTCTCAGCTGCTCACTGAACTGCAGCTGAAGCATAACCATATATTGAAATCAACAGACTTAAACATCCTCAGCATGGAATGGACCACCAATTAGACAATACTTCAGGGATTTATTAAAAGACTTTAAAACACAAAGCACTAAAACATGTAACCAACAGCTTATATGATGACATATCTAACATTTCTTTACTTCCATTTGGGGGGAACCAATGAGCAGAATGGTGACAAGGCAGGCTTTTCCCTTTGAGGTCATATGGAGAAAGCAGTGAAACATGAAGGACAGAGAAGTTCACTGTAAGCACATCTCAAATGTATCATGTTTACTTCTTCTGTCTTAATGAACTTGTGCTCTCATAACTATGCTGAAGCATAACTTCAATTACAATTTTTTTTTTTTTTTTGAAAATCAGAGGTTTGGCTCATGTTTGAATTAGAAAAGAAGCCTTTTGAAATACATAAACAATATAAATATTTTCCCTGAGTCAAAGAAAGACCCTTTTAACTGGAACTCTTTGCAAAAAGTTTCATTCTAATACCAAGTAATATTTATAATTTTGAAAATAAACCTAAGGCAATTAAAAAAAATATTTAATTGTTGTTATTGCTAAACACAATAACAGTATTTCACTTAAAAGATATCAAAACAATGATTTAAAAAATTATTTTAAAAATTATTTCCAAGCTCTTCTTCTTGTGATGAGATGAAAATATTTACAAAATTGAAAATGAAAAATTTGTTTAGTGTTTGTTAACATTCCAACCTTCCCTCGAATTATCGTTGCAATAAATGTTGCCTTGCTGTAGTCTTACTTAAAATGTCCCTTTGCTGAGTCATAGAAAAAATGTAGGAAAGACGTATCATAGCAGGGAAATAATTGACCATACTATTTCTAGAAAGAATTTGGAATTGTACCCTTACACAAATACTTCAGGTATGATGTAGATAGACCTGTTAGCAGTCTGTTTCCTTTCCTGTTAAACAAAAACAGCATGAAAAGCCAGAAAGAAATCTGTGAGAGCAAATGAAAAAGATGATGTAAATCCACACACAGATATCAAGTGTTGAAAAGAGAAGAATGACATTAGAAAAGATTGTTTTACACTGTTGCTATATTTTTAGCATTTTAAATAAAATTATGAATCAAAAAGACAGCATGCACTGACAAAAGTTTTCCAACCATAATCAAAGTTCTGCTCTAATATTCACCCCAAGGGAGCACTGACTATAATATTAATATATTTTAATACGCTTCCATCAATCCTTCCTTTTTTCTCCTGACTTGCAGGAAAATGAGGCAGTCTTGTTTGTTTAGGGGTTTAGGGAAGAAATTTGTTTTTAGTGTTTGGTTGGTTGCGTTTTCTGAGGGTTGTCTAGAAATGTTAAGTTCCCCTCTCCTTTAAGGGAAATCATTGTGCAGACAGTTCCTCATCAGGAACAAGAAAACTGCATCTCTGCATCTTCACTGTGGCAGTTAGGTCAGGACCACCAACCTTCAGATCAAAGCAGGTAATGTTAGCTTCACCTACAAGACCTGATAGCTGAGCTCAAATATGGATTTATTAATTTAGGTAGGCAGTGGATGAAGCCACAAGAGGAAAGGCAAAGCAGTCTGACTCTGTACTACCAAATGACCTAAATCTGGGCTGTATGATGAACTGAAAATTCCTTTAAACATAATACTCTCTTTGAGATGTTTTCCTTAAGTTAGTGATGTGTATTTACCACCACAGCTCCACTTAATTTGAAGTTTTCTTTATGTGTATTCCAGTATTTTGATTTAAAATTTGTGCATGTGGGGAATATTAATTGTTCTATAAGCCATAAAGTTAGTTTGAGCTCCCTAAATTATCTAGGAACCCTTTCAATCTGATAAGTAGGTTGAAAATTTTCTTCTGACATCTGTGCATACACTTGGTTTTGGAGCCTTATAAAATACTGCATATTCACATACCTTTACATAGATGAATTCCAGCTGTTTGCTTGCCATCATGTTTTATAGCCATGTACAAATTTCATTTCACATGTAATATCTTCT
Source organism: Neopelma chrysocephalum (assembly GCF_003984885.1). Taxonomy (NCBI): domain Eukaryota; kingdom Metazoa; phylum Chordata; class Aves; order Passeriformes; family Pipridae; genus Neopelma; species Neopelma chrysocephalum. Next base: position 1,656,072 of record NW_020897719.1, read on the forward strand.
ACAATTATTTAAGCAATACTCACATGCCAGCATGGGTCTATATTTCTCGCATATTTTTTCTTCTTAGCTAAAGGAAGATTAAACTGTTTATATACTCTAACACTGCCAAAATCTTGCTATACATTAATGCATATTAATGCACTGAAGCACTGCTGGATCTTGGATCTACCTTCCCGAAGCCTGAAGTAACAGATGTTAAGTCAGGAGACCCACAAGAATATTTAATCTGATCTCTCCCTTAGCACCTACAAACCATCAGCCACAAAAGATTATACACTCCCTAAACCAAATTTAAGACCATTATCATAATATGCTAACACTCTCCCAGCTGTATTTTTTTTTTACATCTTTCCGTTTCAGGCAAATGACCAGGCTGTGAGAAGGAATAAGACAGCAACTATAACTAGTGCCACTGAAGAACAATTTCAGGAAGGGCTGTGCAGCAGAACACAAACGCTTTAGAAGGCAAGAAAAAACAGCAGCTTTTCACATTGTTCATCATATGTCAAGGGAAAGATGGCAAAAGTCATTTCAGCTATGTGAGCAGAGACTGGATCATGCATTTTGGAGCTGTTTATGATTTTCTGTTTCATACAAAGTCTATACACATCTAAAACCTATGTTCTGTTTGATGGTTCAACAGAGCGTTCACTTTTGCATGTGTATTGTGCAAAATGTGAGGATGAAGTTGCTGTCACTGGTCTTCAGTGAATACCAAGATGTCTCAGAATCACACAATCAGAGAATATGCAAAGCTGGGAGGGACCCACAAGGGTCCATTGAGTACAACTCCTGGCCCTGAACAGGACCATCCCCAAGAATCACACCATGTGCCCAAGAGTATTGTCCAAATGCTTCTTGAACTCTGTCAGGCTTGGTGCTGTGACCACTTCCAGGGGGAGCCTGTTCCAGTACCCAACTACCCTTGGTAGGGTAGAAGAACCTTTTCCTAATATCCAACCTAAACCTCCCCTGACACAACTTCAGGCCATTCCCTCAGGTTCTGTTACTGATCATGGCAGAGAAGAGATCAGTGCCTGTTCCTCTTCTTCCACTCATGAGGAAGTTGTAGACTACAATAAGGTCTCCCCTCAGTCTCCTCCAGGCTGAACAGACCAAGTGCCCTCAGCTGCTCCTCATATGGCTTCCCCTCAAGGCCCTTCACCATCTCCGTTGCTCTCCATTGGACACTCTCTAAGAGCTCAATACCTTTCTTATATTGTGGTACCCAAAACTGCACACAATATTCAAGGTGAGGCTGCACCAGTGCAGAGCAGACAATGCACTCCCTCAATCAGCTGGCAATGCTTTGCCTGATGCCCCCCAGGACACGCTTGGCCTTCCTGGCTGCCAGCGTAGTGCTAACTTATATTCAACTTGCCATTGACCAGGACCCCAAGGTCCCTTCCCGTGGGACTGCTTTCCTGCATCTCATTCCACAGTCTGTATGTACATCGGGGTTGCCCCATCACAGGTGCAGAATCCAGCATTTCCTCTTGTTGAACTTCATATGGTTGGTGATTGCCCAGCCCTCTAATTTGTTGAGATCTCTCTGCAGGGCCTCCCTGCCTTTGAGGGAGTTAACAGCTCCTCCCAGCTTTGTGTCATCTGCAGACTTGCTTAGTATCCCTTCCAGTCCTGCGTCCAACTGATTTATGAAGATGTTGAAGAGAACAGGGCCTAAGTTGGGGCCCTGCAGAATCCCACTAGTAGCAGGTCACCAGTCTGATGTCACCCCATTCACTATGACCCTCTGTGCTCCACCCATGAGCCAATTGCTCACCCACCACATGATGTGTTTATCCAACTGTGTGCTGGACATTTTGACCAGAAGGATCCCATGAGAAAAAGTACCGATAGCTTTACTGAAACCCAAAAAGATTCCATCAACTGGTTTCCTTTGGATTAACTAAGTGGTTACCTCATCATCAAAGGAAATCAGGTTTGCTAAGCAGGACTTTCCTCTCATGAAGCGTTGCTGGCTGTGACCAATGACTGCATTGTCTCTCAGGTGTTTTTCAATAACTCCTAGAATAATCTTCTCCATAACTTTACCAGGCACTAAAGTGAGATTGACAGATCTGGAGTCTTTTTCTTGCCCTTCTTGAAAATTGGACAATGTATGCCAGCTTCCAGTCAGCTGGGACCTCTCTGGATTCCCAAGCCTGCTCGAAAATCATTGCGAGAGCTTTTGCAATGATATCAGCCAGCTCTTTGAAGGTTCTGGGATGAATCCCATCAGATCCCATAGATTTGTGAGGATCCAGTTGGAGCAGCAGATCCAGCACAATTTCAGGGTTAGCTGGGAGTTGATCAATCTTGCAGTCATGGTTCTCCAGCTCAGGGCACTGAGACCCCCTTGATCCATCATTTGTGCTGAAGACAGAGGCGAAGAAAGCATTAAACATCTCTGCCTTGTCTCTGTCCCTGTTTGTGAGGTGACCATCCTCATCCTGTAACAGGCCAATGATATTTCTATATTGCCTACTGCCATTAATGTATTTGAAAAAACTCTTTTTTTTGTCCCCCACATTTCTGGTCAGCTTCAACTCCCGTTGAGCTTTGGCCACACAAATTTTCTCCCTACAGAGGAAAGTTGAATCTCTGTATTCTTCCCATGTCACTTGACCTTTCTTCCACTGGTTGACATTTGGGAATTGCTTCATCCTATGCCCTTAGGAGGTGATGTGTGAAAAGTGACCAGCACTAATGGACCCCAACACCCGCAAAAACATTTTGCCAGGGGACCTTACTCACTAATTCCCTGAGCAGCCTGAAGTCTGCTCTCCTCATGTCCAGAGTTGAGGTTTTGCTGGTACTTTTCCTTTTGTCAATAGAGATTTTAAACTCGATCCTTTCATGGTCACTGTGGCCAAGACGGCCACCAATCTCCACTTCCCTCATGAGATCCACTCTATTGACAAGCAGCAGATCATGAAGGGCATCTTTCCAAGTTGGCTCCCTTAGGACCTGTTCCATAAAGTTGTCATCCAGGTTTTTCAGGAATCTTCTGGCCTGGGTTGTATCAGCTGTCTGATGCTGCCAGTTAATTTCTGTCAAGCTGAAGTCCCCCATAAGGACAAGGGCAGTTGATTTGGAAGTGTCCTTTAGTTCCTCAAAGAATAATTCATCGGTGTCATCGTCCTGACTGGAAGGTCTATAGCAGATTCCCACGGTGACATTGGCATTATTTGGTAGCCAGAGGTATCAGATAATTATTATTTGGTACCCAGAGGCTACTGGGCAACTGTGCCATTGCCACCTGTGAGCTCCACACATTGTAGCCCTTCTATTACATACAGTGCCACCCCTCTGCCTCTTCTGCCCTGTCTATCCCTCCTTAAGAGCCTTGTTTGTCATCCTCTGGGTTGCTCACACTCCCTGGAACCGTTTAAATGTCCCTCGGTTGCTCCTGGCAATGCCCCCTCCTTGCCTGGTTGGCTGCTGAGGGCTTCTGGGTCGTGGGGCTGCTGCACAGGTTCCTGAACTCAAGAACTCCCCTGTACAGCTTACAAATGAGACCAATTATTGCATATAATAACAAAGACAGCAATAAGCTATATTTTCCTCTCACTTCCAAGTTCAGCTTTTCAACTGCCATTTAAATCTTCCTTCTTCTGCTAAGCCATAGTGTTGTAAAGGAAAAGCAATAAAAAAGGCTATATAACTTAATAATAAATAGATTTATAAATAAAATATTTGAATGAATAATCATGTTTTTCCCCTTAAAAGATGCTTATTGTGCTAATATGGTTTAAACACAAGTTGAACATTAAAGTTTCTTCTTGAAGAAACTTACTGCTTTCTGTTTTGTGGAAATGAATAGAGGCATCAAACTGTGCACTATAAATTTAATATGCTTTCTCATATAATTACACTCTCAGAGATACACACATACTCATATACACGTAGCTATCCATTTATTTTCTTTTTTCACACCGAAGAAAATATACACTTCAAAAAATTATCTGACTATGGAGACAATGCAACAACTTTATGACTAGTATCAATAAAAACTTAAAGGATGCAAATGAGATAACACTATATTCCTTCATAATACCTCGAGGTAATAGTACAGGTAGATCAGTTTTAAGGCCATGAAAGAGAATACAGGAAGATTTATTTGGCATAAAATCTCTATCTTGCTCAGTTCACAGGTCGAATAACACTTACAAGTCCAAATGTACTAGGTACACTCCATTAATTTGTTAGAGGAATAGAATCTAGTACACTTGAATTCTTGTTGCCTTTTCTTCTTCATCAATGTTTTTCTTACCAAAATGAAAAAAAAAATACTTTAGACAGTTCTCCCATAAGTAGTCAATACTTTCTCTGAGGGATGAAAAAATGTATAATAACTAGTCAGAATGGTTATAATAGTAGCAATTGGATTCTAGCAGTACCAAACTGTCATCATTGCCTTTTACATCCATAATGAGGTCATCTTTGGATCTAATCTATATGTATATTCATTGTAGGAATGAAAGTTTATTTAGAAGCATATAATCTAGGTTTTAGTGTTTAATTTACTTTGTAGAATCATAGAATTTTCTAGGTTGGAAGGGACCTCAAGATGATTAGAGGAATGGAGCACCTCTGCTATGAGGAAAGGCTAAGAGAATTGGGATTGTTTGGCCTAGAAAAGAGAAGGCTTTGGGATGACCCAATTATGGCCTTACAGTACCTGGAAGGAGTCTACACGAAAGATGGGGAAAGAGTTTTTGCAAGGGCATGTAGTGATAGGACAAGGGGGAATGGCTTCAAACTGAGAGAGAGTAGGTTTAGATTAGATACCAGGAAGAAAACCGTCCCTGTGAGGGTGGTGAGGCACTGGAAGGAGTTGTCCAGAGAAGCTGTGGATGCCCCATCCTGTGAGTGTTCAAGGCCAAGTTGGATGGGGCTTTGAGCAACCTGGTGTAGTGGGAGGTGTCCCTGTCTATGGCAGTAGGGTTGGAATTAGATCAAACAATCACAGAGTCATAGAATGGCATGGGTTGGAAGGGACCTTAAACATCACTTAGCCCATCATGACTCCAAGCCATTGACCACTACCCTCTGGATGTGACTGTCCAACCACTTTCTTATACATCTAACAGTCCAGCCATCAAGTCCATCTCTCTCCAATTTAGAGAGAAGGATGTTGTAGGGTACCACATCAAAGGCTTTACAGAAGTCCAGATAAACTACATCTGTAACCCTTCCCTTGTCCACTGATATGGTCACTCCATAATAGAAGGCCAATAGATTGGTCAGGCAGGCCTCGCCCTTGGCAAAACTATGCTGGCTGTCTCAAATAACCTCTCTGTCCTTCATGTACCTTAGCACAGCTTCCAAGAGGATCTGTTCCATTTGTCCTAGTTTGATTTCTCATTGCTGTAATGCAGTGATATAATTAAAGATCATTCTGTAATTTGTTTCGCATATTGCCAGTGCATTTATGCTTTTTATTTTTATACCTGCATTAATTTTAGTATGGAACTAGAGATGAACTTTCATGATAAAATGCTATTTTTTTAAATATATATTGACAATGTCATTACAGTGTTCATAGTGTCATCAAGCCAAAGCAACATGACTCAGTCTGAACAATATGACATTTATTTAAATGGAGTAGCTGAAAGAAGTTGAAAATAAATGCAATATACTATTTCAAAATGCACTAATGCTACATTGTAGATTGCATCCTGTCAAGTCAAGTGATTTAAACACATTTTCAGACATCTGCTCTGCAAAGTCAATGAAGATATCTTTCCATTCCAGTTCTATTTTTTATTTCTGTTTCCTACAAGCCTGGAAAAACCCAAGGAGCTCCAAGAAACTATTTACTAAGATCAGTTCAACTTTCTTTTTCTTTTTCTCTTTCCCTTTTTTTTTTTCTTTTTTTCTTATTTTTTATTTACAAAATATAAAGTCCACTTGCAAAAACTCATTCAACTGCAACGGCTTTAAGTAAATACTTAGTATTGCTATTGGACTGCTATCTCTGGCATTCAGAGGACAGGCAACTCAAAATTGATCCTGAACATGTTTAAAACCTGTTCATTAAGCTGGAAAAAACCTCCAAAATATGCTGTTTTTCTCAAGCAGGACTAAGTCAAATTAGTAAGCATTCCATGACAGTCTTATCTCTAGTTCAAAAACCTTTGGCTAAATTCTTTCAGTACTCTTGGGCAGGCTTTAGAGAAGGTAGACAGAAAAAAAATACAAAAATAAAATAATATCAATGAATTTGAAAATTTTAAAATGTCATGCACCTATTTTTATGTTAGATTATTTATCATGTTTCTGGGAATGGTAATTTGCATTTCTGACATATCCTATGTGTTTGTGTAACATCAATGAAAGTAACATAGTTCAACAATTGTTGGAAAGCTTTCTCTGTAGTTCCTCTGTGCATTTGGCAGAATTTTTTTTTTCCATTTCATATAACATTTACAACTGGCTGCTCTGATTCCATAAACCTGGATAATATAATAACCTTGACAGAAAGCAAAGAGGAAAAAAATGCTCTTGCAATAAATACCACCAAACAGAAATGGGTTGCTAGACTATGAATTAGGATAGCTCAGCAGCTGAAAGCACAACCTGACAGGGAGGACACAGTCATTCAACCATGCATCACATTTTGCTCACCACTTCCCCTTCTCTTAACTACATTTCCTCAGTGTCATTACCCTGAATGCTCACATTCTCACTTGTGTCCTGAAGGAGCCTTGAAGTCTATCAAGTTTTTATCCTTGATCTTTAATGAAGATTAATTTGACCTTCAGCTATTCCTTGGGGCGTTTATATGAAACATAGTAATTCTTCATGGTTCCTCCTCCCAAAAAAGTTACCTTTGATAATTTTGAACTGATGTGTTTAAGTCAGAAAAACATATGTCTGACTGCAGATATAAGCTGTCTTTTTCCTGAAATGTGGGACCCCTGGTGGCCTAGTGGTTAGGATGCGGCACTCTCACCGCTGCAACCCAGGTTCGAATCCCAGTCCCCCGGGCAGATGGAGCTCGTTAGCCCTGTGAGGCCATCCATCTATGAGAAGGTCACTCTAAACAAACCTACGTCCTGAGGACCTCACTGCCATTGTCCAAGCTTGCTTGGCCCCGGCAGATGAACCTTAGGATTAAAGGGTGGGCTCAGTTCAGCGCAGGCTGTGTCTCACCTAAAAAATCCATTGCGCAGGCTGGAAAGGTAAAAGACCTTTCCCAAAATCTTCGTTCGCGAAGACTGGCCATTATTATTATTATATATTTCCTGAAATGTTCAGAAGAAACAAAATGAGCAATCAGTGGTGCTGGAACTTGCCCTAAATGTATGGACTACAGATCTCTAATCTGCCTTGGTATTTTATGTTTGTTTTCCAGTGATACATCAGAGACATGAATCAAGGATTTTATGTATTTTGATTAAAGCTGTTGTTTAGCTTACAGGTTTTTTTTCTTGTTTGCTGGGGTGCGAATGTGTATGGAATTATGGGCCACGTAATTTAGAAAAGATTTTCAAGTTAGAAAATTACGCTATATCTATGAATTTTAAAAAGTTGGAAAAATGCCCAGTTTTTAATCAAAGAGTAGCCAAGCTGATTATTATTTTCATGGATACGTATCAAGGCTTTGTATTAATTATGTTTTGCATGCTCTGCTGTAGAATTTTTTTCATGAAAGGCTAAAACACTTGATCACAATGCAGAAGACTTTAAGAGAAATTATGACCTTTCTTTTGAAATGAGCAATATCAAACTTCATCATATTTAATAGGAAATTAGTCTAATTCTATGAGCTGCTGAACACTCAGCAGATTTCAGAAGCATATATGGTCACCGACTAAAAAAGCTGTGAATGGGAATCAGATGCAGCAAAATATTTCAGCATTTTTTAACTCTCCTTTTATTTGTTTTCCTGTTACCTTCAGTATTACTGAGTAAAGTGATGCCTGTGCATAGATATTTGCAAAAAGCAGTCTTTCAATTTAGAAAAAGGTGACAAATGAGAAAGAAGAAAGGAGGGAACAAGCTAGTGATGAGATGGAACTAAAGCACCTATAAGAGTTGTATATAAACAGAGATATTGTAACACCAGGCACATATTTTTCAAAAAAAGATCTGCACGCCTCTGTAATGGGGATAGCTGAAAATAGCATCAGCACATGATATATTCATTGCAAATTATCTTCTCAAAAAAATGTTCTTTTCTTCACGGAAAACCAAAGCAATCAGCTTGTAACTTGAGCATGTAGTGTATCAACATGAACATTAGAAAATTCAGTAGCAAATACGAAGTGCTGGGAAGAATGAATGAAATTTTTCTCCAGAATAAAAAACGATTAGTTTTAAAGCTTAGTATTTAACAGCAACTAACTCCTCAGGACTTCATAGGCTTGCAGGAATCGAAAACCTCAAAAAATGTGTTCGGGATTTCACTTAAATACTATTACTGCGGAATTCACAACCTGTGCCATTAAAAGTTACTTCTTCAAATGAAAAGCAAACAAGAACTTACTGACATTTCTCCCCTGGAAATACAGTAAAGATAATAATACTAATATATAAATATTAGTAAATATAATTATCTATAGCAGTATAGAATATACAAGGTATTAATAATAAATTAAATTTGCATCCCTTTCAGGGATTCAGCAGGAATTTAATGAGGCGTAACTCAAATCACTCATGAAAATGTGTAGATGTTTAATTTCACAGGTCTCATCTTTGAAGCGTTATCCATTCATCAGTGGCTGCTCCTTCTTTGTGAATGGTTGCAAGGGAAAGGTTTAGTTCAATTTGGTAATATCTGTGTTTTAGCAAGTGTATTGAAAGAAGCATCACATTTCTGAAAATATTAAAATAAATCCTAGTATGTCTACTTTCAGGGAACAAAGAGAAATTAGTACTAATCAGAAACTTGAGGTTCACTCATAGCTATCCAATATTTCTATCTAATAGTTTTTCTGTCTCAAAAATAATATTAGTAAAAAACTGCTATACCCAGACATGGAGACTATATATTCACACAAACACATCCATAAAAATAAAAAAAGCCCCAACATTTTTCCTCGTTTGGTTGTTGGACTCCTAATGACAAAAATGAGTTGTTTTTTTTCTGGGATAATAGAAAGTACTTATCCCATTTGTAAGTATTTTTCACCTGAAACCTCCTGAACTAACTCTTTCAGTTCCAAGGAACTTGAAAATTTGTAACTGAAGACTCAGTGTTTAGTACTTTGTGCCTTGCCAAAGCAGATTACAATTTTTAGCTATCAAACTTGTCTTTGCATTGCTAAATATGTATGAACTAGACTGCTAAACAAGTTCTGTATATTCTGCTCTTACAAAGGGGACACGATTTTCTGCAGATCACAAAACCAAAAATAAAGAGAGATTACAGTATACTACTGTCACAATTACCATTATAGCAACTTGAAAATAAGGGATATGTTGTTAATCTCAGAGATAATTGTTGGGAACTAAAAAAAAACAAAACCAAAAAAACTGCAACCGAACAAAAAAAGGGCAAAACAACCATCCCCAAAAAACCCTACGAAAAACCCCCCAAACAGTTCTTTGTAATTCTTCATAGACATTTTCCTTGACCATGTTATTAGATAGTTGCAAAGGTTTTCCTTCTTAATTTCTTTCTCTTTGAGGAATGACTGTCTTTTCTGAAAATCTATGTATACATATGTGAACACAATATTAGTAAATATTCATTACTCACCACTTCCTATTTATTATTCCCTATTCTCATTCACTATTTGTATACCCCTACTTAAAAACCTCTAGCTCCTTTTCCTGGAAGCTGAATAATACTTTGTCATTTGGAAGCCTAGCAGAATTGTAGAGAGCAAAAAAGTCATAGAAAATACTTCAGAAGACCTTGCTCAGGCTATTTAGCAGTTCTTATGAATTTTGGGTATATTCTCTGCCACTCAAATCAGTACATTTTTTAGATAATGCATTCACTGTGAAAAATTCAGCCAATTTCAGTTAAGATTAGTACTGTCATTTGGATTTCTCTGTCTTCTACAAATTGCCCATCACATTAATGTTCATACAATATCCCATTTTCATCCTGTACATCATCCTATAGTGTATTTGTTTTCTTCTGGAATAATATTATAACTAACTCAGCTTGGAAATTATTCCTTATATATTGTTACAGGCAGTAATATGTAATTTCAGAGAAAGCACAAGATACTTGCTTCTTCCCAGTTGCTCCTTTATCATATTCCTTTCTGGTCTCAATTTTGCACTGTATAATTAAACTTCAAGTTGAAAATACTCAATCTACTACCTACGATGTTTTCACGGACCACTTACTGTGAATTATGGATCGTGAATGGATCATTAAATCTCATTTACATATTTAGAACATATTTAGAATATATGTGGTGAGAAGTATAAATCTGGATGAATTTATAACTTGGAAGCGTCTTGAGAAGTCATCATATTTAGGTCATTGTCAATAACAAGATTATTTCCAAATGCATTTAACACATTAGTATCATCAAGCTTAAACTCTATTTTATAGAAAAAATGCTAAAACATTATTTTATAATTTTAATTATAATTTTATATTTGTACTATCCAATCAAGTACATATGATGGCTTTCACATACGGCTAAATCTTTCTAAGATTTAGAAGCTTAAGTGTGGGAATTTCCCAAATTCCCTTACAACCCAAAAATTAGATCATTTATAAAGAACTGTGTAAGGTAAATATTTAATAATATTAATATTTAATCATCATGGCTAGGCTCCACACACTAAGATTTGGGAAGGCCTCTACCCACATTTGCTACAAGTGCCCTGGTGGCTAAAAAGGCCAATGTGAGACAGACAAGTCCAGTTGCAAAAGGCACAGCGGAAAGACTCCTTAGGTGGTATCGACAAGACACGGTTCTTTTTAATAATACAATAAATGCTGAGGGAATGGGAAGAAAGAGGGAAAGAGGAAGAGGAAAGAGCAAGGAGAAGAAAAAGGGTAAAGGAACCAGAAGGGTGAAGGGAATTTATTTATGTTTCAAAGAATATCATACAAAATGGGAACTAAGCATTCTCATTAGTTTTTGGCACCTATTTAGAGTATAAATGCAGACAATGGTAGTATATTAATGGGATAATACCAGACACAGAATTTGCCTTTTCCCAGTATTTTCCAAACTACATTTAGTTTTCAACTAAAACTGAGAATCTTTGTGGAAGGTCATTTGTGGGCTTTTTTCCTGTTTTCAGACAAGTGAAAAAATAGCATGTATTTATATTGACAAATATCTGTTAAATCATAGAATAATATGTAAAGTAACATTGTCTTCCAGGTCAAAAAGACTAAAAGCAATATAAACTGTTAAATGGTTAGAAACATGAAGAAAAAAGTCAAAACTAGAATAATGAACAGCCCAAAGTTATCAAAATATTATACTCTTGATCAAAAATAGTAACAAGACTTACGTTATGCTTTCCATTTTTCAGTGCATTTTTTATTGCAACTGTGCCTAAAGCAGTAGCCTTTGTTACACCCTTAAAGAAGTGGAAACTTTGGGGACAACTTAGTGAACAGGTACAAATTCTGAAAGTGTCCCACAAGTTTAGAGTATAACATCAGGGCCATGAAAATGATTAGAGGGATGGAACTTTTTCTCTATTAGTAAAGGCTGAGAGAGTTGGAATTTTTCAGCCTGGAGAAGAGAAGGCTCCAGGGTGACTTTTCAGTACCTGAAGGGAGCCTACATGAAAGATGGAAACGGACTTTTTACAAGGGCATGTAGTGACAGGACAAGGGCTAATGGTTTCAAACTGAAAGAGAGTAGGTTTAGATTAGATATTAGGAAGAAAATCTTCCCTGTGAGGATGGTGAGAAACTGGCACAGGTTGCCCAGAGAAATAGATGCCCCATCCCCAGAAGTGTTCAAGGCCAAGTTAGATGGGGCTTTGAGCAACCTGGTCTAGTGGAAGGTGTCCTCTCCTGTCTCGGGGGGTTGGAACTAAATGACCTTTAAGGTCCCTTCCAACCCAAACCACTCTATGATTCTGAGTCTATGATTTTCCAAATTACTTAAACTTAAGATAACCCACATTTAACTGCTTTTTAAAAACAATAATATTCAGGAAAATATTTACTGATTAATCAATAATTTAAGAGCGAGCTCTAATCACTTCTCTCCTCATTATATTTTCCTTGCTTCTCCCTAGCCTTATACAGCTAAATATAGTCTCCGAATAACTCTATCCAATCAAATTGAAAGAGAAATCAGCTACCTTTTTTTAATCTATACATCAGAGTAGATGCCAGTTTATCTTTGTTCCCATATCCAACTCACTTACTTTTTGTCATCAGAGTTGAATTCGCCATTGAACTGTCACTTTTAGATTTCCATCTACAATAGAAAGAGCTTTACTTGAGAAGTCTTTCACATTTTCAGATATTCTCTATGTAGAGTCACATGGCATTTATTCCGTGGACTCAACCAAAATTATCATAAATTATGACCCAGTGAGGAGTGAAAGAGTCATGAAAAATTAGTATAAGAAGCCTGGGCCTTAAGCAGTGGAAAAGAAATAAATTATGAAGGACTTTGGAAAAGGTCTTTATGGCCTCTGTGTTTTGCCTGGACTAGAGAGGAAACAATGTTTATCATGTTCTCTACACAGTCCTCTCCCTTGTAGCAGCAGAGGATACATCTCCATAGACAAGATCTTCTGAAAATGTGGGGGTGTAGGACATCTAGATCAGGTCTGCTTGCATGAACAAGGAATATTTGAGCTCTCCTGCAAAAAGCAACATGAAGTGGCTTGGTAACCTAGTTCCATCTTCTTGCTTGAAGATAGTATTTGTGTGGCTTTTGAACAAGGTGGGCGTTTTTACCTGCTGTGTTAAAAAGCAGGTTTACCTGCGTGCTGTTTCTGCCACTGGCAAAAACCTTAATCTCCACCCAGTAATGTCAAGCGGGTTCCTTCTAATGATTGTGATGCATCATAAATTCACAATAATAAATTAGTGCCCATTAAAATATAGGTTGCTCAGATTCTACCTAAATATCATGCATTCCTGAAGCCACCTTTCATCTGAAGAGTTACACTGACATTCTTCAGCAAGAACATATTAAAATAATCCAGTGAAACATATCTGCTTCTGCAAGGATCTAAAATCTGTGCCTGTGAGGAGAATATTACTTAGGTTTACTGAGGAAGGTATTCTTTTCTTCCTACAGGAAGATCTATGTTTCTTTAGTAAGTGTTAATACATCTTACTGGAAAGCAATTGGTTAGAACTTTGACTGATCTAGGCAATATGTATATCTGAATACCTCGTCAAGTAAATTTTATGTAACAGCAAGTGAAATAGTCTGGAAGAAATTCCATTATACAAATTTGTTCTTGTCTTAATTCCATTTGCCACATCAGCTCTGTTTTCTGAGCATAGGGTCAAGTGCTTTGCACTCAGGCTACTGTTTACATTTGAGTAAGTAAATATAAAGTGCTTCTAAATCACAATGGCAAATGTTACCTTGCACACTTTTTGCACAGGTATAAACTATGGGTGCTGTATGAAAGACAAGAGAACTACTCCCACATGTATTATGTGACACGCAATTTGATTTTTAAGGAACAATACAGAAAATTAGAACTAGCATTGCATGAACCAATTTTGTAGGTTTTATTCCCAAGCTGAAATAAAAATTTCAAGTCTCAGAATTTTCAGTTAAATTAAAACTCTTCAAAAAAGTCACTCTGGAATATCTCAAACATCTTCTGCCATACAAATAAACAAATTAGAAATATAACTATGTGGCATTACCATGAACTAATTCTTCCTTTTAGCTTTTCAAAATATTTACAAACATTTTGTTTAAGGCTATTAAGTACAATATTGCATTTCGTAACCAAACCATCTTGGAAAAATTGCAGCTCTACAGTTTCTTATTATAGTATTTTGCTGGACTGTGTTGTTCATTATTGTAAATGCAGTCACCTAACACACGTTGAACCTTATTCTGAGATGAATTGCCACATCACATTCTGGGAGATGTAGTCCTTCTGCAAGTCTAGTCCACAGAAGACAGTGGTTTCTGGTTTGGTTTTGTTGTGTCTTTTTTTAGATTTGCTATACCTTTCTATAACAATAAAAACGTGTTAAGCCAATGTGATTATTCATGTAAGGGGCCACCAGCCTCCTACAACCATCTCTAATATTGATTACATTCTCTTCTCATGTGAGAATCATACAATTTCAAGTCACACCTGAAAGTGTTTCATTACAGAGTCTGTTGCTTCAATGAAAAATCAGAACAATCCTTACAGTCACAGTGCCTGATTCTCCACTCCTAAGTGCACTTTGGGGCACTGAGACTCTATTGAATCCAACAAATTAAAACTGAAGTTAGGGGACTCATATTTAAGGTCAAATTGTACTGTGTCCTTAGATTTTTATTTTCTGTTCATGAAGTAGAGATAAGCTCACTAACAAAGAAGTCAAAAGTTTAATCAGATGATTACTTCACTAGTTTTGCTTAACTATTGTAAATCTTCAAAGCTAAATGAATCATTTATGGATCATGTCTTTTTAAGGTGAATATAAATAAAAATGAGATTTTAATGAGTGCCTCTGGGAGCACTTAAGTCATTGAAGGTACACTGTCAAGAGATCTTGATGTTACAAACACCTAAGGATAAACATATTTGCATAAATATATAAACATTTATATGTTGACTGATAAGAGCATAACATCATCAGTGAAAATGTTCATTCTCTCCTGTTTTAAAACCTTAAGTTCCTTAATTAAATGTTTCATGGTAACAGTTATGGAGTCTTCGTTTCTTACGGATTGAATAGTTCCTGAAAAGACAGTCCGGAAGTAAAAGCACTTGCACTTTGTTTATTTACTTGCTGTTCTGGAAATTACAACTATTCTGATGAGGCAAGTAACAGCAGATTCAGCAACTTAATTAAACACACTTAAAGCTTAGAAATGCCACAATAAGGGGGGAATAATTCTGCCATTTGAGTATATGACAATAATTCAAACAATTTAGAACAGAACTGCTCTAGAAGCTTTTCTGAACGAAATTTTTCTTCCAAGGACCTAAGATTACTCCTCCTTCTAAGGAAGGCCAAATAGGACAGCTACTGCCTCCTCTTGTGCCAGTCCTATCCAGAAAGCCGCTGCAGAAGTCCTGTAAATCTGGAAGCAACATGTGTAGGACAGAAAAGCTCATTCTTTCAAAAGAACTAAAAATTTCAGTCAAGTAAGTTCTGTTCCAGGAAAAGCAAAGGATTCCTCCATAGGAGAACAGTGAGTATGGTTCGTAACATGACAAAATTGGTGCTGCAAGCTGGTACTGATAGAGAAGTATTTGGGGACCTTGTTATAAAAGAGACGGAATTATATTCAACTTTCAAATCATTGACAGAATATAAGAAAATACAACAGATCCATAGATTTCTATCAGCTTATAATCAGCTACAAAAGAATGTAAACCTGGCCAACTATTAGATAAACCAGTTATTCTCCCAGTTGTGTTTTTTTCTTAGCTGGTGATGGAAGAAAAGGAATTGTGGGTATGAGGAAAGTCATTGCAAGACAAGAGAAGATTTACTAGCTAAAAAGTAATATTAAAATAACCAGGTATTTTTAATAGTATTAAAAGTAGCACAACTGAGTCAGTGTCACTGAAACATGGGAGAATTATAACCCATGCAACATACGAGAAGTTTAGAGACATAACAAGCTGAAAATCACTAACCATGTCTCTAACACAAACATTCTTATATTTTAAGGTCTCTGGGTAGCAAAATATAATGTATTAGTATAGGGCAACAATCATCTAAGGTGTCATCATCTCAGATGTGTGCAAAATGGACATCAGAACTTTTCCTCTGGATTCCTTTAGCACTCAAAAGACAGAGAAGTCTTTAAAACATGATTCATTGATCTGTTTTGGACATTTAACTTAGGAAGGGATGAATTAGAAATTCCCATTTTTACTGACTGACAACAGAAGATGTCTAGACAACTGGATCAGATGTAGGTGCTTACGCTGAGGAAGATTAAACACATAAATCCTCTTCATATAATCTCCAGCTACTATTGCTAAAAAGCTGTAGTAATACCACTACTTCCTTCAAAGTTTTCTAGAAGTTAAAGCACCTAATGGCAACTGTTTCAAAGCATTACACATAGAAAAGCAAACAGGGCACACGTTCTTGTCATCAGTGGGAAAGTGTTACAAGAAGTGTTTGAACTGTATGAGGAAATCGATGTCTTATTTCACAATACAATCTCCTGTTTTAATCACATTCTTTCATTTGGATGTCTAGTCATAGTAGATATTCACCCAAACAAAAATCAGGTAGAACTGCAGTAAAAATACTTAACTGTTTCTTGACAATGAAAAAAACGCATACCAAAATTTGTGGAAAAGAAAGTTAAGTTTTTCTTTTGCTTGTATGCACCAATAAAACATATATTAGCTAGTAAAGCCGCATTTGTTTGTGCTCTTTGACATGCAGAATCTTAATAGAATTACACTCTTACATGAAAAGGTTCTAACTCTTCAAAAACTCTTCATATGATATATACATTGCAATATGCATCATTTGATCTCTGCAAAAATCTTCAAAATCAGTTAGTCAGTTAAAAGAATGTTTAACATAATCATAAAAGACATTCTAAAACCACCTAATTCTTTGATTTCTGTTGTTTCTCTGCCATCAGCATAAACCTGTCACTAAGTCCCTGGCCCACTTACCTCTGTTAATGACTACAGAACTACATATCTTTATGAATCACAGTAAGTCTCAGCTGTTGCCATTTGATACTGGCTTAGAATACCTTCTAAACATATCAGTACAACTTTGTTTCCCTTGAATATACCCTTCAAAATAAACAAGGGAATAGTTCTTAGACATTCAAAAACAATGGACCACTGAAATTCTATAATAAGTTCTTTGTAAAGTGCTGGGTTTATTATTTCATTTGATGTGCTGGGTGACTACAATGGTATACACAGACTTTTCCTTCCCCGCAGTTCTTCTCTGGTATCTGCTTAAATATCTCATGATTCCCAGTTGCACTAGACCATTGTTTCACTACCTTTGAATTGCCCGACACACATTATGAACACAACCATTGTATGATCCAGTGGAAAACTATATGGGAACTCATCCAACATTAGTAGTACACACAAAATAAGCATTCTTTCGTCTAAGTTTTACAAGCCCAATGAACATATCAAAGGCGTAATTGTCCCTTGATACCTTAAACAAACCGAAAGTTTTAGTCCCTTAGATGCACATTATTTATTATTGTTAGACTTTGACCTATTACTTGAAACTCAGAGGGAGATAAAAAAGAATAATTTTTGCACATAAAAAAATCTGTCAAAATTGGTTATTTTACTTGCAGAAATCCCTGGCTATAAAACCAAATTAAGATCAAGACAAATACAAAGCCTTACAAAGGAAAAGAGTGATTAATTATTGTTTATTATGTAATCCACATTGCCTGCTGGTTGTATATGAGACCTGTTTTAGTAAAGAGCTCAAGTTAATTAAATATTTCTATAGAATCATAGAATTTTTAAGGTTGGAAAAGACCTCTAAGATCATCGAATACAACCACTAACTCAGCACCACTGTATTCACCACTAAACCATGTCCCCCAAGTCATTATATGCATCAAATCATTACTAATAACCTGTGGTTGGAATACCAAAAGAAGTTGGTAGAAGCACAGTGGGAACTCTATGTCATATAATGTCTTTCTGACAATTTCTCAAAATTACCATAAGCATACAATAAAAGACAAAAAAACCCTTATTTCTCTCAGTGTAAACATGTCTTTAACTTTGAGACTGGTTTCCTGAGTGTGTCTCAGTAGATCCCAGTAAAATCTGTGTTTCATGAAAACTTGACAAAATTGGATCCCCAAAAGGCACTGGATATTTAGCAATTAGGTCTTATCTGTTCAGCCAAATGTAACAAGTCGTAGACTGAAAAACCAGCTTGTTCCTGTACACAGGTCAACAAATCTGTTTGAAAAAAAATGTTTAAAACCATCTACAACAGATCTGCTTTTTTTTTCATTTTTCTTACCCTGATCATTTTAGAGAGTGTTTTCTAAACATCCAGGAAGGCGTCTGTTTAAAACAGCCATTGCTACTGCAGAACACTGCCCTACAAGGTCCAGTTTTACTGAAACTCAAAGCCTTCCAAGCAAGGTAAGACCTGTCTGTATTACCCTTCAGAGGCTTTAGCATTCAGGTCTTATTTTTTAAAAACTGAACTAATATAAATTTATAATATTTTTGTTAGTCTTGGTACCTCTTTTTTGTACTCATCTCCATTTGCTAGTAAGTTTCAAAATGCTCTATTCTTGTGAAACCTCATTATGACTCCTTTTCCTGTATCCGTGAGTCTGAAATTAACTTGACATCAATGTTTTACATATATTTTAGGTTAAATGTTAAGTATTCCCTTATACCCATGAGGTATTCAGAAATTTCGTAAGTTCTGCTTTCAAGGACACTCTAAAGGAGGTTATTAAAATTCAACACTTTTCATATTCTGATGGGGAAAAACACTTGTCTGACAACAAAGGAGATAAGTTGATTCAAGAAAGCTTCTCAATCTCCTTATCCATGGCCACTGAATTCCTCTTGCCAATATTTGTAAAACCAAAATTAGAAAACATTACCAGGGAGGAAGAAAAGTGTAGGAAACCAGGTCCTATCCAAAAGTAAAAATCCATAACCATCTGTTGTTTGTGTTACATGGATTTCACAACTGTCATCTCCACTGTGCACACCATTTCATCTTCGCAGCAATATCACCAAAACACCCACTGAGATAAAATCACAAATATTTTGAACATACCATATGATATGTTATTTTCTAAATTAACATTTGACAAAGTCAAAATGAGGACTATAGGTTGCTTTCATGCTGTCACATGAAAAAATCCTTTAAGGGTTTGCTACTGCTTGGAAATACTTAACTTCAAACTTGAGTAACTTAAGCAATACAGAAGAAAGAAAAAGATAATAAATGCTTCAATTTTTAATTATAAATGTGTTTTGAAAAATTGTAATGCCTACTACATACACCTAGCATCTTTCTTCAAAAGGGGTCTAAAGATGCTTTTTAAATTATTTACTTAGAAATATCATCCAGAATTTAAATGAACCTTTTTTGTTTTCCGAACTTTAGACCAGCAAAACTGTCCCACATTTCACAGCTGAGTATGGCTTGAAGAATCTATCAGCTCTCAAGCTGATGTTCATAACCCAATGTCATATCCAAAAAGTTCTTTTTGGGGAAAAAACCACAACCAAACAAAAGAAACAAAACCCCGAACTTGGGAGTTGTCCTTGGAAATTGTCCTTGAAAAAATGACAGAAAAAGAGTTAAAGCCCAGTGAGTAAATAAACTGCTTTTTCCCTGAGGAAATCTAAAACTCAAGGTCAGTTCTGTCTGAAATCACCGGACTTGTCACATGGCTTTCATAGCTGCCACTATGGCTCCCATCAAACCCACACTGAAAACAATGAAAACATTTTTACTGGAAACAGATAGAGCTCTGATAAGAGGCTCCCTAATCACCTTTGGCTGTTAATGCTGCACAAAGTGAGAGGTAAAGTTTTGAAAAAGAGAAGAATAAACTAAGAAAATTCGAGGTCAAATGTATTTATCTTTTTCTTTAGTTCCTTAATGTTTGCATGTGTTAGAGCAGAAATATGGCTCTGTAAGTATATGGATATATATATATATATAGTTTATATATATGTGAATACATACATGGACATGCATTTTATAAACGTATGTGTTTGCACACATACAGAAACACAGGCTGTCCTCTCAGTATAACTCAACTAATTCCATTTTATCCCAGCTTCTGTCCTCCAGTAACAAAAGTCTGGTGGTCTCAATCTCAGTCCCTTGGGTGTAGGAATCCATCACAAAACCATCACCCTTAATTTAATGCAATCGACAGTCTCTGCTCTAGAGAGGCAGAAGAAGGAGTTACCATGGAGACTGAACTACTGCTCTTCTCCAGAGGATGCTTTTATCAAGCACGGGCTGAACAGTAGAAGATGTGCAACCTTGAGGCTTGTAACCTTGATCACATCACAGTATCTTGCTTTTTGGGATGGCTTTTTAGTAAACTCTAACAAAAATCCAGGAGATGGGTTGGAGGGGTGGGGGAAGGAGGAAGAGAGAGCTTAAAAAAACAAACAAACCAACCCCTCAAAACACAACAAAAACCAGGATGTAAGTGCATATTGTGCCAGATTGAGAGGGAAAAGGAATTTCATATTAATTTGATTTATCAGAATTGTCACCTCTGCCTAGTGCTTTCCTAACAGGGTGAATGCTGTGCTTGACCTATTTGCTGGAATTAACCAGGACTGCAGGAGACCATATGGATTGCCAGATGGTCTGCTATAATTTAATGCCATTTATTCTAAGCATGAAGTAAGTGATAAACATAATTAACATTCTTTTAGCTCCTTACTGGATGCCTTCTATTGGTTTCTTTTTTTTTGTTCTCAGGCATTGAAAGGTAAGTTAATATTTTGTTGCTGAAACACGGATGCCAGCTAATTACTGCAAGAGGCTGCAGCCTTTAAAGTAAAAAGTGCTGCACAGACTTTAACTTATTCACTGACCCCAATGGGGTGATTAATAGGTTGAATGCTAAGCTCTAATGAGGATGGCAGATCTTAGATGTTTTCAGGTTACCTTAATTAGTAGTATGATGAACAGTATCCATTGCAGATGTACATATCACACTTCATAGTAAACAACGCACCTTGTACTCATGGCCTGAACAAGTATTTCACATTGCAGCACATCAAATATGAAGGAAGAATCAAACCACTTTCAGACAATAAAAACAATGAAGTGACTTCCTTCAGAAATGTTTTTCCTGATAGCTATTTCATACTCTGCCAGTGATTGTCTAAATGGCCTATTTTTTAGGAAGTAGTCCTAGAGAAGGTATGGCTTCAAAGAGTGTTTATATCAGGCAGGGTCGTCATTCTCAGCACTTTAAAATCACGAGTCCGTAACTAGATATCCAAACAACTTTGCCTACTGTTCCTGTGCTGATAATCTTCATAGTGACTGGGGTAGGTGTTATCAGAATGAATAGCAAATAATTTTGTAATTTTTAATGTCAATGTAGAGATGAAATTAGTATGCTGGTACTCAGAACAGTAAAAGAAGTATTAAAAAAAAGGCAGGAGTACTGAATCCTTTGTATTTTATATAAAAAGTTGTGCACATTGAAACTCACAGATAAAAATGACCACAGCTAAATGTCCTGAGATTTGCATCTGTACTGTTAATAAAACCTGGGTGCACTTTGACCTGACAGAAACAGCATAAATTAAATGCTATTCAAAGAACATAACAAAACAGCACCTGCGCTGTAAAGCAAACCTGCTTCACATGATTAAAAGAGCCCAGGTCAGCAAGTCACAGCATAGCAAAAGCAGAAAAAAACTCCAGCCTTCTAACACTTGTTTTTCCTGTGTTCCAGATGGGTTCAGCACTTGTTCAGGGGCCTCCACAGTTACAAGTTACAGTCTACAGTGCATGTGCTGATGCACCCTTAAGAAACAGATACATTAGAGGGGACCTGAATGTGATGGGACATACCTGGTCTTTTACTTCAGTCTTGTTTGTAGTGAGTTACTTCTTCACCTGGTGAATCACTTGCCTATTGTTGCAAATCCTATAAAATCTTTTATATTTCTCTACTAGTATATGAATAACTTATGATTCTCTACTAGTATATGAATAAAAATATATCAAAATATCTGAACAAGAAGCTTTTGTTGATATTGATTCCTCTTGTCAAGATGTGTCTCTGTGACTGCCAGCATTTGAGAAAAGATCCATTTTTCCATCCCATAAACTGAAAAATACTTACCTGAGGTGCTTAAGCTAATGCTATGCTGGTTTCAGCTTCACTATTATAGTCAGAGGGGAAAAAGAGGTACTTAGAGAGAGCAACTCAGGTAGCCTGAATTCCTCTCTGTAGGAACGTTCCTCCCTTCCCTGACTGCTAAATGAGTTGGGGCCATTCATGTGTCAAAACTTAGGTAGGCTGAAATCAGTGATAAAAAATTACCACGCTACGAGGCTTCATGCACCCTTCAGTAGATCATTTGTAGGACCTGATAATACTTTGCTGTTACACAGATATCAGTTCTGAAAAATACTGGAGAGATGCTCTTCAGTGATTAAAGAGTTTCAATCTCAATATGCTATTGGCACAATGTTTTCAGTTTCTATGTATACAGATTTATACATATGTACATACACATAAACACACATTTATAAATCTATGTATTTAATTGCTCCATTAGGGGACCCCTGGTGGCCTAGTGGTTAGCATGCAGGACTCTCACTGCTGCGACCACGGGTTCGAATCCCAAGTCCCCCGGGCAGATGGTAGCTCGTTAGCCCTGTGAGGCCATCCATCTATGAGAAGGACACTCTAAACAAACCTACGTCCTGAGGACCTCACTGCCATTGTCCAAGCTTGCTTGGCCCCGGCAGATGAACCTTAGGATTAAAGGGTGGGCTCAGTTCAGCGCAGGCTGTGTCTCACCTAAAAAATCCATTGCGCAGGCTGGAAAGGTAAAAGACCTTTCCCCAAAATCTTCGTTCGCGAAGACTGGCCATTATTATTATATATAATTGCTCCATCATTGCAAATAGTCTGAGATGTTTCAGGTGGTTACCTTATAACATCAAAAGGAAGGGAAATGCCAATCTATTGCCTGAATTAATCTCTTATTCACACTTCTGGACTGCCCGAATAAGTGTTTTGCCTAAGCAGCAGCTAGCTCTCACAATACTTAAAAAAGAAAAAAAAATTCTGAAAAAAATGAAGAAACCAAGCAGAATTTAACGAGTTAGTCTTTGGGGCTGATTGACACAAAACTTGTCAAAGCAGGTTTGACAATTCTTAAACATAGTTTTTTACTTTAAAATCCTTTTTCATCTGTCTTGTTCTTTATTTGCTTATTCACAAGAAAAAAGATATCAGCAAATTTATGTTCACTGTTCAGTCCCAAGAATAAGATTGTCTGCATCTTAGCTGTCATACAGATCGCTTGTTTGAAACATCACTCTTGGTCTAAGTGGAAAGTAGGATTTTAGGACAAATAAGGACACGATGTAAAATCCCTGACTACACAGGAATACCTGTGCCTGAATAATGAACCCTCATTGCCATAATAAATTTCTATGACTAAGCTCCATCATCAGATCTACTGAGAGATCTCACCAAGACAGTGAAAAGTGACGAAATGTACCCCCAGACCCAGATGAAGTTACTTGGGCATTGATTTGTTGGAAAAATGATTCTCTCAGAAATTGTGAATTTAGGAAAAAATTGCAAAATAGAGTTAGGTAGAGGATCAAAGAAAAGGCCCTAAGGGGAATAAATGCTTTAAGAGCATAGGAAAAAACCCCAAACAAACAATGGTATTCACAAATTTCACAAATCTCTTACCTCCTGCATACATGACAGCCAACATTATCGATGATATCCAAGCTATCTCACTATAAGATGTGTGGAAGATTTCTTGTATTTCCTTGAAGAACACCGTGATGGCTTTGGGGAATGCATAGGAAAATCCAATGGAAATAAAAGCCCCAAAGACCACAACCCACCCCCAGCCTCCATCAGGAGGCGGGTAATCTGGCGCTGCTGTTGCTGGTGGCATTTTTTGGTCTCTTTCTCTTCTCCAACTAGGCTGGAAAAGAAGAAAAGAAACAGGGGTTTAGTTTTCCCTCTTTTCCATATCAAACTACAGTATTCAATCATCATCTGCAGGGATTATAATGAGTCCTCAGAGCAAAGACCGATTTCCAGCTTTCATGGAATCACAGAATGTGAGTATCTGTTTTTACAAGCAAAACCTGTTTTACAAAAAGATTTTTGGCAAGAATATTTCCAACAGCCTATTCAACATGTGGCAACTGTTACA
The DNA here is from genome assembly GCF_003984885.1 of Neopelma chrysocephalum. Classification (NCBI taxonomy): domain Eukaryota; kingdom Metazoa; phylum Chordata; class Aves; order Passeriformes; family Pipridae; genus Neopelma; species Neopelma chrysocephalum. Next base: position 1,680,072 of record NW_020897719.1, read on the forward strand.
AATTACTGATCTCAGTCACTAAAGTTGTATTTGCAATTATTCACTTATTGGAAAATGATAAGTTTGTGTGGGTTAATTTACATAGCTCTACCATCTACAGTATGGATGGGAAACAATGGAAAAAGTTACATTAAATTATGACTAAATGCCATTGTGTTAGCAAGATTTATTGGTACCACAGCAAAATCATCAGCAACAACAGAAAGGAAAAAATTGCAAACAACTGAACAGCAGGTTCTAAGCAGAGATTTAAAATTCCCTGTGTATCCACAAGTAAATACAAAATATTAAAATTCCATTTCATACTCGTTTTTCAAGATTTTCATGTTCATATTAGTTATGTTGATATTATTTGCAGGAACAAAGTGGAGTTTGACAGAGCTAATTTTTGTTGTTTCCACATGTCAGAAGACATCAGGAAACCTTTCCCTAATAAGCCTCACAAGCTTTCCACAGCTATTCTCTAATTTAGAATTGACCATTAAGATGCCAACAGAGTGACATCTTATAGAGGTTCTGAGATGTGTAGCCAACGCATTCAGGCAGCTCAAGAAATCATAGGTAATCCACATAAAACTCATAAGGCCTGAAATAAATGTCATCCTAGTAATGTCATCTTCATATCTAAAACCTTAAGTTTTCTAAATTCTGCATCTCCTTTTTAGAAAACATGTAGCAGTGATAATCTATTTTTTAATTCTGAGATTTTTCCACTATCAAATCCCTTTATTATTAAACACAGTCCTGGAGTACACTGTGTTTTCTTCTGTGTAATCCAGCCTACACAGACAGTATGAACTGCAAATTCCTCCTTCCTCTCTGTTTCTTTCTCAGGCATTTAGACAATTTATTATTCTTGACTGGTCTCCTGCTGTACCAGTATCGAAAGCTGTGGATGATAACAGTGTTTAAGTTGCTGTTATGCTTATGATTACCAGTAAGTCTCTACGTGATTTCTTCTGTGCCACTTACAGCATATTCCAATTTCTCACAGTAAACTGCATTAGCAGTGGGAGTGATATGATTACCTTAACAAAAACTGAAAAACTAACTGCTTCAGCTTATATTAATCTCTTGGGACAGTGCCTGGAGTATTTCAGGTTAAATGACATGTAGTATATGCCACAAAACAAGCAAAGTGTTGCTTTTAAGATTACCTATCACTAGGTGATAGAAACATGGTGTACTTCTGATTCTCCACTTTACTTAAGCTGACTGTAGAAATCAGCTACAATCTGATGTAGCTGGCAGACCTTTGGGGGCAAGCTAAATCAAGGACTAAAACAGCTGGCTTTTATGAAAGATAAAAAAAGCCCAGGTAGTTTGACTTCTGTACCATATAATTGAGATTTGCTGCTGGCAGCAATAGGTATCTATTTCTCTGTACACAGAACATATAAATCTTTTTATGCGCCTGTCCAGAAAGAACCTCTGGTATGTTACTTTGTTTCTGCTTATCCAAGTTTCAGCTTAATATTAGTTCACCAACATACATCAGAGAGGAAAACCTGGGCCTGCCACCAGGAAAAGTTGGACAAGTAGAAACAATTCTGGTTGCTAAGACTTAACTTCAGCAAAGCAGTTAAACGCTAGTTTGTTTTTGCTAATCAGGACCCATAGAAGGAAGAGTATCTCAGAAAGCCCACTATAATTTAGAGCACACATAATAATGATCGATTGCATTCAAAAGCACAAACCTCAAACTGGCATGAAAAGCAGAACTGTTTTTAAATGACAGTAAACAACAAGACTTTGCTATCTATCCCAGAAAGCAGTTGTTCTGCTCATCTGAGAAAACTTTTGGTTATTTCATGAAAAAAAGTTCAACTATTGTTTTCTACACTCCAAAGGCTTGAGCCTATTTGTTTTCATATTTACTATTCAGATGTCAACACTTCTATTGCTATTAAAAATTTTTGTAATGGCACACAACATCAACACATTGCTCTTCACAAAAATGGAAAGGATTTATCAATTTATTAAGGAAGCACTCCTTCTCCTAAAAATAATACATAACCACTTTGAAAAATCACGGCCACCATATGCTTTGGTTGGTTCATTATGCCCCTCAGGGCATAAGAACAGGCTCTGACAGTTCAGTGCTTTCCTCCCTTCAAATGCTTCACAGTAAATTAAGAAGGCATTAAGAAGCCAAGCAAAGGGGTATTGGTTGCTCCTCTTCCTCAGCCTAGAGGCTAACTGCTTCAAAGCCCACTGAAATGGCCCTGTCTGCCAACCTGCACTGGGCATTACGCTGTCACGAAGAAGAGCCTGGATCATTGTATCTCACACCTCCTGTTTATTCCACAAAGTAGAGTTAATAATAGCTTCCCTGATATTCTTTTATGATCATCCTGGACAATTTTAGCTCCAGTTAATAAAAGGTGAATAGGAAAAAAATTGTGTTTGCAGCCCGAGAGAAAAAGTATTCATTTTGTCAGAAACATCAAATCCAGCATCTCAAACATTCCATACCTGCTCAGGAGCTAAAGCTATATTCTGCTGTAAAATATGCACTTAATATCCCTGAAACTGAATCCTTACTGAAGAAGTCTAGCCCATTAATATACCTAGCTCTAAACTAAGCCTAACTAGTAAGATTTGAGTAGTATAGGTAGTATTCAGAAAAGTGCAAAATCCATCACCGACCAAATCAAAACAGGATTTTACATGAGTGGATACAAATGTTAATAAAGGAAGAGGCAGAAGATGAAGGAATGAAGCAGTGATAAGCAAAATGCCTTTTCAGAACTCTTATTATGGGCTGGGGAGAATAAAAAGAAATATGGTAGAAATCATAACACCAGGCATGTGTGATGATGTTAATGTGAAGGACATAGTGCCAGACCAAAAGAAAAAAAATAAAAAGCAGCACTTGAGTAAATGAGGGTCACCACCACTGTTTCTAGTCAGTCATATGAATTCCATCATGTGCTTAAAGCTAGCAAGCGAGCGTTGCTCATACCTATGCCTTTATAGGCAAGCAGTGGGTGAGGAATGCTCCCTGCCCTCTGCCCAGAAAAGCAGCGGGGGAATAGTGACTGAAGTGTGTCCTGAGCGAGGCCATCAATCTCCCTTCTCTCTGTCAGATACACAGAGATTGCTCAGCCCTTACATACCGAGTCAGACTGTGCAGAAGGATTTTCTCCTAAGCTCTTTCTAGTTCCCCTGTATAAATCCCATTTACATAAGCAGTGAACAAGAACATAGCTTACTGTAGTAAGACCTGCGTGCTTCTACTAAGAAACAATAGGAGAGAGACAAGAGGGCACTTTTAAAACATCCGATATTCAATATTTTCATTGTGTAGTTTTCAGTACATTTGAACTTAATTAGGCATATGAAAACTAGTGAATGAAAGAGAGAAAGAGAATGGGAGAGAAGGGGAAAGGGAGGGAAGGAGGGAGGAAGGAAGGAAGAGAAAGGAAAGGAAGGAAAATAAGGCAGAAAAGAAAAAAAGGAAAAAGGCACCAAGCAAACAACAAGGTCAAAACAAACTAAGAGCAAATGCTACAGACAAATAATGTACCTTGATATCATGCACTGTAGACTTCAGTTAGTTATAATCAACCTTTTCAAACTGCTTTTGTACCCATGCTTCATTAATATTCTGCAGTTGCCAGCTGCCAGAATCAGATATCAATAAAACAGCTTGTCAAAGACCCTTCTAAGAAGGGGTTATGTTGCTCTCTTGTTTACAGAGACTCTGATTTTACTGGGAGATTTAGTTTTGTTTTTCTGCAATATTAGAGTAACTGTTTGCTTTCCAGCTTGGATTTTGTCTGCCTTGTCCTGAATGTGCCCCATCTCCACTTGACTCAGCAGCCATTTGTCCCAAAGTAAAAGAGGTGGCATGTGAAAAATCTGTCCCCAATTGCTGTAGGATAGTGGGAATACTTGGCTTGAGTCCACTGCATACAGTGCACAGTTCCACACAGCAAGCCAAGAACCACTAACAGCTTTGCAATTTTGACCAATATCAGTCATGTAACATCCCTGTGGGCTGACTGAGTAGTATCATTCACTTTTAGACACGGGAAACAAATCTAATAACAGGCTAAGCAACATAAGTCCTGTCCCAGATCAGTGGCAGAGCTGGGATATGGAGTAACGCCCAAATAAGCTGTGAGTTAGGACTAAAATTCTTAAGTATATGAGTGTTTTAGAATCTCATTAAGTAACAAATTCAGATTGATTGTACTGCTTATACTAGAGTTAGGAGCACAGGTAGGGTACAATGTTTGTTTTACAGGTTTGAATAGTTTGCTACTCCAACTTACCTTTAACAACTGTTAATTACACTGCTGCATTTGAAATAAGTTACTTTGGTTTAGCATTAGTAAAATAATGAGTTATATAGGAATTATACTCCTATAAAAGATCCTTGCTTAAAAGCTGCAAAATTTCCAATTTTCTTATTTTTATTAACAACTCTAATGAATTCCAAGTTGGCAGAATAGCAGTTATCATCTCATCCAATGGTATTGCCTCAACAAGTCCTACAAGTTATTGTCATTATCTTGGAAACAACATTCAGTTTTTGAAGAAAAACATACCTTGTTAGTTTTGTGAGACAGTTTTGTTCTTACTCGTTTGGGGTTTTTTTCTGGAGAGAGGAAGGATGCGAAAACACCCTGACTACAAGGTATCAAGAGAGCCTGTTCTCTGCTTTTAACTCTAACTATTCAGATCTGAAGGCAAAGTAGCTCCTAATGAGCTCTGGTACCTAGCCTTAAAGAATGGGCTAATTTTCCTGAAAGAGGAAAAAAGTCTCCATTTTGTCTGTATGCAGAAACTAAGGCGTATGTGATGAATGAAACCCAGGCAGACGGAAGATACACTCAGAGTTTGACTTCACTGTCTTTTTTCCACTAGGGTGTAGCCTGCAGGACAAATACACCAAAACTGCTAAAAGTGTGCCTAGGCTGCCTAGCATTTTAGAAAGATGCTGGGTTTTGTAAAGTTTCTCCAGCAGGCTTCAATCAAAGGATTATGTCTATAAATGCTTTCCAAACTTCTACGTGACAATAAAATAAATTATATATAGTATATTATATTAAAATATATTTATGAGGAGAACACAGCTGCGTTGGGCAGGGCACGTCTCAAGGATGAAGGACCACCGCCTCCCTAAGATCCTGCTTTATGGTGAACTTGCCACCGGCTGCCGCAAGAGAGGAGTCCCGAAGAAAAGATACAAGGACTCCCTGAAGCAACAACTCAGCCTCAGGCATATTGATCAACATAACTGGTCTACTCTGGCCTCCAATTGGGAGGCCTGGAGACACACCATCTATAACACTGCTAATGCTTTTGAGAAAGCGCGCAGGATCACCCTTGAGGAGAAAAGACAACGCAGAAAGAATCGTGCCTTGCAGAATGTACCACCTAAGGAGTCTTTCTGCTGTGCCTTTTGCAACCGGACGTGCCTATCTCATATTGGCCTTTTTAGTCACCAACACGCTTGCAACAAACGTGGGTAGAGTCCTTCCCAAATCTTCGTTTGCGAAGCCTAGCCATGATTTATGAGGATTACGTTAGGATTTTCTATTTTTGCTAAAAGTTTTGCTAAACCCCAAAACAACAAAATCACCTGCTTTATTTAATTTTAAAGTCTATTTCACTTCAGTCTTTAATAGCACAATATCCAATAATATTAAAAATATTACTACAAGTATTTTAAGCCTAAAGCTATATCTTATTGAGAAAAAAATTAAGCTTCTTTTTTTCTTGAAGAGGAGATGAAGGAATATGGAGTTATTTACAGTTAAGAATAAGAATCAGTATTGCAGTAACCCACTGCAATTTTAACCCACTGAACCAGTAACAAGACAAGTGCTTGAAGATAGTGTGGGAAAGTAAGAGCCCCTCACACATCCAAAGTAAACATTCATATCACTGTTCCAACTGTCTAGGAGGTTGGCAGGGGCAGGCTCTATGGAGGGAAGCAAAAGGGAGGGAAAGGCACATGCTGTAAGACAAAAATAAAGTAACAATCCAAATAACTTTCTTTCTTCTTAGGGTCTGGCATTTTAATAGGCTGATTCTTAGTAACACCATCAACTGGGCCAGATAATTAGATGTAAAAGCAAAAACTGTTTGCTAAACAAGGATGATTACAGATGTGAGCTCCTGATGGCTGTGGGAATACGGGAAGGTCTAATTCACTTTTATCAACAGACTGGAATAAAGGCACATCATGGAATTCCTTCTTCCTGTTTGAGGACTCAGAATAGGATTACTGACACAGAAGTGATCCCTGTAAGATATTGCCCTATAAATAGCAAAAACATATAAATTATTGCATTTGTACTAAGGTACTACTTCATCATAGTTTAAACAGAAGCTGAAGCCAAAACCTATTACTAAGTCAGTCAGTGAGGCTTTTACAATACTGGAATCCCCATCTGAAAAAATTATATTGAAAATATATTGGAATTGTAACAACATTTAAATCAGATTTTGAGCAGTGCTGAGTCAGTAGTGAGATGACTAATGTAATATGTCAAAACTAATATTAGTGTAGCATTTATAATTAATTTGATTTTTGTTGGGGTTTTGTTGGGTTTGGGTTTTGGTTTTGGGTTTTTTGTTGTTGTTTTTTTAAAATTTCAGATGTTGTGCTGCCACATTCTCCTAGGGAACCATTACCTGTATTCACAATCACAGTCATGAGTTAAGACTTCCATTCATCATGTCTTCTGTTATTACCTTTTTTCACCTATTTTAAGGGAAACCTAAATGACTGGCTTACTCTGGATGACAAAATACCTACATGACTACAGTTAAGTGAAATGAATTCTGACCAAAGTGATTGCAATTCTGTTTTAATTACTTCAAAAAAACCAGTCAATACAATATCTAGCCCAAAGAGGTTGGCACTCCGCCCAAATTGAAGTGCACTGAAATTAAATGTTGATGGCTAAATTGAGAATGTCAGTGATTCAGTCTGAAGAATTAATAAGTTTTAACAATAAGTTGATTGAATTTGATAAAAAATTCTGCAGAACTGAAAAAAAAAATAAACAGCCAAACTAATCAGCCTTTCAAAAAAACCCAAACCAAAACTTTGTTCTGCCATTAAAGAACTAGTTTTAATAAGCTCAGCTAAACACATCCTCTACAAGTCAAAGTCTTAGCTCTCTGTATTGCAAGAACATTGATCCACTTACTAATTAATTTCTAACGACTTGTATCATCTTTTAAATTCTAGCACTACTCCCTCATATTTACCAGCTTTACAACTTGTAGATGCTTCATATTTTAACTCTTTATAGACCAATTTTTAACGATTTTTGATATTTGCCTTTCCACTACTTCAACATCTTCTCTAAAATTCACAGTGAATAAATGTTATAAAAAGAAGAATTCTGTAAACTTTATCGAAGTTACTATAGGCTCTTGAGATTAGAATCCGGCCCCTGGCTACCTTCTCTGCTCCAGTATTATGGTCCAGTGCACTTTTTGTATATGTCCTACCACTTGTCTAAATCCTGGCCTGGAAGCACCATCTCACACACACTGGGAAAATATTTTTCTTCTATTCTTGTGCAAACACATGATTCCCATGGGTGGAAATAGTTACTAATGCTTAAGTCTCAGTGACAACTTAGATTATGTAATAGGAAGTAAACTGATCTGGATTCTGTTCCTAAAAGCATATGACAGGGAATATATGGCAGGCCAAGGCTGGAAAATAACTCCAGATGGCAAAAGTTTATACAGGGTTCACATTTCACTTATTCCTGCCAGTTTGGAAACCGTTACTAGTTTAAGAATTTTTTCTATATTATTAATAAAATGGAAAAACTTAGGAACACTTCTGATGACATAGTCTTTCAGAAGTGTGAATTGGGAATAACAAAGCTACAGTTAGCTTAGGTACTATATAGAAAATTATATAAAAAAGGCAAAAAGGAAAAGGGCAGAGCTACCAAAACTTACAATGAGGTAAATAGCTTTTAAAAGAAATTACTTGGTGACTATGGCATCTTGGAAAAAACAGAGTTTCTGCAATTGTGGGTATCCAGTCTAAAAAACTCCCCAGGATCCAGGTCATAAGTAAGACACTATTCAATCAATGTAGATTTTAAAAACTGTGTGACAGTAGAGAAGTAAGCCATACATTTGTATGAAATAAAATTAAAAACATACAGATAATTCAAACTGAAAAATCCACCTGATTCAGTTGCGCCTTTAAAGGCTTGATGTGTGAGCTCTTTCCGCCAGTAAAAGTTAAAATGTGAGCCATTGATTCCAAGCACAATATAGCCAAAAAAACAAATCCAGAAATCCTTCCAGAATTACTAAAACATACTAGGTTAGGAGCTAGAAAGAAAGAAAGGAAGAAAGAAAGAAAGGAAGAAAGAAAGAAAGGAAGAAAGAAAGAAAGAAAGAAAGAAAGAAAGAAAGGAAGAAAGAAAGAAAGGAAGAAAGAAAGAAAGAAAGAAAGAAAGAAAGAAAAAGAAAGAAAAACCTTCATCTGACTTAACAGAATTTAGTAGACATGTAATTTTTTTATACATTTATAAAAGCATTTTTAGAACTGAATCAATGTTAGCTTTATAAAACAAAGTGGAATAATTTTAAAAATGGCAACACTTTTATCACAGACATATCTGAGAATTTTCTCAAGCCAGAGACGTTAATTTTCATTTGATTAATCTCATGACCACTGATATCCATGGCTCTGAAAAAGCAAAACATGACAGCATGTTTGCTCCTCTCTTCAACCATCTCCAGTTCCAGGCAGACAGATATGGTAACACAGTGCTCATGTTTGAGTCCAACCAGGGGCCATCCTTGAACATGCAACTGCCATTTTTTAAGTGCAGAAATCAGATGTTAACAGTACCTTAAGGGCTGCACAAAGGAATGTAACATTTCTAACCACCTATCATTAAAGTTGACAGCTATGTCCACCACACTCAACTTGCAGTCTTTCTTATGTTGGTATTTATGCTGGTAAAAGATCATAAAAGAAGGTCTATTCCTATTTGACAACCCATAACTTTGAGCAGATACTAAACAAATAGGGAGGTATACATTTACACAGGACAGTGGAGTACTACAGAGGTACACTAGTCATCTCTTGATGACTAAACATGGCTAAAAGGAACAGATTAGATATGTTAGCCCAGTATCTCTTTGAGGCAACTTAGCTCTAATTGAGTATCATGGCATTGTGCTACGCAAAATAAGTACACATATGATGTTTATTTACCCAATCTGGAACACAATGATAAAAAATTCATTTGAAGTATGTACCAAAACTAATAAAATTTAGGCAATGGCAATGTTCTAGCACAAACAAATAGAGGGAAGGAAGAAGTTATGATTGTATTTGATTTCCATAGGAAGGAAGAGGATGTTTAATTACAACTTACTATGTACTTTGTCCAAGTGTTAATGAGATGACCTGCTGATATATATACAAAACAACTTTAAAGATCAAGATGGTTTAATCAAATTCTGACATGTATTCCTCCACCCATTGTAAGAAATTGAACGTGGGGAGATCAAAAACCCTCTCTTGACTATTATGGAGGACACTTTTTCCTAACACAGTAAGTACACAACACCCAAAGAATACAACACACTGCTGCACCTCTCAGAATGTAGTTCTACAATGCTACAGCAAAAACAACCTTCAACTAATTTCTAACAAGGTTTAGAATTTATCAAGAGTTTAATATAAATAATATTGTTTATACATGTATCATTTGCAATTTTTTACTCTGCCATTTACTAAACCCTCATAGAACACCCAAATCCATACACAGAGTCTGTGGTTCTGCTCTGGTGCAGTGGCACTGAAAAGTTGTTTAGTGTTTGTCAATACACTCAGAAGAGATGACCAACCACTGCAGGATGCACAAGAAGTGCTAGATAATTCTCAAACCCCTCCTTTCTCATGCTGGCATCAACAATTTCTGAAGAATCTAGAAACCAAATTTTTTTCACATTTTTGGTCATATTTTCCATACTTGGATATCCCATTACAAATTTTCCACTTAATGCCAGCATTATGCATTTAACTTAATAGTATCCATTTACCCCCTTTGCAGTGGGAAACATAAGCCTTCTGGAACATAACCCTTTTGACATTAACTTACCAGCTATCTCAGCCTGGTGTGAAAGTGCTCCTTTCAAACATTAAGACAAGAGGAACTCCTTTTCTTACTGTGGACAAACCAAATGCACCACTGTCTGGGTTGCAGACCTAAAAAGCAGACCTGAAAACTGAAGCCCTGAAGTGCAACAGTCTGCTAATTACAGGATATAAATTGCTATTGCATTAGTTTTGTTTTAGCTGGCAAATTTGTCATTTTGTTTGACAGAGAATACAGGGTAGCATTGCTTCATTTCGCAAAAGCAACCTGATAAATCCAATACAAAAATTTGTTTTTGTTGATTTATGCTGGACTCTAATTGTAAAACTTCTGCCATGTACCAAAGTGCTTTGCTCTAAATAACCCTTCTTTGCCAAAACCATGACAATGTAAACAGATTCACAAGCATCAGCTTTTACATTTCTATATCACACACACAGAATCACACAGAATACGCTGAGTTGGAAGGGATCCACAAGGATCATCGAGTCCAGCTCTTAGCCCTGCACAGAACCATCCCCAAAAATCACATCACGTGCCTGAGAGTATTGTTCAAATGCTTCTTGATAACCTAATACTCATTATTCTCATTATCGAGAATCTAGATCAAAAGAATTCAAATCCTCAAAATTTCACTATAATAGCTACATAGAAAAAGTAATAGTTTACTAAAGTATATAGTAAATGAAACAAGTAATACAAATATCTCTGTGGCATTTGCAAGCTTCCAATTAGTAAAAGGGCACAGTAAAAATATTCACAGAAGAGACTAGTTAAATCATATTTATCTAGAAGCTTAATAAATCAAGAGCAAGGCATATCGAATGTAGGGCAATGAGCACATCAATCTAAGAAAAGAGTCTGTTGTCCCTTTCAGGGCAAAAGTTTAATCAATTCAGAGGCAAAACAGAGTTGTGGTTTTCCTAGTAGAAAGCAGATATATGCACACATTTGGTTGTTCATATGATTTCTACTAAAGGCCAAACTTTCTATAGCAAATTTGTCCATAATGTGTAAAAACATGTACAGCACACTCCACATACCTATTCATTTTGTCTAGGAAGTGGCAGTGGAGTTTTGTAAATCTCAAGGTTTTCCTTGAGAATACAATAAAATGCTGGGATTCACAGTCTAAGCATTATAGTCCACTGAAGATTACTCTTTCAGTCTTCAAGACAGTAATCTTCTTTGAGTACAGAACACCGAACTCTGGAGTTTATGTGCTTTTCTAAAACCTTTGAAGACTCCTCTTTTACTCATTTCCATTGAAGTCTCAAACTATTATCCTACCTATGCATAGGTATGCATAGACTATGCATAGACTTCCTATACGTAGACTTTCACGTACAGCCCAACTGACTTCAAAGCAGAGTAGATGGATTTAAATTCCAAATCCATGTTTCTAATTGTTGTTTATCTAGATCCTTTCTCAGTCTGCAGAGGAAACAACAACCACCTTCTGGGATGACTGGGTTTAAGTATGTTTTTGGGGTTTTTTTGCAGATTCTTCTCCAAACACACTTTTCAATATTTCTCTTACTTCTCAGAATATTACTAGACACCCTGTGAGCTGTTCCCAAGAGGAAGTTGTACTTGTTGTAGTCTGATTCAAGCATAAAATCTGTTCAACCTTAGCATTATTATTCCCTTTTAATGATATTTTGCAATTTGAATATTAAACATGGAATTTGGAGTTTGTTCTTTTTTTTTTCTTCCCTGTAAGTTACGCATGATGAGATTCATCAGTCAACAAAATGTTTTTACTAAAATAGAAAGGTTGGGTAAAATGAACACTGCCCTGATGAGCTCCAAATAAATCTATATGGCTTTTATGTGTAGAAAAAGCATGGGTTTTTTCTTTCTCTTCTGCCTAGTATAGTTTACTTATTCAAAAACCATGTCTGTAAAATGCCACATAAACTTATTTCATTGTTTACATGATAAAAGAAGCATATGATGGAAAAACATGCCTAAATTATGGTTTTGTGCCTGTGCATCTCAGAACATGTACTTATGAAATGCAATTTGAATGCACAGAATTTTTCATTTCCCTTTGTGGGAAAAAGTGTGATTGGCCCCTGCAGAATAAAGGTGACTGTTAAAAGATGCAGCACAGATAAATCTTGAATTTTTAGGAAGTAAGAAAGGATGGTGACAGAATGTACCTGTTCAGGTTTCCTGAGTAAGTATCAGAGACTAGGATGAAGCAAATAGTGCTGTTTTCATCTTCAAAATGTGAGTAAAGCTGTAACTAATTTTCTTTGCAAAACAAAGACCTTTCCTTTAGAAAATGGCTTTGGGGTGGAGTACCTGAGATGTCATCCAGCTCTGACTATTTATGAGTTTTTCAATCGGCTCCAGCTTCTGTTACACATTTGACGTAAAGCTGCATTCTTGCACACATTTGCAGTACATATACATTACAAAATAGATATTATTATTACCTATGATGCTGTGCATATTTTAAATGGTAAATTAGCACTGAGTACTGTTTAATTTTCCATTAATCAAGAGAAAATATTTTTCTAGCATCCTCACTAAATAAGACTATTTTAGGATTTTTTCATAAGTCAGTTCATAGATTTTTTTTTTACAACTATTTAAAAGAAAACAACATAGACATGCAAAGATGATGCACAAATTCTGTACATAAATGAATAAAAAATATTTTTTAATATACACTTCTTCAGTCATATTTCTGGAAGAGACAGAGTGGCAATTCCACACACCAATTCAATAAAAGAGTAGTAAAACAATAGCATATAACGCAAAAGTCTGCTTTTGAATGATAACAAACTTTTACATATTTTTGCCACTTCTCACATGTCACATTTGAACATGCAGGTGGTGGTTTCTAACAAGTGCACGTTTACATATCTATGTCCTGCAAAATAAAATGAATGCTCACTGAAATTAAAAGAAAAAGCTCCCTTGAATTTCACTTGGATTTGACAATTACTTCTGAGATGGAAAGCTGTCCCCAAAAAATAAAAGATTAAACCTTTTTTAAATAGAACAGATACTGTAATAATTGAATTGCTCTTAGATATAAAATGAACAGACTGAAGCTCTGCACTCAGAATATTTGTTGTTATACTGAATTTGTATTATTAGAGAAGTCAAACACAGAGATACAATATAGTTCTAAATAAAAGAATTTGACCAAAATTGTGTCCAGAAGCACTATAAAAAAGAAAACATAAATAAATAAAGCAATCAACCATCACTCCTGTCATGTAAAGCTGCATCGCTTCTGTGATCCAGAAAAAAAACATATAAAACAAAGCCCTCATCTCCTTTGATGCACATAGGATAAAATTACATGTAAAACAGATACTAAAGCAATACTTTGTTAGATTCAAGGATAAGACTGAGTGATTACTCATTACTTAATGCATAGCAGATGTATTTCAGACCAGTGGCTGGATCACCTAATATAAATTATGCTGTTATAAATGCTTCTGTTTATCCGGATATCAAAAATATCAAGAACCCCCTCCCCACATATTACAACTATCTGCATATTTCATTGCTATGGATTGCTCTTGCGTTGCTCATATGTTAATGCAAATACTACAGAATTATTTAGTTAATTTGGTTTCTTTTAGTTATAATAAAAAGTTAACAGTTTGAAAGAAAATCTTTACAAACAGTATATTTCTTTAAAACCCTAAGAAAGTGAAATAGGACAATAACCTCTATCAATTATGATTATATAATGTCAAAAAATTATTCAAAATTGTGAAAATTACTTAGACATAGTAATGATGTTGACATAACCTAGACAAAAAAATCGTATTTGGGCCTCTGTCCTATTCATATAAGGGAAAAATAACTTACAGTTACATACTTCAGATACATTATATCTCTACAAGTCTTTTTGATGAAGCTATGCATAGCTTCACTGTCCTTGAAGAAAATTATTTTTTTGTCTGTTAACAAAGTAAAATGATGGTTTATTTAATATATCCCACATACCTGCTCTGATGTGAAATAATGTAATATTACTCTGCCATTTGCTGTCAAGTAACTACAAAATCATTGGTAATTGCCAATAAAGCATTTGAAATAAAGTGCTTGTTTAAGCAATGCAAAGATGGCTCTACTGCATATTTTCACCATGGGACTGACATAAAATGTCTCCTTTACAATTTGAGATGGAGTCTTTATCCTTATTGATTACAAATAAAGATGTATTTTATTAATAAACCACTATATAAAACGGTGTTATCTGCATTCCAGGATATTATGCTTCACAGAAGAATGCAACATACAGATAAATTTAAATATAATTGGCTGCAAATTTTCTTTTCTTCTGGATATGAATGCTGAGTAGCTGAATGTGAAAAATAATGTTTATTTTTTAAATAGGTTGATGCACTCAGCACAAGAAACATGGAACAAAGAGATGTTTAAAGTCTTCCAAGCTGAAAGAGCTAATGTACACCTTGAAACATAATTCCATCCCACTATGAGTTGATTGGTTTGTATCAAGTTGATTGACACATTTAACTCCTCCTTTTTTGAAGCTTCTTGCTTTTCCATAGATTCCAGCATATTTATTCTTTCATCTTAATGACGAATTTTTCATCATCTGTATTTGTCTATGAGTGTACAAATAATATAAAGTATATACCTGACTATTTTTAACTATATGCCTGACACAGAAGCACTCTCTTCTAATCAAACACAATGACTTAGGTTTCAGGTGACCTGGACCCATTCTCTCATTCTGCATCAAACTTCTCTTCTAATTTTAGGTAAGCCTTTCATGTCTCAGTACAGCAAAGAGCTTAATAATATGCACACATCCATTTGTATTTAAAACAAAACATTTAGGCTCAAGACCACTGCAAGGTGGTTGTTGGTTACAGGTGTCTAATGTCTGTAGTGGAAAGAAAATCACTTCAGGAAAATCTAAATTGTACATATCCACCTCCAAAGCAGCAATTTCTCCTGCTTAGCCTAGGAGTTAGTACTTGCATTTCGTTAGTACTTGCATTTTCAACAGCCAAGGAATATGTAAGTATTTTCTCCAAAATAGAGCAATTTTATCAAGATGAACTGACAATGGCCTCCTGAATAGTCTCACAACCGAAGTACTCTCCTGAAATGGAAAAGATGTTGGCTAGAATCTTCTTCCATAGAAAGCAAACTTGAACCTTAGGAAATGTTCTGATCATTGTGCAAGTGTCCAAAAAGGATGTACCAATGTCACTTAACACAACCAACAGTGTGACTACCTATTGACCAGGTAACCTTTTGAAATGTGGAACAGACCAGAGCTACCAAATGACCCTATGTTATTTACTTAATAGATCCCAATGGAAGTAAGACATCCATCATAATAAAGGCTGGGGCATTTATGAATGTGCTAGATATGCAGAACTTTAGCCCTCTAAATCAATTAGAAAAAGAAATTTAAGGGCCTTCACTATCATGCAGCAGCTCTTTGAGGTTTTGATTAGTGAAGTTTATATGTATGCTTATTTTTATTATCATGTATGTATGAAACTTATATACCAACCTTACATATGAAGCTTATACTCCTTTCTGAATCAGACTTCATTGTAGTAAATTTTCATATATATATATATATATATATATATACATATATATATATATAGTTGGTGTTGTCATCTTTGTTTTGGACATTATGGGAATACAGTGACAAGTGGGACTGTTGTAAAGGATATTGCCTATCAGCTGCTTCTTTCCTCACTCAAGTCTTTAGTGTGAGACCACATGTATTCTATTCAATGCAAGGTCTTCAACACTGTATTATTTTTGCCCTTTAAAGCTGCCTTTTGCACAGATCAATGTCAAATCTTATTTAATCTATCTGCATTTTTAAAGCATTTACCACTGTTGCACTGTCACTAGAGTAGTGTACATAGATTAAAAAACAACAGGCAAGCTGTCTGCAGGTAGGCAGAGGAATATATGTGTTCAGAGTACTGTGATACCATGAAGTTTCTCTTGAACAATCAAAGGAAACATAAAAAAAATTAGGCTCTGCGTAAAACTTTCCAAAATGAGAATGGTAGTGGGGAATCCCAAATTTCACGTTTTTTAATATATTTATTTGCCCATATTCATGGAAAACCATCAATGGTTTATTTATGCAAATAACCTTAACCAATGGGAAAAAGATTATTTCAGAAACATTCTTTCTCACTCTCTCTTCCAAAGTATATAAAATAAAATAAAATAAAATAAAATAAAATAAAATAAACCAAACCAAAATAAAATAGAACAACAGCACAAAAAGCACGCAAAAATTCATAAAATGCCCAGACTTTTGAACGCAACTTTCTTATTTGGTCTAGCACACTCATTTAAGATTTATAGATATATTTTGCAGGGTGAACAAGTCTGTTTTTAGCTGAAAAAGAGCTAAAATGCATTAGAGTCAATATTTCAGATGAGGGGAATTTTTAGTGATATGTGAAACCATTAAAGATTAAAGCCAATATTTCAGTCTTTGCAAAAATATTTCCCTTTGTCTTTAGTACAAACTTGTCAATCACATTTTTAATTGTGAGTGAATGAAGCCTAGTAGCAGTGTAAATTTGTTGATTACATTCTAGCAACAGTCTCTTGGCAGTTCATCCCACATTTTTCTCTCTCCTAGGCAAAGAAATATATATTTTTGATAATCCTGAATACAATGGATTCCATCTTCATTGGGCCAAGTGGAAATCCAACATCCGAGTTCTTCTACTGGAAACATATGACATCTTGATTTTGAAAATCTGAAATCATAAAGTAGCAATAACTTCTTCCTTTTACTTATTGCAAATGAAAGAAGCAACCCATAAAAGACTCGTCATTCATCCCAAAATATAAGGGTTTACTGGGAAAATTGAAATCAATGGTGGCTTTGGTGTTATACATCACTGAGCTGAAATCATACATGCAAAATCTACGCATTCGGCCTAGTCAAGTTATTGCCTGTTTGCATTTTGCAGCATGAACAGGTCCTTGTTTAAAAGACACACACAGAGGAGCAGATCAGCATGTTTTCTGTGCCAAAGTAGAATTTACTCATAAAAAAGAAAAAGTTGCCATAAACAAAACAGGAAAGCATTCTGGGGGATTAGCATTGCATGCATAACATTTTTTGAAGGCTTGATTTCATTTTGCCTTCTGTATAATCACATTTATCTTTTATTTCTCCAATATTATAGTATCTGTGCTCATATTCAAGGATCTCTCAGAAGGCATCAGCTGATATTTGGCATCACAGCAGAATAAGGTCACCTTTTAGCTTCATGACTAGAGCTTTTGGATCACCCTCACAGACCCTGCCTCTACACCATATTCTGAGTTATGCCATGCAAGGAGATGGGAAGGATTATGCAAGAAAATGTGGGCAGGCTCAGCCCACATGTGTATAACCTTATGCACTTAGAAAAGAAGCATTTGACTCTCCCCTCTCAGTAAGGTTTGTATCTCTCTGTGGTCTTCATTTGTCTCTTTCCTTCTGGGCTCTTTTAGTCAAGCCAGAGAAAAATTCTGTCTTTCACACAATAACAAAGGTATCTTTCTTTTGTACACTATGGCACAATCATAGGTATTTTAGAAAACTATTTGTGGCTTGCTAACACCCTGCAGCACTTTTTCCAACAGCTATTCTCACCTCAGCTGACCAGCACAGAATGCCATGGTATTTCTGGAGAAGAACTGCCACACCAAACAGCTTTCAACTGTGAAGTCATTCAACAGATTTAGGAAACAATATAACCAATTGGGCCAAACTGCTGGGTTTTATTTGAAAGAATTTATCAACATAGAATTTCAGGGATAGTTAACTGTTGATGCTTTCTTCATCAAGTGGTCTGATTAAACATTAATTTTATGAGCAAATACAAAATAATTTCTATTCTCTGTAACTGCTTTCTTACTCTTCAGCTTGTTTCCTGGCATCCAGTATACACACAATTCTTTCTTTGCAATGATCAGATTCATAATCTCCTGTAAGAAATGCAGATGCATGGGCTTGATCCTGATTTCCAAAATACTGTTGGCCAACAGAGTAGTACAAGCACAGCCAAAGATCAGCTACAATGAAGAAATCACAGCAGTAAAGATGTTTTTTACCTTGAACAATCAGATCCTGAACCAAATTGGAGAAGAAGAACAGCGGAGTTAATAACTAGGGTCAGAGGATAGGAATATCTACCATAAACCTTTTTTCCTTCCTTAATTTCAGAGGTCTTACACACAGGGGAGGGGGGCAAAGAGGGTAAAAACAACCAGCTTTTGTTATTGGAGAAAAATTATGTAAAACTTTTCAGAGATTCTTTAATAGCAATTTCCAAAAATTAAACCTATACGAAACTGGAACTTTGGGTTTGTTTTTTACCCAACATGTCTGAGACAAAAGTAATATGAAATGTTAATGTTGATGCCAAAATAGTTGAAGAAAAAATATTGATTGAAATAGGTAAACAAACAAAATCAATACGATTTGAAACCCCTTTGAATTAATTCTCCAGATTCATTCTCTGTTTGAAGCGTGTCTGTCTTACCAGTGCATGAAAATTTAAAAAGAAGCTTCTCTAGAAAAAAAAAAAAAGAAATGCTTTCAACAGTTTAGCTTTCAAGGAGACACAGAAATTATTATTTTTTAAAATGATCATTTTTTAATGAATCTCAATTTCTGAGTATTCGACTCATGACAAAGAAAAGATTTATTTTCAGAAACTGTAGAAAACATACACACTGTAAAGTAACATGGTATAGTTAGAGTGTAAGGCAATAGAAACCTCATTCCATGTATGCAAGGCACTGACCAAATGTATTTAGAAATTACCTAATAAATCAAAATTCATTAAATAGCAATGCTGTTTGTTTCACTTTCCAAATGCAAAACTAAAATTTTCTTTCTAAGGAAATATATGAAACTTCAAGTTGATAATGTAAATAAAGAATAGGATCAGAATATTTCATACCCAAGACGTTGATTTACATGTAGCAAAACCAATTTAAGCTGTGACACATGATATGTAGTATTTTATGAAACACAAGTAACAAGACAACTAAAGCACAGTGAGAAACACTTGAAATTATGTCAAAAGGTATCAGAACAAACCAAACCCACCCTTATTTTAGTTCTTTTCCACATAAGGTCAGCAGTAACCCTACATTCTACAAAACTTATTGCAAGACTTAAACTACAAAATCCTTTGCTGTTACTCGACAAGGGTAATTAATGATCCATCAAAAATGACAAGGAAGTAAATTTTATATTAACAGAAAACGTGCTGAACCACCGTCAGCTGACCAAACCCAGACAAATGAACCAAGTCATGACGTACCACAGCACAGCTTAAGTACAATTTTCCTAGTTGCATGGTATGCCTGTGACAAATACAGCCTGAGGTTTCTAACAACAGACATACTGTTATTATGGTAACTGCACAGGGTAATAAAAGAAAATTTGTGAAAACCTCATGTGATAAAAATTGAAAGTCACCGTAAATAATTGCTTCCCTGAAGCTGGGTCTACTACTATTCTCTTAATTATTACCATGACTGTTATTCTGTAGATTACAATAACTCTACAATAAAATGATTTTTACTAGCATTACAGGTATGTGCATCATATTAAACACTGAAATGAGAAATTTGTAAAGCAAGCTTTAGGCTAGAAGAATGTATTGACATTCGATCATGATATCATGATAGCATCAATTCATTATCTTTAAGGGACTTCATCCCCATTTACAGGGCACAGAAAAGAAATAGAACATTGGTTCTCTATTCATAAAGATGTTAGGATGATCAGAAACTGAAAAAGTTGGATGTGCCTTTCAGATTTCCATGAAACATTGTATCCTAATACCTGTTTAAATAGGTAAGGCACTTCTGGTTATTAATATATATATGTGCAAATGATGAAAAAGAAATCAAGGTAAAAATAAATAAAGAACAGATTAAAAGATTAAAATAAGCACAAAATATTTTGAGGAAATGTGCTGATATAACAACAGGTAGTTTTGAGGCAAAACATGCAAGAAAGAAAAAGAGAGAGAAAGAAAGATGGATAAAGAGATACCTGAGAGAGAAAAAGAATTAACTGGTTTTCATAACCCCACAATTAGCTCAGTTGGTTGGAGCATGGTGCTGATAACATCAAGCCACAGATTCAATCCCTGTATAGGCCATTCACTTAAGAGTTGGACTCCATGGTCCTTGTGGGTCCCTTCCATCTCAGAATATGGCAGAAAAGGAGAAACATTTTCAACTTCTTCAACATAATGGTTAGCAGGGAAAGAAAGATGAGGAATCTATATTTAGCTAAAAAACTACATTTTTAAGGAACTTAAATGCATATCTACATTTCTATGAACTTAAGCTTAAATTGCCTTTCAGACACCTTTCTGTTAGAAATTAAATGCTCTTCAAGAATAGATATCAACTGTTATCCCAGACTTTAGAAGCAATTTGGTGACTCAGCTGATAGAATAGTTGCAATAACTAACGAAGCTGCATTTGTGTCATTGTTCTATTTCATTGTGATATGTATAATGCTTCTATTTGTGAAGGACTTGCTGCTGCATTTTCACTTCAAGTCTTCTATTTCAACTTTACAACAATCACCAAATCATTGGCCTTACAGTATGATTTGATTGCACACAGGGTTAGCACTGTTTTCCTGAGTTTACATCTAATGGTTGAATTTTAATAACTTTTATTTTGGAATTAATTATATTTTCCCATATTAACACTGTCTCTGCTGTGTCAGTCTGTTTAATAAGCATTGCACAAGAATACTGGACCCTTGAGCCTAAAATTATGTATATTTGCATGCCATTTTATTCTCTTACTGCTATTATATGACTAATTCAG
Source organism: Neopelma chrysocephalum (assembly GCF_003984885.1). Lineage (NCBI taxonomy): Eukaryota > Metazoa > Chordata > Aves > Passeriformes > Pipridae > Neopelma > Neopelma chrysocephalum. The sequence continues at coordinate 1,701,041 of NW_020897719.1, forward strand.
ATGTGGCCAGATGTTAGTACATACTGTTGATCTATATCATTCTTGCCAAGTCAAAAATTAATAACATGGCATCACTTTCAACCAATAAAATACTTACTGAGGGACAGAAAAAAATGTATCTTATATGAAGGATGCAATGCATCCCACAATGGTTTTTTATAGACTGTAATTAACGCTTTAATATTTTCATACATTATCAAAAGCCTTCCTCATAAAGCAAAGATGAATTATTAAGCAAAAAATGTTAATTTTTTTCCAATTATGTGTTTCTTACTGATTGATACAAATTACTTTCCTAATAATATGTGAAGAGAGTTCATTACTAAAGCAAAAAATCCTAGTCTATAGAGTTACATTCCTATTCACCTTTTTTTCTTATTTACAAGTTAAAAATTACTCATTTGGAATTTAAAATTGAGGAGATATCAGTAATTTTATATATTGCAGTGATACTAAAACTCAATTCATACTCTATGAAAAGTCTTACCAAAAAAAAAAAAAAGAAAGATAGAATGAATTCAAGCCAGTTAAGATACAGAAATAGACAGCCAAAAGCCTAAACAAGCCAAAATGGCTATTTAATTATACCACTATTGTAGTACAGTGATGGTCTACTAGTGATTTTAAGTGTCCATAATGCCAGGCTTGGTTAAAAAACTTTTTAAAGATTCCTGATTTGTCATTATGTGGGATTTCCTCTCTCTTTTCCATTTTTCTTTATTTCTCTATCCAGTGTGTATCCACTATCTTTAAGTGCCTGTTTTGCGGGGATGAAGGTGCATAAAACAGAAAGTTGTTTCCTCCTCACACTATGCCTAGTCTTCTGATTTGCAGAAGGTGTAATCTTGCCCTCATCCAAATAAATCTTTTCAAGTGTTGACTTCCACTCTTAAGATTGTAATAAAACTATATGGAGAGAAAGGGGATGGCTTTTCCTCTTGCAGCTTTAAGATTTCCGCATTTGAGTAGATAAGCTCAGCTAACTGTGACCCAAAACAGCTGATTTTCTTTCTTGTAGCCCCATCCCATTGTCCTAATCCAGCAAACACCAAAAGAAAAGGGGGTTTTGGCTGCTTCTCATGGAGCCTTCTTCATGATATATATCACACATGTTCTCTTCATCCCAGATACCTCCTCAGTCCTTTCGCCTTTCTACTGCATGTTTCAAGATTTCACCTCACTTCACGTCTGCCATCATTCCCTTTATGCAAAAGGACAAATATTAAGGGGCTCAAAAAGACTTTCTTTCCCACAGGTCACCTGTTCCAGTTTTGCTTTTCAACCTCCTTCTCTTGACCTAATGCACCCCCAGAGTCATTGCCTGCGTTGCACACCACCATCAGGCTGTCAGCTGAAGTTATAATGATCTCAGGCTGAAGTTATATCAACCTGCCATAATCTAGATTCAGTTTTTCTTCTCCTGGCACCCAAATTCAGATGTCTTCAGGCAAGGGTTAGCCAGCACCTTAGGCACGTGTGCAAGTTACCTCCTAACTCCTAGGAGCGCTGGCTTCAGTGTACACCCTGCCTTCCCTCCACCAGAAATCTGGGTAGCCAGGCTGAACCAGCCTGTCTCCATCTCTGCATTCCCAAGGAAGCGCGCGCTACAAGCAAACACATCAGCCAAAACATGGTTATCTAATGAGGGGTTTTTGCCATATCCATTTCTATCATACTCGTCTTTCACAAATACCCGAGGTTTACTATCAACCAGGGAAAGTGCTTCCGCCTTAATGAATCTGACAGCAGTGAGAGAGAATGGAAAAATGAATTAATACTTCATAAAGCCACCACAGATAGCCACTCAGAATAAAGTGAAATACATCAGAAGGCTCTTCACAATCAATTCAAAGATGATGTAACTACATCAATCACATATTCTTACTGCTCTGTCTGTGACACAGTGAAATCACAATGACATAGAGAAGGATAGTAGCTAACAGCTATGTGCTGTTTCTCACAATACAAAGATAACGAGCTACTCAAATAAATGATAAAGCAGATTCTTTAATGTTGCATGTTTTTAAGGCAAATCCATAAAGAGTGAATTGTATTTCATTCTCCTTCCCTAAATAAACCTTGCACCTTGCCTGAAATCTAAGGAGAAAAAAAAAACAAACAAAAACCCACTACCCTTCCCTTAGAAATCCTACTCCTCAAATATTCCTAACAGCCACATACCCATCCCTTTCTCTCCAAACAAACATTAAAAGGGTGTTTTCTTGGTATTTTATCCTTCTGCCGCAGGTCAAGATTTCAGTAAACACTGTGTGAATTGCCATATTTGCAGCCACTGTCAGAGTTATTTCCTCAACATGTTGCAAAGTTAACCATTTTGAAAAAGGGAGAGTAATTCTTATTTGCAAATGTGGAAATCCTAAACTGTCTATCAACTCCTTAAACAATTCAGTCATTTATAGTCCAGATCTGTTGTTTGTGCTGAGAATTAATTAGTTCCTTAAATTCTTTTTTTTGTTTCTTTGAGATAAGGTGAAAGGTTTTATGAACAGAAACTGATATACCTGTTGACAGCTTAAGATTTTTTGTCCTTGAAGAAGAAAATTATTTTATTTTCTAATGACATAATAGATGCAAAAAGGTCATCATCAGTTTCCAGGCACCACAAGGATGATAGCTTTCACTCATTCTGCTTAATGGCAACATTGGCTTTGACTATCAATTGACTTCTAAAACAGTTAAACTGCATTAAAATTAGACTGTTGCTATTGAAATTTGCAATGAACTGGATTTATCTTTTATTCATTCTCTTAACTTTGTATAGACACCAAGAGTTTCATTTTGTTCTTTTGCTATTTCAAATTAAATATTGCTTGAAAGCAAAAAAGTAAAGCTCATTTGAAAACTTAAAGAAACAGAAATGAAGATACCAGTTCATTTTGACCTTCTGAGTGGAAAGAAAGGAATAAATGAAACATTCATGACACTTCTTATCAAGGTGTCTGGACGTAACCGGAGGGAGCTCATTCCACTATGCAAACTCACCCTGACCCAACTAATCATTGTGTGTCAATATAAAGAATTATCATCTCATCTTATCTCCTTAAAATTGAGATACTGTCTGCTATGGATAAAGTTATCTATACCATGTAAGACAGTATTCATTTGTAGTGCTGATTCACACCAGGGTTTAAATTACAAGGCACTAATATAAATTAATGAAAAAGCAGGTTAAAGGGGATTACAAAATAGGATTTGGCTGAGAAATATTTCTTTTTTGCATTATCATCTGTGGTACTGCATACAAAAAGTGTTATAACTTCACAGGGTACAACAAGAGACCTTAAGTTCATGTTTGTAGATAATTAGAATTTCTATGCAAAAGACGCCTCTATGATTCTATTCAGATACAGAAGTGTTCAATGTGATAATTTTTTTCTGTATGTGTTTTTCTCTTTTCAAAAGGCTTTCAAATAAAAAAGATGATATATTAACCGTGATGTATAAACACAACTCTGCAGTAAATCCTTTTTAAGCACACAAATTACACATTTAGAAAAATGTATGTGGTCTAATAGTCATTAAATGCCATTTTTTTTATTATGTATTTCCTTTCTTTTTAAACTGAAGGATTTATATATAGAAATACGCATACAGTCTGAATTTCTGAAATAGCTCCTGACTTCAAAGAAATCTGTTTTCTCTTTTTCTGCAACCTCAGAACCCAACCTTTTCCTTTTTCATGGTCTTTCTGTTCTCAAATTTGAGGCCTACAGTGCATCATCACCTTATAAATTGTCAAATATTTTTTTACTTATTATTAAAAGAGAATTATTTTAAGCTATTATTTTCTCTAGTTTCTTCATACTTCACATATTATTGATACTCTTTTACACACATCCTAGAATATTCATGTAAATGACAAATCATGTATCAAAGTTCAAAATCTAATCTAAATGGACAAATATAACTATAAATGTATATAATTTTCATAATTCATATAATTGGTGTATATATGGTATAAAGCTCTTGCATCAGCAGATACCATATACACTGACAGTTTTGTGATTACTGAAATGCATTAATTATGATCTACTGCTGTTAAACATATGATACTAATTTGCTGCAGTATAATGAAAGAATAGAATTTTAAATGGAAATCTGACGATGGAGATAGTTGAATATTTTGTTAATTTTAAGGATCTTCACAGCCTAACATCACATATGGCAATTTATTTGAGGCTGATGACCAGTTCTATTTGTAAACTACAAGAAATTGATTCCTTCAGTTTTGTATTGTTTTGAATCACCAGATGGTACTTCTCCCTGTTCTAAAGACTTACCATCTGAGCATGTAGGAGTAAGATCTGGGAGAAACATTTCCATCTGAACTGAGATGCTGTATGGATGTTGAGACCCTTACCAGTAATGAAGCACTTATCTTTTTTCAATCCCTCTCCTTAGTTGAAAATATTCTTTCTCAAATTAGTTGCTGTAGACAAGCTATGTCTACAGAAGTGAAAAAAAAAGTATTAGAAACCCCCCCACTTTTGTCAACACATATGCACTGCCCAGAGACATTTTTTAATGGCATTCTTTCACATTCTCCACAAGACTATACTTAAAGCTGCACTTCTAACTTGAATAAAACAATATTGACAAAACAAAATAAAACTGTGTTGAAAAGTTTGCCCATTTCTAAGCAGCATTATAATTTTACAGCTTTTATTCTGGTTATGTTCTTCAAATAATTTCTCTCCCCTGTTTCCATGTGCAATCCACAGGTAGAAAAAAACCCAGAAGTGTATGCAGTGAAGTACTACCATGATTCATTATCATCACATACTAATGGAATATCTCAGTGGAAACACCATAAAGCAGTGTTTAAACATCACGTAGTGATTGTTTTATAATGTCTGTAAACAACCTTGCATACACATCTTTCACTCTCCTGCTTTCCTCTGTTATGTGGATCAAGCATGGTGCTTCCTTTTCTCTGTGACTTTGGGGAGAAGAGACAGGTTGATTTGTTGGGGGGGTTTTTCCTGCCTCAATTTCTTTCCTTCTTGTAGCTGCTTAAGGGAATAGGGAGTTGTACTGGTAAATCAATTTTGTGTGACAGTCTGAAAAAAACAGATTTTTCAGGAGGTAAGTTCAAACATAAGGAATTTTCCTCATATTGAAACCTCACTAAGGTTGCATGCAGCATCATGAAAAGTCATTTGTTCAAGCACAACTCCTTACCTAAGTACCTGGGGACCTCTCTACCATTGCTTTGTACGAATACCTTTCTGTTATCACCTGTTTTTACTAGCAGGCAAGTGAATACTTTTAGTGTTGAAGAGCTCCAATATATCAGTTCTACACAAGAGTGGGACTTTGTGCATATACACCAAGGTCTCAGTCACTGGTGAAAAACAAAATATTACCTATTTTTTGACCTCCCCAATATTTTATTTTTAAAAACAAATTACGAATAATGTTTCATGTAGATTTATTGAGAATCATATAATGAGCAAATACAAATAAAAATATATAAAAGAAAGGTATAAAATATCCATTGAAAATAAGTGTGAAAACTGTCACCATTGAGGTGTTTTGTCTTTTGGTTTTTTTTACAGTATGACCCACTTAAGTCCACAATCTTTTTGTGTGATAAGCCTCTACAGTGCTTCTGACATCAGAAGAGTCATGAAGATGACAGCCAAAACTCTGGCCTCTAAGTAATCAGCCTACCCCAGTAAAATCAAAGACAGCTTAGCACTCAGTTTTGAGCTCAGTAAACAAAGAATTAGACCTTGAGGCTTTAAACTTTGATAAGAGGGATAACAAAAACAGCACCAAAAATCACCAGGTTATCTCCATGAAATAAACTCAGCAAACTTCTCTCCAAAATTATGTACAATCATTCATCATAAAACTGCTAGTGGACTAACTATTGGCAAAACCTGCTTAGGTTGGCTGGAGATTTTAGAGGGGCTGTTATATATGAAAAAACAGAATTGGAAATTACTTTTGCACTTGATTCTCAGGAACCTAATAATTTTTAAGTGCCTACAGCTGAAAAGAGGCATAGGACACTGAGTCAGGAAATTGCAAAAGACTGAAACAGAGTTACTTTTGTCAGTAAAACACACCCCCATGTTGTTTGCTTTAAAGTAACCCTTCATCCTTTATTATAAAAATCTCTGGTGTTGCAGAAGAACTGTCTGTGTAAGTCCTCAGCAAGGCTGAATAGCCTTCATTCCATCCCTTGTTTCATGCAAGGGGATTATGTTATTGATGCCCTCCCAAATTCTTATGAAAATAAGATGTTTATCATGAAGACTTGTAAGTAAAATTGACGCTGCATTTATAAATGACATGTTACTTCAAAACACGTGGGATTAACTCTCCCTATCTGACCTGAGATATACTGATGCTTCCCTTTCTTTTAAGTTTGTCTTTAGAAGACTCTTCTTTGAAGTCTTTATTTTCTCAGAAATGTTGGCAACATATATGAACAAAAAATGTCCATCAAATCTATAAAGCCTGGCAAGACCGGGAATTGTCACAATTCAGTCCTTAATCCTTGTTAAAACTTTTTAGGAGTAGACAGAGTATGAGAATATTTCTTCTTTAAAGTGCTTCAGACTCTTTCACCAATACATGTTAAGATAAGCATTAAAACCCAACAGCAAATATTGTGTAACGCGCTGGTGCATTGACTTGTCTTGCATTTAATTAGTCAATTAGTTTTGCATGAATTACCACAGTAATCTGAAACTACCTATTGCTACTAAATAAAGCTAAAAGGGAATAGAAAAACAGCACATTACCTGGCAGAGAGCTGCTGTCCAAGACAATAATCTGAACTTGCTAGATACAGAGCTGTTGTTCAGTTTGAACATTTAAAGACTCTTTGGAGACCTGATTGGCTGATTACCACACATGATGTTTGGATAGTTTATTTTGTGTGACCAATTGCCAAACCAACAAAAGCATCTCAAATTACTGAGGCACAAGAGGTTATGGTGAAGCTCACCATTCAGAACACAACCGCACAGAAGGGCATCCTTGTTCTATAAATGCTACATTGTCTGTTTAGGGTTTTTTTCACAGTTTCTTTGTCTGACATGAAGGATTTTTCCTTATCATCCTCAGTGCAGATTCAAAATTTTTTTTAGATGCTATAGCCTTTAAAATGAGTGCTAATATCTGGGGACCCTGAACATAGTTTGTGCCTAATGCTACAGGAACTCAGCATGTATGGTGATGCTGGTTGTCAACCTGCCTTTTAAAATCTACAGTAATTTTTAAGATCAGCATTAATATTATTTTGTTCAACAAATTAAAAATGCTCTAAAGACCATCAGAAAAAGCTTAAAAGTAAAATTAGAGGCATTCACCACAACTAACATGTTGCAAAAGTCCAATATTTTTCTCATTTGAACAAAATTGTCCAGTAAATAACAGTAAACAAGCAATTAACTTAAACTTTTTTAGGCTGCTCCTTTAACAGTCATAGTACAAAATACTGCACTAGGCTTTATAGAGTAACTAGAAACTTTGTATTAATAAGCAATTCTAATCAGGACAGTATTAAAAAAGCTGTATTTTTCTGGAGATAATGCAGAATTTGCTGCAGAGCTCCAAAAAATATTTTCCATTATTTCTTCAATTTTACAAAGACTCATTATTTTTGTATAGAAGAGAAAATGGAATAATCTGCAAAACTTATAAAATAAATGCATACTTAGAAGGCAGGTTGTACCTTATACCAGATCATACATTCATTCAAGAATTACGAGCAAAATGCTTTTCAAAGTTCACATCAAAAGCTTTTCCTTTTTAATTACAAAAGTGACCTTAACTATTTTGTTAACAAGGTATATATGTCCTGTCAACTGTTATTTTTCATCAGTCTCACACACCATACTGGCTTTGTCCCAAGAAATGCTGGAAAGGATGAAACTGTCTGGCCAAAGGAAACAGAAAAACATTTTGATGACTTCAGTTGGAAAAAATTAAACTTTTTCTTGTCCTAGATATTCACTGAACAACTGATATTAAAGCCTCAAAGCTCTTAGAAGTGCTTTGTTGGAGAATTTTGGCAGTGTCTGGGAGAGATTTTATGTAACAGCAAACTGCTGTTACTTTCACTGCCCACCACTTTGAATGTTCACAGAGGAAAAAAAAGCAATTCTCACAATATATTTCTTAGTTTATCTGAAAATAATGATGCTAATGATGATCTGCATTTCTAAGGGCTGTGGCAGTCTCACATGAAAAGTGAGATGAGGTCTTGAATTCCTGGAAGCTCACCCAATAGAAAGTTGCTTAAAGAGAAAGACCAGTCTTATCATGAGAAAGCATTATCATTTAATTGATCTCTGTACTGTCTAAAACTTTATTTGAATCTGAAACGGTTCCTTCAGAAAGGATGAAATATACTGGAGATAATGCATGGCAGTGATAGGTGATCCACTAATGCCAAACTATGGGGAGGACTACTTGCAAGGGGTGTTCATCTCAGCACTAAGGACAACGGCAGGAAAGGAACGTGTTTGCTGACACAAGTACATAAGAAGAGAACTACAAAGAAAGTAAACATGGGTTGCTGAATTCTGACAGAGACCCTGTGGTGACAACAATACCACGTTTCCTATTATTGGAGAGAAGTAGGAAGGGAGGCATTGTTATTGCTGGACACCTTCTGTTAGATTTTGACAACTTGTGTTAAGTCCCAGGTACAGCTTCTCACTTGTGTCAGCAAAGTCACTCTCCCCTGCTGTGCCCTTCAGTAGTAGGACCTTCCTTCCACAGGATCCCCATCCCACCCCAGGAAGGGGAAGAGAAAATCATCTCTGGCCTCAAGATTTATGAATCTGTGAGAAACAACCACAGAAAGAGGGATAACTAGCTGATACCATGGCAGTGTCCCTAGACAAGTGAGCCTGCAGATGTCTTCTAGGGATGCTGACCATGTGGTCCACATGAACGAGCACAGCACAGCACCAGTTTGGCATCACGGTGAGGGACTATAGCTGCCTTTTGTCCATCCACTTTCGAAAGCAATGAGAAGGGCTAAAATCTGTGCCTCCACCAAGGTCGAGCTTCTAAATTCAGGGAACTGAGCATGAGGTAGAAGGTCAGAACTAATGCTAAAGTGTGCTTCTGAGTGACAGTGCTAATTGGTACAGGGCATGCCAGTGGCAGGCAACTGGCCTGCTGTTCACTGTCAGTTTGAACGTGACAAAAACAAAAGTTAATACTGTCTTGGACCATTGTCTATAAAAATGTATCAATACCAAGAGGGCTATTACTCAACTCACCATATCATATGAGACTAATATTGCAGTGTATTTGTGAATAATAATGGCAGTGGAGTTTTACATATAATACAAATCCAGCTACTCAAGAGCTCCTCTGAGAAAGGTGCCTAGAGGTAGCTGATTTACTGAAGCATAGGCACATATTAAATGCACCTATTCCTTCCTGGAAGGAGACTGAGATTTTCTTCCAGGATCATGAGATTAAAGTGGTACAACTGAAGTAAGCTCATCATAACCATTTAGTCTGGATGCTGATCTGAACTTCAGCTCAGGTTTTCTCCTGACTAATATCTGTTTAAGTACAATGTCTGTTTATTAATAGACACTTTAAAATAAATAATGTCTTTTGCATAAAGTCAAGTGATACTGTTAATATTGCAGTACAATTTTTCTTTCAGCCACAATTCAAGGATGTTGGTCTTCTTGAAAGAATGCTTTACGTTCGCAGTGGCAATAGTACCTAAAGCTATACAGAGCTTTGTTCTAATAATGGAGGTTTGATTGTAAACTGTTTTCTGTTGGTGTGAATTTCTAAATGTTTTTTTGGCCTAATCCCCTGCAAGACCTCAATTATTGGGTGATAATCTCCATTTCTCCTGTTTCTCCTACCAGTATATACTCTAGCTTTACACAATTTAGGGAAGATTTTAGCTTGTAATACAGCTCTGCAAGATATTCTTTGGTTTACACACAATTTGTGACTTTTTCTGATTTAAGGGAGGGATTCATCACAGCCGTATTTTGACACTGACAATGCTGACATCTGCATGTGATCTGGATACCTAGATTCCACTTACAGTCAATGGACAGAAGTGGAGTTCTGGGACACCTCTCACTAACCTGTTAAAGACATCTAATCTATAATGAAATGATATGTGGCCTCCAAGTGCCTATATCTCTCCATTATATAAAGTATATCTAGATAAATTGCTCAAGAATAGATATAAATGATACTGAACTCTGTATTCAGATGAACCCAGCCCTACATGTTCATAATACAGTTTCTCAGTATTGCAGTGGACTGAAAATAGTGACCCAGTTCCTTCTTTCATTTCAATGCTTTTAAATTTTAAGTGTTTTGGGCAGGATGAGGGTTACCCTGTTTGTTTATTTAGCTCTTATGAAACAAGAAAGTGAAAAAAAATGTATGTTCTGGATTCTAAAAATGTTCTTTTCTTTTTCTTTTGAACAGATCCATAGCTTAACAGCATACTGTTGAAATCTGAAACTTTGCAATCTTTTCTATATTGGTGAGAAAAATACGTTCAGTTGAGCTGAGTAATGAGTCTCTGAAAAGCATGTGCTGTCATATCTCTATTTTGTCTCTGTGTTTGTAAAATGTGAAACTCAGGAATGTTACATCACAAACATTTTTGTGGCTATCATGGCTGCATAGAAGAAAATTTATGGAAGGTGCAGATAAACTGCTTTATTTACATACCATAGACAACTATCTTGTTTGAAAGTAAATATGCAAGTCAAATCTTATGTAAAAAAGCATAAGAAGGCAAATCTATGTCTTGTAAGACAAAAAGTGACAAATTTCATATGTGCAATTTTAATTCACAATTTAGTCAACTACTTCACTGCATAAACCATCCAATTAAAACTTGAAATAACATTCAATGCCTTACAGAACAACATAGAGGGCAGCTTATCTTACATAAAGGCTGGACAGTTGCCCAGAGCTGTAGAAGTGGAGAGGCAGCATTTTTAGAGCCAATTTGTGACTGTACTGATTAAATTGCTAAAAAGACAATAATTTTCATAATGGATAAATACTACTAATGTCTCATATTTTTATGGAATTTTGTGAAACTGTATTTTATAGTATGTGAATATGTGTCATTCCAAAGTTCTATAAAAGTACCTGATATGAAATACAATTTATTTTTGACAGATTTGGGAAAGACACAGCAGAATATATTTTATTCAGGCAACAAAATAGCTAGGTCTGTCTCTGATGATGTAGGTACCAAATATGCATCAGAGACAGCTCAAAACTTACCAAAAAACCCAGTAACTGCTTGCCCAAGATACTGCCACGTCTTTTTTAATAAGCTCAAGTATTCCATAGAAGATCCATTTGCAGAAGAAAGGGGGGGGGAAGCAATATTAATTTAAAAACTATTTTCTGTGAATTATTTGAAAAGTATTATCATGCAGGTCTGAGGTTTTGTTGACTTAGATAACTGCAGATACACAAGAGCTTGAGTAATAAGATATGTCGTAGGGTGTGACAGTGTGTGTTAAGTATGAAGGAAATTCAAATCAGAAAAGTATGTTGCATGTCACATTGCCCAGTATGCCAGCTGTTGGGCTGTTTCTTATCTGTTTCTGTGTAAGCATTCTTTTTCAGTGGGTAGACTCGAGATAGTAAGGAGTGAATGGAGAAAACCGTAAGGAACCGTGAATGTAGAACAGCAGACCAGACCTGCTGTACCTGGGCAATGTGAAATACAGATTTTCTCATCAGTCTCCAAATGGCAATAACTCCCCTCTTGTATACCACCCTTCAGAATTATCCAAACACACTGATGGGTTAACAAGTTGCAAATATAGAGGTTAAAGAGCAATATCCATAGTTTCCTTCTCACCATCTGTACATCAGCTCTCATTGCAATGGTACTGTAATGAAAACGCATGCTTCCCCACCAGTTCCTTAGTCTGCCAGCCCTCCCCAATGGCAGACATTGCTTCAGTCTGCTCCACGTAACACCCATGGCCCTCCCTCCACTCTTTCTCCCTAATCTCCCAACCTAAAAGTCTGGCGGTCTCACCCCCCCTTGCTCTGACAGCTGTAGTAACTCAAAAACATGCCAGCATACAAAGTCCAAGGCAAGGAAAAACTACTCCATAAATGACTTATGGCTTATTCATCACGAAACTGGTATTTCAGGTTTCCCCTGGTTCCTTGATTTCCCTTCAGCTGTCCTCACTATCTTGTATTTAAATGTACATATATGAATACATAGATAATCGTACATAAAATAAAAGAATGCAATACCTTAAAACTAACTTTTGAGGCTACTCTACCAGGGCAGAGTTTAGCTGTGATTATTTGAATATCACCTAAAGCTTTAAATAAGGAAGTATAAACTTGGTCACTAACATTCTTAGTTTTTCAAAACACTGAAGTAGTTCATGAAGACCAAATATGTCCAAGTCACTAATATATGACTGTAAGTTTTCTGTTTTCCTCAGATCACTTCAGATGCTTGTACCAAATCCATTCCCTTGTCTTTTACAAGTTATCTGTGGGAAACTATTCTTTGAGAATACTCAAAGTATTTTTTTGAGTAGAAAAATATCTTTTTCTAGTCAGATCAAATAACATATGTGAGCCTAATTCAGTGAAACTGAGTGCATTCATGAGACTTACTGAGTATTAGAAATTAAACTGTGTTCTTCAGAGGGGAGAGGATGCTATGAGGACATTGCAAAATACAAGTGAAAAGGATAATGAGCTTGAATGCAGTGGTACTACTGCCTTTGTTGGCATCTTGATTTTTAATGGTATACATCTTGTGAAAGCCTGTAACTCTTGCCTGTAACTTAGCAATCTTTGTTGTTGCACAGTTACTAGGTTAACCAAAAATATTTGTTTCCCACCTGCAAGAAAATGTTCTCTAACTTGAAAGTTTATGATTTATGTACAGATATGTAAGTTGCTAAGTATGTGTTATATTTGTTGGATGTACACTCAGCTTTTAATCTGGACATGGATCATGATTAAGAGAGGCATTTAAAACAAGTAAGCAATAAGTGTAGGTGTATGCTATAGTGGGAAAATGACTAGGGTATATATTACTTAAACATATAAGCATAGTGATAAAAATACTGAGCAATTGATGAAATAATTTTGTTTAACAACAAGAAGGAGATATAACCCCTAGTGGTTAAAGAGTGTAGTATAATGTCTTTCTACTTTGCCTAGAGAGGCAGCTGTTTTGGCAGAAGCTTTCACCCCTGAGGGATCAACCCTTGACTGTAGTATCTACAAGGGTAAAGCAGGCTTCTTTTTATGGGTAGAAATCCACACAAATCCTGCCAACTGAGGCTCCTCAGGAGACAGATACATTTTATGCAGCAGGCCTGAATACTGCAACAGCAGCACCTTTCCCTTACAGCTCACTTTTTTTTTTTTGCTCTCTGGACTAATCAGCTTCTTTCAAGCCACTCTAAGTATGTCTATTTGAGACAAATACAGCACTTTAAGCTGCCACAGCTAAAAGATGCAGATCAACGTACAGTTTCACTGTAGCTCTACAGCAGCTATTTTGTGCACATGAGGTTATTTTAAAGATGGTGACCCTAGCACTAACACAAACCATCTCTCAAAAGTCAGCCCAATGTCCACAACAGAACTGTTCAATCTATTCTAATTATGCTGTTGAATTTTAGGATCGAAATTAAATGCAGTCCTTTGACAGCCTCCACATTGAGGCACAGAGGGTTTTTTAGGTAGCTTATGCTGCTATGGCTCTCCTAAAAAGCAGGGCAGAAAGTGAGTCAGTACATTGCTGGACTATCTTGAGGATTAAAGCCCAGCAGCCTGACACCTTATATCACCTTCCTTCTTCCTCTACCTTCAAGACCTTGTGCCTTCTCACTGCTGTCACCAGCCTTCCCTACTGCTGCTTAAAAAAAATCACTGCTACATCCTCTAAGACAGGAAATTACCAGTTCTCTGAAGGGAAAAAAGAATAATCAAAAAACCACCTCGGATATGCTCTTCTCTCTTTAGGACGAGCGACAGTGTCTCATGGTTCTCATGCAGCAGCAAGTAGGCAGCCCATTTCTATACTCAGAAGGGCCCAGATAAACAGTTCTACCAAACAAAGAAACAAACAGGGATCCCTCTGACAAGGTCACAGGAGCAGATGTAAATGAGCCTGGGAGCACGAGTTCAACCAAATACAAAAGGTTCTGTGCTCAGTGGGGTTTGGTTAAATAATTCAGGTCCGATCTCTTACGAAGACAAACAAAACCCATTCCCTTCTCAGTGGGGTAACAGAAGCAAACACACTTAAGTTAATGAACGCAGCAGGGATTGACCAAACAGTTCAAACTCCCCTTTGGAGCAGCATGAATTCCTATGAAGCAAATAACCTTAGCCACTTGACACATGAAAACAGAACCTGCTCTGCTTCGGTTGGATGAGTGAAAACTTCCTTGATTATAGAAGTCCTTCAATCTTTAGGGGGGCTAAATTTACTATTAAATGCTGATTAAAGAATCATTCTTTTGTTTCTGACAATTCACATGCCAAGTCAAAGTAATGGCACCGAAATGTCCTCTTCAAGCATTCAATCCCATTGTTTTCATAGCTGGTCCAAATTCTACATCTCCTCACAGTCTTGTACTGCCATCACCCATCTGTATCCACTATTCCTTCTATGCAGCTCGTCATAGAACTGTTCCTAAGAGGTCAAAAGGATCATATGGAAAATACATACACATGTATATATGGTACCCCTGGCAGATCACTATAGGCTGTAAATACCATACTGCAATACCAGAACCTCCCAAAACATCAAAGCAATATACAGGCACTATCTCTTCCAGTGCTTTCCTCATTTCCCCACTTCACCTCCCAGTATGCACCATGTTGCACATAGTTCTTCCTATTTTCATATCACCTTGGGTATTTGTATATAGGTATACACAATTATTACTATTAGAAAACTATCTACTCACTTTTGTATATTCAGATGCCATAATGAGAAGGAAGTAGATGTTTTCTTGAGACAACAGCAGAATGTAAGATTCTCTGCTAATAAAACAACTCTAACTGCTGTTCAAAGTACTTACAAAATAGGCTGTTCAGCATACAGTTATAACTTCTGGTTTCATCCAGTACATGTTGGTTAGTAGAGAGGATTGATTTAAAAGTAGGATTTAAGCTTCAGTTATTAAGAGATAACAACCTACTTACCCAGGATACAGTAACACAGAAATTAGAGATCCTAATTTAGGTGGCTAATTTAGGTATCACAAGACTATAGTCCTGCATACAAAAATTACTGTAGCTATACATTAGGGATAAAACTGCTAAATGGGGGGAAAGAAAAAATAGTAAGGAAAAAAATTGTAACTACCTTATTTAAGTTAAAAACTTAATATATCCTAGATCCTAGATCCTTAATAAAACATATCATTCAGTGCAATTAAACTATCAATATAAGTATAATAATTTCAAAGTAAGTTTGGATATGTCAACCTACAGTAGCTTTGCTAATTTTTCAGAAAATGGATACAAGAAAATAAAATCATAGTCTTAAAGCTAAAATACATTCGCATTGAGAACAATATTACTTAAGTCACCATTTTACATATACAATATTTCAGCAATGCCAAAGCATATCCAGAAATGCAAGCTCATTACCTAGTAAAGCAACATCTTGTTTCATTAACCCCTTTCTATGCTATTCCATTCAGAAGAAGAATCTACTTTAATTGTGGAAACGACAGGCTTTTTTATCCTATTACAACACAACTATTCATCAGCAACAAAAACCTTGCTATGGCCTACAACTAGCATACAGAAGTCATAAAAGCAAAGGCCAACATTCTCTCTATTCCTTTCTCAAAAACAAACAAACAAAAAATTAAAAATCTGAAGACAACTAAAACCCACTCTGAAAATATAACACATCATTCCACTTCTGCTAGCTTGAAGATATATGCCTCTGTGAAATTCTTCAAAATATTTCCTTATGTTAATGTCTCTCCCTTCTACTCTGTTTTCACCTTCTACATTTGTCATTATTCTAAGGCTACATTTTTTTTGTACCTTAATAATGACCACTGAGAGGCAGAATTAAAAACCAGAAGGATAAAGAATGCAAACATTTATAACTCTAAATATAAAAATAGCATGGTAAAATATAAATATTGGTTACTATGGATGAGCATCAGTTGTGCTATATAAAAGCTGTCCTACAAGTGAACATGTCTCAGAGTTTCCAGTTTTAGTGTGGAAAACCCAGTATGCCAGTAGGATGAGCAGAGCAGAATAGTAACTTGCTACTCTACCTTGAGCTTTTTTATTCTAATAAATGGGGAGAAGGACAAATCTCTCACAGAAATAAAGACAGGAAGGGCAGAGAAGATGGACACATTAAAGCATTTATTTCAAACAGAGAAATCATTTTGATAATCATTATGAAAAATAATTTCCATTTAACCTAATCAGGCAAGTCAAAGCAAGCGATCCAAAAGACTAACTAACTGAGTCTTGAGAAGCAGTCAAAAGAATCTCTTCAGCCATTACTGGGTGTAAACCATGAGTAACCCCTTTTAACCCAGTGGAACTGCACCAGAGAAAGCATGCTCAAGCATGGACCTGGAGTCACAGAAACAGAGGAAATGCCAATCAAGCAACACTGACGTATTAAGTGACTGAGAGAAAACACCACAGTGCTTTTAGATGTCAGTTATAAATGCCCTTCCTGGATTTCTCTACCTTATGTGAGCTTGGCGCTTATATTCACTAGCTTTGCTTATCAACCCCTTTCATTATACTAATATAGCTAAAACCGAAACAGACCACAGTCTATGCATGGGACTAATAATGCTCTAGTGTTGTTATGTATGAATGAGGAAATAAGTTAAGTTGAAATAATGCACTCCCATATCCAGCATAACTACATCAAAACATCTCATTTTGAATAACTACATCAGAAAAACATAAGAAAAAAAAACTACCTTTGCCCTTAGCCAGCATAATTATATCTGCACAAGAACAAGAAAACAGAATCTCTTTTTTCCTTATTCTTCACAAATACAAAGCATATTCTGTGTTTTGTAAATACAGGGTATTATGGCATATTCTTTTCTACCTATTTTCCTTAAATATACAACCCAGAGGTAAAAAAAATACACAAGCTTTTTTCATTGCTTGCTAAAATATGATGTTGTGGTTTCTAATCACTGAGTCCCCTGATTCACCTTTTATAGTGTTGGTGAGAAGGGAAAGAGGCTGCCTAATGGAAGATGGGGAGTTAGGATCCCTGTGTGATACAATGAGTAGAGATCTTAAAAATTCCTGAGGGTAGAAAGGAATCCTTTAGTTTAATATTATGTACAAATTATTATAAAGATGTACATTCTAAAAATGGGTTGGTGACAGGATGATAGGTCCATTGCCTTCTTCAGCATCCAGCACCAATTTCCCTCCATAGTCTATTTTGTTCTCTCCACCTGCTCCCAACTGCAACTCCCTTGCTCATTCAGTTTGAGTTTCTGCCCTATGCACACTTTTCTGCCTCTGAAACAAGTCTTCAGTTCCAGGTTGCAGTTTATATCTCACCAATTTTCACTTCTAAGATCAGCAGGAAGCACTGCTGAGAAGACAGGGTCCAGTACTCAGATTCAGATCCAAATCCATCCATGGTAGAGCATGCAAAAGCAGTTAAATTCTAGAAAAGATTTGTTCAGTGGACAGTATACTCAGCAAAGGCAGAATTGTCAAGGAATTTAGCAATTCCAATTGTTAAGAAATCAGACACCTACATTACTATGGGGAGCTTATTTGCATCATTAAGTGGTTCTTTTTTTTTCTTTGTTTTGTGAACTTGCCCTGAGGGCCATATTAAGAATGCAAACTATAGGAGCTCAATTTAGTTATCACAACTCCTATGGCATTTTAATTCAATAGCATGGCAAACTGTTGAAACATCCTACATAAAATGTTTCAACTTTCCATCTCTCAATAAAGTCAGCAAAGAAAAGCAGCTATGTCTCTCAGAAGGCAGGTTCTTACAGCTGGTAGTTTGAACATAGTCTTGTGTCGCTATAAAAATTCTAATCCTCGCTGCCAAATATTTATATAGTTATGCCAGAGATTTTAAAAGAATGTCGCAAAGCACCTAATTTCTAATGTTTAAAAAACGACTCTAACACAAAAGCACATGCTGGAAGCAGGCACATTTCTCTATCTGCAATACTAATCAAATACATTGCAGTAGGAAATTATTAAGTTTTTAAAAAATCAAATATGCATTTTGCATGTATGCTTTTGCCATTTTTGTCAGCACAGAAATGGTGAGGTTTTTTGGATTTTTCTTTGCGTTTTTAATACTTTAAAATAAATGTTTGTTTGTGGTATTTCTTGATTTCAGAAAACAAGCAGTAAGAAGTATTATTCTGAAGCTGACACTATGAGTTTGAAACTAACAAAAGAGACAAATTCAGATTTCGTCTTTTTTTGTCTCCTTTTTGCTTGTACTGTAAACTGCAAGAATGTCTAACTGCTGAGTGGCAAGCATGAATGCTAAAACCTTCATTAATGTATTTCTCTGAAAAAAAAATCTATCTTTTGGGATGATGTACTGCTGTTCTGTGACTCATTTTACTAATTTCTATTAGCAAAACTGCAGAAAACATGCAGAAGGCAATGTATATCATTGCACTGTCAATACCACCACTGCAGTGACAGCAAACCACAGAATCATAGAATCAGCTGCATTGGAAAAGACCTCTGAGATCATCAAGTCCAACCCTTGATCCAACACCACCACAGTTACTAGACCATGGCACTAAGTGCCACATCCAGTCTCATCTAAAAAACCTCCAGGGACGGAGAATTCACCACCTCCCTGGGCAGCCCATTCCAATGTCTGGTTACTCTCTCTGTAAAAAATTTCTTCCTAATATACAACCTAAACCTCCCCTGACACAGCTTAAGACCATGCCCTCTTGTCTTACTGATAGTTGCCTGGGAGAAGAGACAGACACCCACCTGGCTACAACCTCCTTTCAGGGAGTTTGTCTCCCTTGAGCCTCCTCTTCTCCAGCCTAAACAACCCCAGCTCCCTCAGCCTCTC
>NW_020897719.1:1730142-1802135 GCF_003984885.1 Neopelma chrysocephalum
GAGAGGCTGAGGGAGCTGGGGTTATTTAGCCTGGAGGAGGCTCAGGGGAGACCTCATCACTCTACAAGTACCTGAAAGGAGGTTGTAGCCAGGTGGGTGTCTGTCTCTTCTCCCAGGCAACTATCAGTAAGACAAGAGGGCATGGTCTTAAGCTGTGTCAGGGGAGGTTTAGGTTGTATATTAGGAAGAAATTTTTTACAGAGAGAGTAACCAGACATTGGAATGGGCTGCCCAGGGAGGTGGTGAATTCTCCGTCCCTGGAGGTTTTTTAGATGAGACTGGATGTGGCACTTAGTGCCATGGTCTAGTAACTGTGGTGGTGTTGGATCAAGGGTTGGACTTGATGATCTCAGAGGTCTTTTCCAATGCAGCTGATTCTATGATTCTATGATTTCCTCCACTGGTATGCCTTAATAATAGATATAAATATATAATTTTTTAAATTTATAAATTTGTGCTATGTATGTTATAGACAATACATTTTACACGGTGATATCTGTGATAAGGTAAATCACATACACAGTATTTGCTGTACTACATAGTACATGCTGCGTGCTGTGTAAAACAGTGCTACATACAATACAAATTGATGTATGCTGTACTTACAAATAAATTTTGATTTATTATACTGCATATATTAACATCTATATAACTTAGTGCATGTTAATGATTACATTGACATATACATTTTCTCTATATACATATGTGCCTTGTAACTTCTTTCAGTACTTCTTTTCAGAACACCCTCTTTAGGAAAGGTGTATGCATCTTAATTTCCTTACTGTTGCAGTTTTGTATTTTCTAGTCCCGGGCAGAGTCTGAACATAAGCTGGATGCACTTATAACTATGTTATTCTAGCCTACAGACTACATTAAGTTCAGATACAGCTTAGTGCCTGCAACTGCTTAAGGTCTTAAAAATTACCATTAGCCCTCAGACTAGAAGTTGGTGTATGAATTTATTTTTTATTCTGACTTTGATTGCAGTGACATCAGGTTTTTAAAGTGAATACAGTCCTCTGTGAGTGCCTGTAGAATGAGGGCTCTGAAGTAATTTGATTCCCTGTTGCAGACTGAAAAAAACCCCTGTTGTCATTCTGCATCTTTCCAGTGTTGGTGCACCTTTGCAGTAGGAAACCCGTTATTCAAAGTAAAAATGTTCATAGCTACCCTCTTAGGGTAAGAATTAAAAATGTTTGAGTGATAGCAATTAATCATTTCTGAGTGAATTTCTCAGAAGGTTCGGAGCTGGTACATGTGTATATGTGTCTCTGTAGGGGAGTGTGGCATTATGTATTTTTCAGTGAAATAATTGTAAAGAAGAAATAAAACCACTTATCATATACACGTGTGTGTATGAAAAGAGTCACACATCTAGTTATTCATTTTGTCCATTCAATAGTGTGATAGATTTCTGTGAGGTTGCATGTTAAACACTCTCTTGTTTTGGTTGATAACAGCTTGAGGTCTTTTTAGTGATATTAACATAAAAGATTTGTAAGTATTAGTTTTCACTAGAGAAAAAAAATAATACTGCAAGCATTGAATATGTGATGGTATTTTCTGTAAGTCTATCCACTTATTGTTTGGGTAAGTCCTCTACTAGAATAGTCCATTTTCCCCACATGCCACTCAGTTGAAACAAGAATTTTACAGATCATCCACTGAGCTGAGGTTCCTCTGCTACATCACAGGTTATGTCTTCTTGTTACAGAGTTTGAATCTAAAGGGTGCATGTTTATGATTGTGTGTTGTTCTGGTCTGCACAGGATTACATTCTGATTACGTTCTGGTTTTTTCTGGGTTGGTTTTGGTTCCATATATACCCAACTCAAACTTCTCTCATGTCCATAAGCAGGTTGGTGGGGTGCACATTCTTTTCATTTCCAACTGATACACAGGACAGTATCATGAATATTATATTGGTGAATCATATACGCCACCTTCTGTGAGCTTTATATTAACAACTAATAATCATCAACTTGTGTCTCACTCCACCTTCATTCATACACACAAATAGCTCTTTCATTACCATAAAACTTAATCCTAGTCCTGTTAGTGAATGAGATACATATACTTCAAGTTTTGTGATAAGATTCATATAACTATGATTAGAGTGTAGAATTCTAATGACAATATGTAGCCAAAGTATGTCTTTCTGTTGAGGTCAGTTTTCTCTATAACCATTAACCATGTCTATTCTAGGCCCAATGACATTCTTCTCTTTTACAGCTCACGGTGACAGAGAACACAGCACATTGTAACTACAGGACTTTCACTCGACTGTGAAAGATCTCTGTCAAACCTCACAGAGAATTTGAGGCAGCTGGCAGTTATCAGCTGAAGCAGGTAGTCAGTAGAAGTGTAGAAGATAAACAGATAATTGAAAACCAATCTGGAAACCTGGGAGAGATAATAAGCCTCTCTTCTAGAGGGGAGGCAACAACTCAGGTAGGTCACTGATGAAATCAACTCCCAGATCAGGCTGTGTCTAATACTACTGAAAATACAGTGGCAGTTCATGCCTATCATGACTGAAGTAGTAGTCAAGTTGATGGAAATGTAGTTTGGCGTATTCAGTTATACAAATCGGTATTGCACTAGAATGAAGAAGGATCATACTGCTGAAAGACAGGTGACCAAAATCCTAGGAGCACCATGGCCCTCTGCTAAATTACAGTTGCCAAAATAGAAAAGTAGTTCCACCCCCTTCTTACCCTCCATGCTGCTTTATCTGCCATGCAACCATTACATAGTATTCCTGCCATACTGACCGTAGTCCTCTGTGGGGCAGGTGATTACTTTTTCATGTGATTCCTATTT
This sequence comes from Neopelma chrysocephalum, assembly GCF_003984885.1. Classification (NCBI taxonomy): domain Eukaryota; kingdom Metazoa; phylum Chordata; class Aves; order Passeriformes; family Pipridae; genus Neopelma; species Neopelma chrysocephalum. The sequence continues at coordinate 1,732,966 of NW_020897719.1, forward strand.
ATATTAAAATAATAGAACTATTCTGTTTTCTCTGCCATGAGCACAGAGAATAGAGGGGAAAGCTCATGTCTACGAGTAAAAGAGTGTGTTGATCTTAGTCGTTCCATTTTAAAACAGTCTTAAAAACAATCTTTCTCTTCAAGTCACTCTTGTGATTCTCAAATTCCTGTCTGCAGAAAAGTGTGAAATCTTGCATGAACGTGCAAGGAAACTAGTACCATTTGGTAACTCTTCTTGCTGAGTTCTGAGATCTTGTAGAACTATATTGGTGGTAGGGAGAAAGCACAGGGAGATATTTTTGTGAGAGTGGGCACAGAGAAGAAGTCTTTGGCATATTGCCAAAAAGAAAGTAGCATTTTTTCACCAGAGAAGTGTTTGAATTGTTCTACTGACATGTGTCTTGATTTTGTTAAACAGCTCAGGTGGACCACAGGAAATAGCTGATGACAATGTAATATTAATTCTTGTGGAGGTGAACAGAACAACAAAAAACAAAAAACCAACCAACCAAACAAAGACTTCTGCTGCTCTTTGCTTTGAAAGATGCTTTTTAAAAATTTTTCTGCAAGACACATTTAAAAATCTGTCTACAAGAATTATAAATAATTCTGTGCATTTACACTGGAAGAGCATAAAGAAAAACACATGCATCAAATATTTCTAGAGTGTTAGTTGCTACAGTTACAGTGCTAGCTAAGAAAGCAACATATTAAATTCACAAAATCCATTAACAAAATTTATATGTGTTCATGTTTCTGATTGCAGAAATAATATGAGTCATTTGAGCAGTCTATGTAATTCTTAAAAAGTAACGGATGTACATGTTTTTATTTTTTATGTATTGTTTTAATATTTGTTTTGCTATGATATTGGACATTAATTACTTGTGTACTTCTGTAAATTCTGCTTCTAAGTAGTGATTGTTGAGGATATTTTTCATATCTCATTCTGTGACTGCTAAAACAAAAAAAGATCAGAGTTTTCAAGCTTAAAAATGCATCAAAAGTTTAAAATTACCATTTGCTATTTTGAGACCTAATTCATCTTTCCATTATAATCCTAGTGATAGACTTCAGGCCAGTCTAGATCAATTTTTTACATCAGTTTCTCAGTTTCGATGCAACTGTACAACTGTAAATTACCATTGTGTTATAAGACATGCCTAACTTCATTAGATTACAAAACTTCTTAGGTAGCAGGAGAATTTGCTTTCTGATGTACATATTTTTATTTGCTTTTAAAAGAAGATGAAATGAAATAGCAAAAAAAATTGCTTTTTAGATAAAATTTCAGAATTTGCCTAAATATTTATTATATTAGAGTCCAACATATCAAGAATTGTAATCTAAGAAGATGTTGGCAACATATTATTATAAACAGTCCAAATAATACCCAGGACAGTATATAAAGCCAGAACTAAGAAAGCATCACTCTCAGGGAATCATCCTTATAACTAGGATAGAAACTGATCTATTTTACTTTTTTCTCTCTCTTATGAATCCTTTGAATATTTCAGTCTTTTTCTGTGCTGGGATCCAGATTCAACAGGAAAAGTGGAGAATAAATAGTTCAGCTCAGGCTATGTAGCTCTCTGAGATTTAGGTACTACTATAGGAGGTCTGAACAGAGGAATGTCTTAGCGTTTCTTTCTGGTCAAGATCTCTAACTGTACATAAAAGGAGACATCCTTCATTATCTGGTTGTGCTCAAAAATTTATTCAGTGCTCTAAATCTCAGGAGATGAAGGTGTCTGTTCTATGTAGGTACATGAGTTGGATTAACTGTTCAGACAAACATCAGGCTTGACTGTTCCCTAAGCTATTTGCTTTACCATCAGGGCAAAGAAAAAGACTTCTCTCTAATGGAACTCCTCATGGAGGCACTTAAACCAATGCTTGTATGAGAGTAGAGCTGCCTAAGGAACTACATGTGACTCATCCTGCAGCAATAATAGTCTGCATAAGAGTAGATGGGTTTGCAGAAACATTAAATGACACCGTGTATACTCTCAGATAGGATCACATTCTGCACTCAAGGTAACATGAAAGCCCAACTCATCAGCTGGTTTACAGAATATAATGAACATCTTGAATACCATGAGCATATTGAAGTAAACTTCAGTACCTAATTTGTTATTCATTGTGTTGAAAGTACTGGACTGTATGATCAAAATCATACATGAAGAGCTTTCACTTCATGCCTTTATGTCTTCTTATTAAAATCATGGTTTACTTTGTAGCTCTCTTCTGGGATAGTCACATTTTCACAAAGTGGGTAAAACCTAAGAAATAAAAGTATGGTTGGAATACTAGTGTTCTGCATGCTTCAGAACTGTAAAAATCATCTGTATATCATGTATTTACTTTCTTTACTGATGAGGTCCAAAATGTAGTTTTGCAAGATAAAGGTATTATACAATATTTCAGCTGTAGTGAAATGTCTGTGTTTTGGGGGTGGTTCTAAAGTGAATTACGAGGAAGCAGAAGTCAACTTTTTGGGGAGGAAGGTCTCAGACTGCTAATCCAAACCCTATTTTCCCCAACAAAGCATGACAGCTTTGTGTTTGCACTTGTTCATATATGTCTTCTTACTTTTTGGTGACTTTCTTATTCTGTAACAATTAGGCCTGATGGAGCTTCTGCTGGTGCCCTGGGATCACGCTATTCTGTTGAGGATTTTTTTCCACAGACTCAGTAATGATAATTTCTTTTTTCACGTTTCCATTTTATTGCCAGTCATTGTCTCATTGTCAGTAATATCTTTGCATGAACAAGTCCGATACTGACTTGGTATTGACATATTCACTTCTTGTCAAATGGCTTGAATTCTGCTAAAATTTATTGTGGTCTAGGGTGAGACTTCAATGGAGATTAAAATGCCTTAGGCACCTATATGGAAGGGCCCAAGTGTTAGCTATATGTATAAACTCTTGTTCTGGACACCAGTCAGTGCAATCTGTGCACCCTATCAGTGCCTTGTCAGCTGACAAACTGCTTTGCATATGTTTCGGGGTGAGATGGGTTGTTCTCTAGCCTCCATCTGAATACAGAGAAAAAAATATGGCATCGTGTGAAATGTACTGTCAGTTTCTGTCTTGCAGTTCTCTACAGGATGAAATTCCCAGAAACTGGAAAAATGCTATACTATAATCATTAGGTTCCTGACAAAAATAGTGAAAAGAATTTTCTTGAGTTTTTCCCAAAGATAAATCAGGATTATGTAAAATTGTCATTTGCTGTGACTCATGCACATCATACAACTCTGTACTCTAAGCTGGTAACACATATTTGGCCAAGTAACAGCAATCTTGGATATCTTCATGTACCTTTTCCTGAAAATTACTATCACTGTAATGATATCAGTTCTTGGATCTCTTGGGCTTATTCAATATTTAAGATATTAACAAGATTATTTGAGTTGGTAACCTGTGATAATGGGAGACTGCATTTGTGGATGCAGAAGGTTATTCTGAATTTGGTGTCCAAGTGTCTTATTTACCTGTTCTATGTGAATAAAATACTTGCTGTAAACATAGTTTTTTGTTTCCTTTATAGTGATTCTATCTATTGGGGGAAAGGAAATCATCTATCCCTTATCCTAGAAATATTTATTTCTTATAGCACTGGGTTAATCTGAAGATCAGCAGCTAATATACCACAGAACAGGTTTGAATCCAACCACCAAATAAGATCAGAAAGCAATTGCAAAGGACACCATTAAAAGTATGGTCAAACTAAGGTTACACGAGGTGGCTACTGACTCAGCTACAGAGACAGAGCCTAGACAGCTGCAGAGCAGTGGCAGCTAGCCAGCGTGCCTGAACAGATGAAGATGAGGCCAAAAGGAGGAGGACTTAAGATATTAGCTGCTCTAATATAGAACCAACAAGCTATATAAGATCCTTACATACTCAGACAAGAATTACAACACCTAGTTGGAAACAAAGTCCTTGAAGTTTCTTGTGCAAGTTTTCAAATAGAATTTCTCATAGCCAAAGTATTTAAAAAATATTAACTTTTGAGACATTTTTAATTCTAAAAATTGTTTACATTAGATACATCATAAACAATCTTTGCCCTCAAGTACATCATATACTGAGTCATTAACAAGAGGCCATGACTTCACAGGCACATTTCAGTCTATGCAAAGATAATCCAGATTTTCCTTCTTTGGTTGGTAATTATGATATGTGAACCCACGTATACTGTTTCTAGTATCCCAACTAACCCACTCTTCATGATGGTATACAGTGTCTTGTGTACTTTAATTGTTCTTTGAACAAACAAAAAGTACTTATAAAAGCCCCATTTCTCTCTGAAAGTGCATTTTTCAGGTATAATGTATAAGCTGTGTGCATCTCCACTGGATGAAAAGATTATTTTTCCTATTCTATTTATAAAGCATATTAATGATTTATGGAATAGTTGCAGACTCTGACGCAAAGGCCTGACAATTGAAAGCCAAGCAATTAAACGGCTTAAAAAGGAAGAAAAGAGGTGCAGTACAAAAAGATCTATGCAGAAAACCTGTAGGTGTTTGCAGCCCTCCCCATTATTCTCTATAGGAAGTACTCAGGATTAGCTATGGATATAGATGATGTCAGAACCAGTCCTCTAAACCTTTTCAATTTTCCAACATGAAAATCTGTTGTAGAACTGTGGTACTAGATATGAAACAAACTCTTCCTCTTTTTTATGTCAATAGATTTCTTTTCATTAAATTTTAGCCCATCTGTGCTATATACTGTGTATATTTTTTCTTATTAAGCAAAAAAATCTTTCCTGATAAGGGCATCTTTTCTGTGAAAGCACCTCTTAAAATAGACTAGCTTGATGCTCTGGATAGTGCTTTGACATTGAAAAAAACCAGAGAGATGCAAACAAATCCTAGCAAGTCTGGAAGTGATGCCTGCATACTTCAGAAATGGTTTGACTCATTAGTAGATTAATAGGCTGCACAGAGACCTGGATCTTTGAAGGAAGTCAGTGAATTAAGGGCAGACTTACCCTGTAGCTCCCATTAGCCTGCATATGTGGATTAGCTAGATTACAGATATTTCTGTCCCATACAAATCAAGTGGAACAGTGGGTATAGGTTTTATATAAAATCGTCACAGCCATAAAATGGAATGTAGGAACATTTTACAATTACTGTAGTTAGAATGGTCAAAGCATTTAAATACAGCTTTGTCTTTTTATTCTCAAGAGCCTACCTATTCAAAAATCTGAGGTAGCTGAATATCACAGAGTTAGGTTTCCTAGTATGGTTAATTTTTTTCCTCAGTAATAATTCATAAAATCATTTAACAACTTTTGTGCAAAAATATGGTTTGATGTATCTGATAGAAGCTATACCTGCTCTTGGCAGAGGGCAAAGGAATGGGTAAGATGACCTGTTATATATGTCTGCAAGCCACTGTTCCTACCCTTTATCTTTCCAACAGTGATAAGTTCTGGTGACAGACAAAGTGAAATACAGCAGTTCCTTCCAAAGGGCTTATAGTGTTCTCTGTGTGCAGGAGGGTCAGCAAGATTCCAAACACTCCACATTAAAGAGTTCAATTGCAGGGAGGAGCCTTTGCCAGTCATGTTTTGAATTTCAGTTACTTTACATGAGATATATAACACCAAAAGAAACTTTTGCAATGTGGTAGCTACACCAGACCTAAGCATCTAGGCTACCCTTATTCTCAGTGGTTAGAAGTAGGCATCTGAAGGACACAATTTCATCAAAATGTTCTAAAAGGGGTCAGTGAAATTGTGTTCTGGAACCATTTCTTGCTATTGGCTACAAAGACAAGCCAAGGTGTTAGTACAAGTATAAACAGCTGCAGTTTAAAAATCTAAAGGTAAATGAAATTACTTAATTCCTAACTTTTCCCTTGTTTGCATATTGCCATCCTTTTTCATGGAAAAAGTGGACTCAAAACACATTTATCATACTGCCTTTAGCTGATTTTTGACTGCTCAATAGTTCATTATATCCTCTGTGTATCCCATATACTATGACTTATCACAGAATCTTTGCTGATACTTCTGCCCTAGGTAAGCATAATATTACTTAAGCTGAAGAAGCCATTGAATTGTGCATGCGAACAGACTTTCTCCTACAATCTCCAACACGGAACAGTGACAAGGATGGAGAAGATGTGGATTGTGATGTCTTCACTGATTTTATTTTAGATGTAGTAAGAGACATTTCAACCTGGTTCTGCCTGCCATCAACATATGCACCTAAACATAAGGACTTAAACTCTGTTGGTCAGTTGTTCACTATACTTAAACCACAGGTTGCTAAAGTACTCCATTTGAAAGTTGCTAATGTGCTCCATTTCAAAAGTATACTTTGAAAAGATCCTGTAATATGGATGTATTATCCAATAGAAGTGAAAAAATGTGACAATTTTGCTGAACTCGTATTTTGTATAAGTTACAATGAATCTTCCTCCAGACGGCTTGAACACCCATAAAGCTCTGCAGAAACAGGAGTTATTTACTGACAAGTCCAAAGCTATGGCTAATGAGCCCAGGCCATCAATGCAGCTACCATAGACCTACCAGTAGCTGGCAGCTGATCTATGACATTCATGGAGAAGATATTTTTCTCCTGTGTGAAATATCTCTTTGCCAAGTGTGTTCAAACTTGGCACAGATAGAAATACTCAATGCTAAGCTATTTTCTGCTATGATAGGAAATACTGTGTTTGGTAAGTTCTTTCTTTCCCATATGAGAGCTATATTATCTGTTTCTTACAGCCCTCATCAAATACTTAGCTAACCGTAGTTACAAAAATACAGTAAAAGAAGTAATATTCATTCAAAACCCTAGCTACTACTATCTTGTAGTGATCATTTAGAATTATCAAATAAAATAAGGCATGACACTCAAAGGGGAGCAGATTGGATGTATATATAAATAATTCAATTTCCATTCATCTCTCAGTGAGAGTTTTTGAAGGAGAGAAAGTTGGAAAAATTATAGTCATGTTTTTAGTGAGCACAATGAGACTGTTGTTTATAAACCAATGCTCATGTTTTGTTATCCATATACGACTATACAGTTAATTTTTCATCTTAAAGAACTGTGTTTCTTTAGTGCTTTTGTCATACATTTCTGTCACTATCCTGAACAAAAAGAGTGAAGATAGAGTGGTTTAAAAAGGTTTAAAAAAGCCCCAAACAAACAACTCCCCATCCAAAAAGAACCCAAACCAAAACAGAAGTTCCAATGGGGAAAAGGTCTCTTTATATTGGCGCAATATTTGGGGTAATTTATTGGTGGTTTTCTGAGTATTTCATTTTGATGATATTATGGTAATTATTTTTATTGTGAATGAACTCAGAAGTGCTCAGATTAGCAAATGAGTGCTTTTCTAAATCTTAATAATGAAAGATCAATACATGATTCTAAAATTACTTGTGACAGATCTCAGCAATAATAGAGGAATATAGCTTTCAATTCACTTTTGTACTTCAGTGCATTTATGTCAATGAGACTATGTTCAATTCTTCTGTGCAAAGAATTGATTTTTCAATTTACCTTCTAAATTAAGTGATAGAAATAATTTCTAGGGTGTTTTTAGTTTGAGATCAAAGTATTTTGTGGCCCTGTATAAACAATTTTCTTGGAAGACAGATAAGAAAAGAAGAAAATGGACCAGATCCAGACAAAGCTGCTGGAGAAAGCCATGTATTTCTTTCTGTTAGAGTTTTACAGCACCTACGCTGTGCATCTTAAGTTTAGTTTTCAGTTCAGCTTAGGGAAATTAAATCCTAAATTTCTTCAATCCTGAATTCAAGCTGTGAATGGTTTTGAAAAGAGGACAATTCTAACAAAAGAAAGAGAAGTCTTATCTTCTCTCTTCTCTGGGTTACTGTCAGAATATCCATAGCCTTGGGAGAAGGTATTAATTTAACCTATGAAATAAACTGTTTCAGATTCCTGCCCTCAATCAGAAAGAGAACAAATCAGAAAGAGTTCAGACAAGCACCATAACAGGTGAGATGTGGAGCATGTGAAGACTGGGAAATTTATGGATAGGATATCCATATGTTGGGGAAACTTCATTTTACGTAAGACATCATCACTGACTCTGAGAGAGCAATAGCTTGATAGTACGGAGTTCAGAAAACTGTTCAAGAACCATTGGATTTAAAAACACTAATAAAAAACAGCATAGTAAAAGGTAAACATGCTCTCCCATTTCTGCTTTGTACTCTGATGTTAGGATGCTAACCTAGGATCTGGGAGAAAGCTGGGAATTTAATCACAGACTGTCAAATTTTGTATGGATGTCAGGAGCACTAGATTAAACTGGCATAATGATAGTTCTGTGTTTGTGTATATGTAATGAAATTTTCAAAATTCTGGTAATGAGCACATTTGGCTTGTGCTCACATAATTTGGAAGTGACTGAAAATGCATTTTTGGAGAAATTCATGCTTTGTCAAATCATCATCAACATCACCATCATCTCTGCTCATCTCTCCTCATCTGACATCAGCCTTAGCTGCAGTCCTTCAATGAATGAAGATGGAGCAGAATTAAAAGACACCATTAGGAACACTTAGCACAATAAGGGTGTTTGATATGAGGCTACATTTCATTTTGCATCATACTAAGTGATTACAGTTACAGGAAAGGGGAGAAGAACTATCTAGTTTGTCAAATGCACCAAGTGTTGGACTTACAAAATAAAATTGTTTGACTTAAGGAATTGAAAAGCATAAATGAAGATTAAGGAAAAAAAATTAAGTTGCTGATGCATTGCAAATTTGGAACATGACTGTATGAACAAGGACAATTTGCAAACACAGCAGTCACTCCCTCTATTCCTCTGCTTATGGCATTTAGTGACTTCCTTGTCTATTTTCGACAGCTTTTGTTTTCGTTGTCATGTATCTCAGTGTATTTTATAGACTGAACAAAGGTACGTCAATCAGAATTACAAACCATCCTATTTCATGCCATGTTAGAACCTCCTTAAAGTCTTCTTTCTCTCTGTCCCACCTTCACATACACACATACAGAAAATTAAGAATATGTGAGTTTGCATAACCTGATAGTTTAAAAGTTTGTAGATAGAATTAAATCCAAATTAGTAAGAGGAAATTAGGTCATTTTAACTTATAATGTTATATAAGGTGATTTTTGAAAGAAGAAACATGAATGATGTAAATTATATCTGTTTAAAATAATTCTTGATTATGCAGTTTCAGAGTTTCTAGGGAAGTCATTGAAGTGTCTTGCTGAGAACCTAAAATTTTTTTGAGAAGTGTGCATGCACAGTGTTATATGAGGTTTGTTTTTTATAGATCTCAGAAACAGGATTTCAAAGGCAATCAAATTCAACCTTCTTCTATTGCTGACTATGTTGTTACAATACTTTTTAAGATTTGGACATCTATATTAAAATAAACTTTTCTTCACAGAAAATGTTTTCCTCCTGAAGTTCCTCACTTCAAATTGATGCATTTTAGAGCTTCTCTTATCTGATGTCATGATCTTTTTCTACTGAAATGGGGTACAGTATCAACCACATCCAAGGTTTCTGTTCACTTTCCTTATTTGGATATATATCTTTACCTTATTTTGACAATTTTTTTAAATTAAGCTCTGACTTATCTTTTTGAAGATACCTCTTCTTTTTTTTTAAAGCTTCAAGTTGCTCCCTGTAATTATGACGTATTAGCTATGTATTAACTAAAGAAAGGATAAAACTTACTCACTCAAAGAATTCATGATGTAAATTTATGAGTGAAATATTTCCTTCACTGCACTATGTCATTAAATATGTCCACTAAGAAGTATAAGCATTTTCATTAATTTATGGAGTTTACCCTGGCTCTTGATTGAGACCATTCAAAACAGTAGGCAACCATTGATTTAACAATAGTTTTAGGGGTGAGTCATTCACAGAGCTATTTTTGAAGCACACCATAAAAATTGTGCCAAAAAACAAGTAGTTATTCCCTCCAAAGTTGATAATCTTTTACTGCATCTGCAGAGGCCAGGCAAATTCTCTCCCAGCACTTTTTTTTCCCTTCAAGTTCATACACACACACTGAGAATCTAATTAACTCCTTCTGCACTGAGTTCCCTATTCCCCGCAGCTATTCTAATTCAGATAGTAGCTTTTATATTATTTTGATGGAACGATGTCTTTTGCTAAGACCTTTAAAAGTGATTTTCCATGATGCACTTAGATTAAATTTTTGGTTCTCTTCTTTCCATACCTGAAACAGATCAAAATATCTATATCTGAGAAGGCATATACTCTTCTGCTACTTCTGAACCTAGAGATGTCTGTATGTAGTTAGCCCCTCTTTTTCTGTCTAAAGCTTTGTAGGAACATATATGATTGCAGAATTATTTTGTCTTGAAAAGCATTGCCTGCTCTACATCTGAACTCCATTATGATTTAGAAACCGAAAGACTGTTTCCCAAGGGATCCAATCTAGTAACTTCTTGTTGGATGGTCTCAGGAACTGTCAACAGAGTGTTCAATCTATGGCAAGCTACAACTGCTTCCTTCAGAAACCATGGCTTGGAAAAGAGATGAGATTAGTAGGGTGCATGCTGATGGAAGGCGATATACATGGGTTTAATCATCGCTCCCTAGATAATTTATGTACATTAACCTTAGCTTAGGATTGAAACAAAATAATAATGGTAACAACAACATTATTCACCCAATATAGAGCCCATCTGAAACTAATATTTCTAGCTGAGCGCTTTGAGTATCACTGTCAGCCCCAACCTAAGCAGTAGCCTTATTGTGAGGGAATTTGCTTGAGATATGAAAGCTGTGGATTTAAGCTTGTTCGAGTTGAAGGGAAAGAAGTAATTCTCTGCAAGTATTTATATAGCGAGCTACATTCTAAGGGTAGGTAGCATCAAATGTGCCTTAAAAAAGTTGAGCCCTGCTTGTTTACATGTTTATCCTGAGGAAAGGATTTAGCACGAGTCCAAAATTTTCAATACAGTCTCTTTAAAGTAGAAAAACAAAAAAAAAAAAAAACGCCCCAGACACACACAACCCCCCCCAAACCAAAAACAAACCAAGAAAAACAAACAAACAAACAAAAACCCCAAACAGAAAACAAACAAACAAACCAACCAAAAAAACCTGATTGGTCAAACCCTTCCTATAAACTCTTTATTTTCTTCCATGCTCAGAATGTGTGACCCATAAATTGCTAAACCTTGACAAGTTCAATGACTTTCTGTATCACCAGTAGCATTGACCTGCACCTTCACCCTGCAACAACTGGTTACACCTGCACTTGTAAACAGGGAGCACACTTCAGCTGTAAGGCCAACTGACACAGACTGGCCACAGCCACATAATATTCTTGGCCTTGGGACTGTGCCTGGGAAGTATGCTTTGATCCAGAGATACAGTAATGTCTTGTAATTTTCTTTATTTTTCAGTTAATGTGTCTGAAATAATGAAAGCATGTTGCAGCCCAGAATGTTGTTTTCAGATCATGTTACTGAGGGCATTTGTTATAGGTTCTGGGTTGTCATAGACAGGGCTTATGGGTGTATTCAAGGTGCAAGACTTACTTTCCAGCTGGAGGTGGTAATAGGTTAGTAAGCGATAGCAGGGTAGAGAAAGCCCTGGTTGGGGGAATGGCTCTTGGTTCTTGCAATGCCATGCATTTTCCAGGAGGGTGTTAGATGGTATAGGTGAAAACCATGCCAGAGAGTATGTTAATTATTAAGCAGTGTGAATAGTTGAGTTCAGGGTTTGAGCTTGCTCTCTAGTCCTATTTTACTTAGCACCATAGACACAGACAGATGAGATAAGATTTTACTGCTATGGGAATTTTCGCCTAATCCAAAAAAATGTTTGAACATGAGTAGGCAAGGAGACAAGCAGATAACATCAGGCATCAGGCTGGTTTCAATAACAAGGATTGGACAAAGGTAGCACAAAATGCTTGGTTTTCCCCTTCACAGCTGAAGTAGACTCTGCTTTTACCCTCTGCTACACATACATGTTTAGTGGATTTTGTTAGAAGGGAAATGATGCAGGGACACCAGAGCAGAAATGGAAAGTAAAAGAGGAAAACAGATCACAGAGGAACTATGAACGTGTTATAAAGAAAGAACTATGAATGCGTCATAAAACCATAACTATGGAAAAGGGTAAAGAGGAGTCTGAAACAGAACTTTCGTAACTACAACAGATTGCAATGACACATTCATCCTAGTCCCACAATAGATCTTTGGAAGGACTATTGACTTCGCTGCTATGGTATCACATTTTATTCAGTTGTGTTTTAAATAGAAGATCTGAGTAATAGATTAGTCTGGAGATATGTCAGTAAAACAGAAAGACATCTTGATTTTTAAAAAGGAAATTATACATCTTTGGCCAACCCTAGTATCCAAATCTATTAGTCTTAAAAATTATTAAAGTATTTTTAAGTATTAGTATTATTACTATTATTAAACCTTTGAAACATCTTAAAACAGTATGTCCATAAAGTATAATAAAATAAGAACTACGCAGAGCCATCCAAAATATAAACAGGAAATATGGAAGTTTACTTGCTTCTTTATGAATTTTTATACTAACACTTTATTCTAAGTGATGATTTTGTTTCAAATTATTCTTATTCTTAACATTACTATAATTTGTGTATCTTTGGTTGAAAATTGTTGTAGTGAATTCATTAACAGCAGCCAAAATGACAAGAGACATTGCAGCTGGCAAACTTATGAAACAAATAATGTGATAAAAAAGAAAAATAAAATAATTCCATTGTGTTAATTGCAGTTAATTATAATTATATTACAATTCAGTCGTAATAGCGTTATTAAAATGCGGAACACTGTTGTTGCTTCTTGAAAAAAATCTCTTTTCATATAATTTTCCTCACAACACTCTATGCTGTTGGGTTTGTTTGTTATTTGTGTAAAGGAATGTTAAATCACTTTTAAAAACATTATAGGTGATCATCAGTTGCATGCTTATACTATTTATTTCAATAAGACAAATTTATTGCTGAGACTACACCCTCAACAATGTGCTTTGACTACAGTAGAAATGTGGCTGATCTGGCAGATCATTCTCCACGCAGTGCTTTTACCTTTCAGTTACAGTATGATTTTTGAGAGTTAGCGTGAGAGGTCTTCACAGAATAATGGCCTGAAGTGAAGAAGTGCTGATCAAGCCTTTTGTCATTGAAAAGTAAATCATCACCCCGCTGTTTTTAGAATCTCATGGACATGGCTTTATGGTGTGACTCTGAGAAATATTATTTCTAATTTTTCAAGGGGATAAGCAAATCCGTGCGAAGTGTTTGCTGAGAAATCAAGAACCCAAGGTGGGAAGGAGGGATATGATATAATTTTAACACATTTTATTCCTTTAACTATCCCCACATTATAACTCTCTCTCACTTCTGGCAGGAGCACTAGCCTGTTATTTTTTAGTGCATTGACAGTCATATAAAGATGCAGAGGTACTGAATCAACTACATTATTTACTAGCAAAGATGACAGTGGGAAAAGCTTGAATGACAGCTCTATGCTCTGCAGTACCATGTAAAGATGAAGATCTGAGAACAAATCTATCATAAAGGCTTTGTACCATAAGGACACCTCTTTCAAAATATAGCCCAAAGGACTGCAATCATGTACTGATGAACATGAGAAATCCAGGTCTCCTTCGTGAGTAGGAGAAAAGATGCTGTACTTCTTCTTCCGACAGAAAATTACAATCACAAATTCCAATAAACTTGACTTAAGTATAGTGTATAAAAACTATATTAAAAGGCTTTTTAAATGTCTTGCTTAAGAAGATCTCTGAAATTCACAGATTAGATGATGATGATCAACCTTAGCCACCCAGTCAAGTAATTTATTGAAAACATGGATTTTGTGTTACTGTTTTGTGAGTTGCTGCCTTGGACACCCTAAATCCTGAGGAAACATAATTTATATTAATTTCCTCACCCTTGTGCAATTCTCCACTTCATTCAACAGAGACAAATATTGTCCCTACATGACTATAAAACCACCTTTTTACTCTTATATAAGAGAAATTCATCTTGAAACTAAACAACTTGCTGCCAAAGTTGTTTTTTTTTCTTTTTTGCTGGGCTTATATGATATTTTCAGATAGCAAGAGAGACTAGTTTGTACTGTAATCAGGCATTCTCCACAGGTGGTATTATTTGCCACTAAAACTGGGAAAACCTTCCTCTGTCCTTGCCTCTTTAAAGAGAGGGAGGATGTTCAGATGAAATATACAGATATCATTGTGAGTGAAGCAAGAAGGCCAAAATGCACTCACAAGGACTGGAAGGGATTGCTGTAAGACTTGGTGCTGACATTTGCTTTGCATTAATCCTCTTCATCAAGAAAAGAATACTCTTCATACAACAGATATATTCAAGGTGTTGGTGAGACTGTGAATCCTTTGTCAGAAGTGTGAATCATTTTTTAGAGGAGAGAGAAAAAGCAGATTAATAAAAAGGAAAGAAACAGCTGAACATCAGAGAGATGTTTCTCCGAGTGACAGAGAGCCACATTCAAACTCTGACTCTGTCTGATTCAAAGCAGAAATTAAAACACTGGTCTCATTCTGCATTTAAGAGCAGAAATCCCATTTTTGAGAAACAAACACCAACGAGGAGAAATTGTTATTATGTGTAATTGTGTAAACAAGACTAGTTATGCTGTAGCTGAATTTGTCCCAGAGTTTTATTTAAGTAACTGCCACATTTCCAAGTAACTGGGAATGAATATCTGACTGCATATATTTTCCTTGATGATGTGTCTCATTCCAAATTTGCAAGTAATTTTGGTAAAATTACTGGCATGTTTCCTATTTCCAGTATTCATTTGATAGCTAATATATCACCTGAACTATCTATGACACATCACAGGGTTTTTTATAGTTTATGGTCATACCCAAGGAGAACATTTGAATGGATGACTCTCAGTGAAAAAAGTAGTGGCCCTCTTCAGAAGTTTAAGGGAAAGCTTTTATTTGTTTCCTGGGGAAGAAAACTACATTCTACAAATAGTCTTTATCTTTCTCCTCGTGGATAATAAATTTACCATTATCTTCTACAATATCATTATTTTTTAATTTAAATTTGATTTTAATCTTAAAGAAAAAAATGTACAGGATCAGTAACAAATGAACCCACATTTATTAAATAAATTTTGAAAACTACAGAAACAGTAACTTATAAAAAAAAGGGCCTAGTTTTTCTGATTAACAAGTTATCTATTGCCAACATAGTATAAATTATATATTATAAAAGTGGTGAATGCAAAGCTTCATACTAAGCAGTGTATTTTATAACACAGCTTTTTGTTAGTAAATTTTTAACATGGTAATGGAGCTTGTAATAATATAAATTATTATACCAGATGGATAATTAAAGAAATAAAAATACCAAGGAATGGGTCCTTGGCTAGACAAATCTATGAACTAATTGTTTCCATAGTGCTGAATTTGAATAAACAATTCCATAACCGTTTTTTCTTTCTGTTTGTGAATTATTTCCACACTCTAAAGACTCAGAGGAACATCATGTAAAAAGAAAAAAACTCAGACAAAATGCCTCTGAAGCTTATTCTGAGCACCTGCAGAATGACGTAGGTGAATGAATGTTAAAAACTACAGATCAAATTCGACACATAGAAAGAAAACCAGTCTAAGCTATAGATACAGTGACATGCATCAGTGTAACTGTTTCCACTTGAAAACAGATCTTGGGAGGCTTTTTCGTTTATTCTCTGACAATCTGAGTATGAGTAGAGCAAAGCAGAAAATATAAATATCCCAATTTGTAAAAGTGGTATTTGCAAATAGTAAATATTTCATTAATTTCTGAAAATGCAAACACATAAAATCCTCCAAACCTGTAAAAAACATGGAGAAGGGTGAGGTAAAAAATTGCTTAGGACAAGTGAAAAATAAAATGAAGATTTTTGGTGTTTCAAATTCCAATTCTTTCCCTTCAGATATATAATTTCCAGACCATGTTCTTGTCACATTTCTTTATCAAAAGGACAAATAATTTAGTCTATTCCATGACCCTCTTTAGGATTTTATGTGGTTTTTCCTAAATTAGGTGTTTGAAAACTAGACACTAAAGTCTTAGCTATCCAGCTGTCTAATCAACAGAGGAAAATAGACACTACAGAAAAGTTTCAGCTTACCTTAACATAGTAATCCAAAATTGTTCCAATGAATTACCCTTGAGGCGTCTAGTTCCCTCGATCAATTCCAAAGATGATTTGAAATGTCCAACTCACCTACAGTAATGTGCTACTGGTATTTCTGCCATATATATTTCTGCCTCCTCTTTGGTCTTCAACCCTCTTCTTTACAGAGAGGGTTATCAGGCATTGGAATGGCCTACCCAGAGAGGTGGTGGATTCACCATCCCTGGAGGTTTTTAAAAAGAGATTAGACGTGGCCCTTAGTGCCATGATATAGTAATTGGAGTTGGATCAGGGGTTGGACTTGATGATCTTGGAGGTCTCTTCCAACCCTACCTATTCTATGATTCTATGATTCTATGAACACTATCATGAAGAAATCCTCTATAATGATGAAAGGTTGATCAGTTTTCACTTTACTTCTCAGATGGCTAACTTGTCACGAACTGTTGGGCATTATTTTGTTATACAAACCTTTAACAGACAAGAAATCAACTAGTTAGCAGTTTATACATTAAAAGCCTGGAAAAAAAAATCAGTAGGGGCTGCAAAACTACTTCTAGAACTCATTTCCACTAACAATGGAGAGAAGAGAGTTTGCATACTCTATCCACTGGTTACCTCTCTACAATGTATGCTTATTTCAAAGCTTCTATTGTTTCAAGAGATGTTAATAATTACAGGGGAAAAGACATTTTCAGTAGAATATGATGATTTGCATGGAATGGGAAGACATAAAGTAGTAATAATGTCTAACAGGCCATGAGTTAATGAAATAGTTTTTCAGTTTCCTTGCAAACTGGTATTTTTTCCTACTTTTGAAAAAATCAGAGTGCTTAAATCTGAGTGAAAAGATTTAGTCGTGAAGATTGTAGCCAAAATATCACGCTGCATATGTGCATAGGATTTTGCTACATGATCTTATCAGTTTAAGGTTGTAGTATTTCCAGTTTTATTGTTACCTGAGAAATCAATTTATAGCACAGTTTGTTCATGACACTAACGAATTTTAAGCACATTAGATTTGTCCTTCAGACACTGCATAACCTTTCTGTCATTTTCTGGGATGATTTAATAAAATTGTTGTTGACTTTCCCATGCTTAATAGTCTGGAACATTTTTGTATTAACAGTTCGCATATTCCTAATAAAAACACTGTGAGGTATTTCACTGTCAGCTGATTGCCAGTCATAAATATCAACTCACAACATTTGGGCAGAAAAGCATTTTTTTTCCATGTGCCCTTATCACAAGTTTTTACTTCTTGCCATTTTTAGCTTAGCATTGAAGTTGATGTGAAATGAGGCACATAAATATGTGTTTTATTGTGTATTTGTGCACAAGGCAGTAAGGTTGCAAACATGAACATTCTACTTTTAGTAGGACAATTCCAACTTAAAAATGCAGGAGTTTGATCAGGTCCAGTGAAAGCACAGTCTTATGTTAAAGAAGGAAAACAAAAGTATCAGGACTAAGTGCAGATTTTGATATAGAACACTATTCAGTAGATTTAATAAACATTATCCTTTTTATTCCTAAGCAGTGAATGTAAAACTCATTTTATATTAAGCCATTATTATTATCTATATCTAGCGTGAACTGTGGAAATTGTATAGTGATTTGTAGTTTATAGAAGTTATGTTTGTGTTAGAATTAGAAATATGAAATATATAGTAATTTCACTCTTGGGACTGTCCCTCTTTTTATGGCAATTATTATATTTGTGTTTTATTAAGTTGGAAATATTATTTTTCATCTTAACAAATGTCTTGTATTTTTACTTTCTAATGAGACAAAATGCCTTCCACAGCAAATTTGGTTGTGAATTTTGTCAGTAGAAGCCTGCCATATTTAATATTGTTCTTTTCTGGACTTCTCTGTGTTGTGGTTATTACAACATGTAACTTTTTTTGTGATATTATTGGTACAGTGTCAGTATATACATAATGACATCAACACTGGAGTGTTGATGCTTCTCTCTTCCAAGAAGTTAGTGAACTGTCATGAACTCAGAACTAAATTTCTGGGCAGTGAGTGGAACAGAAGAGGATCCTTCTGAGAGAATAGTTTATTAAGTTCAAATCAATCAAAAATAATTCAAAATAGCATACATTCCAGATATTCCCCCATGAAAATATTTTCCTTTTTTGAAATGAGACCTGTTCATGCTCCATTTACTAATATTTTTGAAACTTTACTTTTTTTTTTAAACTTACTATTCTCTCAAATTAATACCCGAAACATGAGACAGTTGTACAATCAGAAAGGCATGCCTCCGTGTCTCCTGTTGCAATTAATTTTTCTACATACGTATATATATAAATAGTAACTGAAGAAGAGATTTCAGCCTTACTAGGATCCTCTACAGAAGCAAATTGTAGTTTCAGAACAGTTAGTTTCCTTACCTCAACCAAGAATATTTACTCATTTATATGAAGAGAGGCATCTGCACAGAGATATTAATGTTTAAGACAATCACCTGGCATGTACAAAGGGCAGATGAGTTCGGAAAACTCTCCACATATTTGAAAAATTACAGACTTCTGTATGATCCCTTTTGGACTGATTAGCCACAATCTCCCAATGTTCAATACTTTGTCAAGAAGCTATAAGATGGCTGGGTGTAGCCAAAGTTGTGCTGAAAGCATGGAAAATAACCTATGTATCTTACAAATGTACAGTGTTACTGAATACTGAAAAATGTGGTAAATGGTTGAGGAGGAGGTAATAGTTTAGTTCTGGTTAGAAGAACAAATTAACTGAGAGTTGGCACATAACTTATTAAGAAAGATTTATAGGATTTCATTAGATTGGACCTACCAAGGTCAATCAAGACTCTCTGTTGTACTGAACATAAAATGAAGGCTGCTTAAACCTTTTCTTTTCACACCCATGTGATCTATGCATGGTCACCATTCTTCAACTTCCTATCATGCAAATTAGCCTAACATCCCTATGAAAAAAAAACAAACCAAACCAAACCAGTTTTCTCCCTGGTCCTATGTTGAACAGACAATTATCCTTAAAAATTGAATTACAATAATTTCTTTCTATCCTTGACAGGTTGCTCCATCTCTACAAAATAATGAAATACATGTGCTTCACAAGCATGGCCATGAACAAAGACTGGTTCATAGGTGTTCTTTTCTGCTTCCAAGGAAAAGGACGGCCAAGGGAGGAGCATAATTTGCGTTGCCTCTCTTCAGAAGGGAGTTTACAGCTCTAGTCTTGAGTTAAACAGCCATTTATGCTGAAGAACCTGTAGCCCAGAGCTCTGCCTGTCATCTTTGTGTATGTGTGTATCTGTGTATGTGTGTGTGCCTGTGTGTCCATGTGTGCCAAAGGAATAGTGCCTGCTTTGAAAACCTTTGCTTCTATCACATATTTCCTAAATTGGACACACAGGTAGTCTCAATAAAAAATAGCAGCTGTCTTAGAAATATTCAGTTGCCTAGATTTTGATAAACTACAATATCAATTCAAGAATTTTTCTTCTGTTCTTCTGAAAAACTATTATTAACAAAATTGAAAGTGAAAAATGAGTCTGTGAGGTCAGACTTGCTCCTAAATATCATTTGCTCTTAGCATGCTGGTATTACTGTTATGGCTATTATGACATTTCTATGAATAAAAAATTTATATTATAAGAAGATCTGTTTTCATTCCAAGTGATGCTTTTTCATTTTTCCCTAAAAATATTCAATCAGAATGTTATTTATAATAATTACCTGTTTTTTATGTTGCAATGGCTTTTTTCTGTTAGACACTCTCATACACACATTCATACATTCATAAGCATACACATATATGTTCATATATATTTTTATATAGTTTTGAATCTGCAAATTTGAATTAGGAAATCGTATAACTGCTGCAAACAGAGCAAGCAATTCTTGTTGCATCAAAAAAGACTCAATATACAAACTATGATGTTTATAATAACATTTCTTTACAGTGAAAAGATTAACATTTCAAATATTGTGTTACAGTGACAAGATCCCCTTTGCAATGTGCCTTTATATACTTCTTCAGTCTTTCAGAACCTCACTTTTCTGTGAAAATGCTGTCAAAGGAACGAATGCCGTATGTTTTCAAGTAACCCTACAATCACTATGTCTAGAGCTCAGAAGCAGATCAGAGAACTATAGAAGTAAAAGAGAAAGGAAATCCTTATGTTCTTTCCACATATGAGACTCTAGGAAGCATATGATTGAATGAATAGAGAATTGAGCTGCAGTGATTAGATGTCAATGAGTTACTGCAGATGAGCAGAATTTCTGTAAACCAACAAGACAGTCAATCAGTTTAAGCTTGCAGGTATAATCTCAGAGGACAAACTGTACATCATAGAAGATTTAACCTTCTGCCATCATGAAAGTAATTCACTGTTTTATGGTTCTAGATGGTGAATGCCATCATCATCATCATCATGGCCAGGCTTCACGAACGAAGATTTGGGAAAGGTCTCTACCCATGCTACAAGCGCACTGGTGGCTAAAAAGGCCAATACGAGACAGGCACAGCAGAAAGACTCCTTATGTGGTAAATTCTGCAGGGCGCAATTCTTTTTGCGTTGTCTTTTCTCCTTGAGAGTGATCCTGCGTGTGTTCTCAAAGGCATCAGCAGTGTTATAGATAGTGTGTCTCCAGACCTCCCGATTGGAGGCCAGAGTAGACCAGTTATGATGATCAATATGGCCAAGGCTGAGATGTTGTTTCAGCAAGTCCTTGTATCTTCTCTTTGGGGGTCCTCTCATGTGGCAGCCGGTGGCAAGTTCACCATAAAGCAAGATCTTAGGGAGGCGGTGGTCCTTCATCCTTGAGACGTACCCTGCCCATCGCAGCTGTGTTCTCAGCCACATGACCTCAATACTTGTGACTGCTGCTTGTTCTAGAACAGATGTATTGGTCACATAATCTGACCAGTGGATGTTTAGGATTGTACGAAGGCAGCGTTGATGGAAGCGTTCTAGGAGTCGCAGGTGGTGGCAGTAGATGACCCATGATTCAGATCTATATAAGAGAGTAGACAGCACTATGACTCTGTAAACACTGATCTTTGTACTGTTCTTCTAGTGTTTATTTTGCCAAACTCTTTTATGAAGCTTTCCAAAGGCACTATATGCCTTTGCTAACCTGTTGTCTATCTCTCTGTCAATCTTACCATCCGAGGAGATGAGGCTACCTAGGTAATTAAACTGCTGGACTAATTTGAGCTCTGATTCACCAATGGTGATATGGGGATGATGGAAGACTTCCTGAGGTGCAGGTTGATGGAGAACTTCTGTCTTCTTTAAACTGACTTCCAGCCCAAAGAGCTCAGCACCATCTGCAAAGCAGGATGTTAAACGCTGCAGAGCTGCTTCTGTGTGGGCAACAAGGGCGGCATCATCAGCATAGAGCAGCTCCCGGACAAGATGGTTTAAGGTCTTGGTGTGGGCCTTCAGTCGCCTTAGGTTGAAAAGGCTTCCATCAGTACGGTATCGAATGTAGATACCATCCTGATCCTTGAGGTCTGCCGTGGTCCTTTGGAGCATCATGCTGAAAAAGACTGTGAATAGGGCGAATGCCATAATCTTATGAAGATTACATGGAATTGCAAAATTTCACAGCAACTGGGTTTGGTTTTCTTTCTCTCTTTTTTTCTTTCTTTCTTTCTTTCTTTTTTTCTTTCTTTCTTTTTCATTCATTCTTTCTTTCTTTCTTTCTTTCTTTCTTTCTTTCTTTTCTTCCCCCATGGGAAAACATTTTATTTTACAGGACAAATGTTACGTGCTTACGTAGTCTAATAAATAGTTTACAGGGAAAATATTAAATCAGTTTTACATTGAGATGGTCTGGGATAATTAGAAGACATTTACACTTTAGCATCCTCTTTCTTTGGTGAGTGGAAGGGACCTCATTAGATACCATGTCTGAAGAAAAACTACGGAGATGTCATTAGATACAGTATCTGGACAAAAACAGGTGGGTTTATAGATGGTATCTAGGGGAATGTCACAGTAGGGAAAGATTTGAGGAATGCAATGATCAAGACAATCAGGATTAGTAGGATAGCAGGCTGCATAGAGCAATGCATTTTCCTGGGGTTTTTCTCAGTTGAAGAACTCCCTCAAGAAACTCAAAGTATGGCTATAAGTCATTTATGAATCAACATTTACAATCAATACCCTTACCTGAGGCAAGGGAGCAAACCAGAAAACAAGACTGTCCAAAATGTGTGCATCATAGTAATTGAAGGAGGTGACCAATGGTTTTGTTTGAACCCTATACTTTGAACTGGAAGATTCCTTGATCCTGGCTAGTAGAACTTGGTTTAATAACAATGAAATATTGATGGCATGTCTGCCATTATAATCCAACATGATAAAAATAGGGGAAATATTGTTAAAGTTTATGACTTGATGGTTTCCAATTAACAGTTGATTATTTTGTTTTAAAAAAAAATCTACGGAATAAAAAAGCTAAGCTTGCAAGCTTTTGAAATGCATTTAAAAGCGTTACATCATGTTGCAGGATGCTCCGGGCTACCCTTACATAGAGAGAAAAGTGTGACTAATTGTCCAGAGAGAGAGTGAAAATTATTACAGTGGTTGGTTTGTGTGAGCAGTTTCCATCATTCTCCAACTATGTCTTGGTCCAAGTTGAATTTCAGCAATATGAAGTTTGGATTAAGTTTCATCCCAAGGTGTTGGAAACTAAACCCTTGTTTACTTGGTAGTACAGTTGTCATTAGAGAGACTGAAACCATCCTCATGGAGTGATGAACCATTCAGGAATGTTATGCATCCCAGATGGAAAGGTGGGATTGACCAACCAGAGGCTTCCTCTTAATATCCCTTCTTAGGGGATTTGTAGTTGTTTGATAGTCTTGTGGAATTTAGCTCTGCAAATACCAGGTGATGCATCTGTAGACATATAATGCAACTTCCATTATACGAAGAGGTGCATCAGTAAAAGGAAGGACTATGAGAATGTCAATCAGTCATCAAGTCAACAAAATTATACTGTGTAGGGGGTGGGGAGTGCCGCAAACTAATAGGAGAAATCAGAGATCTTTTCTGTGGAGGTAGAGAGTACTAAAGACACTACTACTGATGTATTTTCTTGAGTACTAAGTTGATACCTTAGATGATCAAGACAGCTGAGCTGCATAAATGTGTAAATTACTAGAATGAGTGGAGAATAAGTGTCAATAGTAACAGCAGATATTGCAAGAGCAAAAGAATACCTGTGAAAGAATATTTTTGTGTTTATAAATATATAAAAAGAATAAAAGCTAAAAAAAGGAGGTATTAAGTATTAATCTTAAAAAGTAGTGTTGTTGTAAGAACAAATTATTATAAATTTACCATGAATATATTTAGGCTGGAAAATTAGAAGCTGTTTTTATAAAGAAGAAAGAAACTTCATTAGACTGGTAAGTTGACTGTAGTTAGAAGTTTATTTGTATTCTTTGTATCTTTCACTAGTTTTCAGTGATGCTTCCAACAAATGCCCCATCTATAAGCAGACTTTTGATATTTATTGCAAAGATTAGGTTTTGAAAAAGAAAAAAGGAAATATGATGATATTGTCCCTTTGATGGGTCATGAAGTGTTTCCTACTAAAGCATGTGCACATTGTCAAACAGTAGACCTACCGCGATAATTTTAGAATATTTAGTCCGTAACTACTTAATTCAGTAGCGATCATACTAGATCAACATAGTTCAAGAGACTGGGTTGACAAGATAGGAATGAAAGAGAGACTGGACAAAGGTTGCATGAGGATTTGAGTGGCAAGAGTAATAGAAGCTTTGAGGTTTTGTCAGGTCAGAACCTTTGACAGCATGAAACTTACTTATCCCTTCAGCATTGCACTACCTGCAGCTTGTTAATCACTTGCAGTTCCTGTAAATCAGTGTTTTTCATACATCTATATGAAAAAAAACCAGATAATGGATAAATAGAAACATTGTGAATAAAGTAAGGATATTTACCAAGCCTACTTTCATAGTTTTCCCTGGGTTCTTTGCTCAGTTTAATTATTAGAAGCACAATTCATCTGATATTTTAGGAGAAACTTAATATATTTGGCACTTTTTTTCCTGTTTTTACATCTAAATGTAATCAGACATCACTGATGACCTGTTTGCCACTGGAAACATATCGTAGAGCCTCCATAAAGATGCTTTCTCCCCTGAAGATACTTCGATAGATTTATATGCATGATGCAATGTCATGAAGGGATAGCCAAGTGCGTTGTGAAAAACCTAGTTTGGCTACTTAATTATCTTTTTTCTCAGACTATTGTACTTGCTGCTTGCACGTCAATGCACCTGCCATCGCAGTACAAGGTTTCACATGTTATATTCTGTTGTATTTTGACCAAAAAATTCAGGTGGAGGAATTGTAACACTGAGGTCCACAATTTAGGAAAATACTGTTCTACTAGGGTCTCAGGTAGTATTTTTTGACTATTTTTGGAGATTTTGACTTATGCAAAAAATGCACTTGTAATACCTTAAAAATTAAAAGCCAACCCCTGAAACACAGATAAAAGCTGACTCTGAGATAGATCTAGACAATGAGACTGTAAAATACTTCCAAGAGTTCTGTTTTGATATCTGTATCAAAGACCCCTTGACTTCAAGCAAAAAGAATATTCTACAACTGGGGTCTTTTGGACAAACTGCGGAGTCCCATATTTTTTCCATCTGATCTTTGTAGTGCAAAAGATAGGTTAGTGTTATTTGGGAATTTAGATAGAGGTTATATATTGAAAGTTAATCCTGTTGCATATTTTTCCTGAATCTGTTAACAAGTGTCTATATAATCTAGATCTATAATCAGATACTATTCTCCAAATTTCCCATTTCTGTACATCAGTATCTTGTAAGTATCCAGATGTAATAGAAAGATGAGCATAAATTATTATGAAATTTATTAATAAGAGTATTGGGCAATGACTAGAAATCTGAAAATCTACTCACAGTTCTGCTCATAGCTTTTTACAGCTCTCTACCCCATCTTCCTTTCTTCATAAAGTTAAAATAACAATCTATTTATATTGTAAAGCTGTGGTGAGATTTCCCTATGGAGAGCTTTACCTGAATGATGGGAAGGATGGCAATGGTTACCTAACCACATTTCTGTTGCAGACGCATTTATATGCAGGTACAACTTCAATTATTTGCAATAGGTGCCACGTTTGTCTTTTAAAAAGACATTGCTTTTTTAATTCAGTGCACATATTCTCTGACAAAAGAACATGTTTCGTTAAATCTGAGTTAAGGTTGTCCATAGGTTTGTGCCCTACCTAAGGATTAGGGTCAGTGAAATGTAACATTTTAAAATCAGAATATTCTGAATCATAGGACATGAAATTTTTAATCTGCCACCTTTAAGCAATGTCCTTAAAAGTCCACAATATACAGATTCACAGTTAGTCTTTGCCAATAAGGTCATATTTGAGAGGAAAGAGAAGCATATCTAACACTTTTTTTTGCCTTTTCAAAGGTAAAGGTGTGGCTAAATGAACTACTGTGAGTTGAAGGTATCCCCATGGGGGTTACAGCTAGGAAGTAACTCCAAATATACAATGATTTACAATCCCTTTATATGTTTCCATAAATTAGGTTGACTTTTTTTCTGCAGAATTTTCACTTTCACAGCACTAAAAAATCTATTACAAGAGATGACTTGAATTTCTTTGCACTGATATTGGATTAAGACACATATGCATATCTCTTTCCTTGAATAAACCCAGTAGACACTCAGACCCAGCTCTCCTTACACTGCCAAACTTCTTCAACTAATCCTTTCACCATTCAATATCACTGCACTTAGCACAGTGAAGCCAGTTGAAATGCATCTGGATTTTTGCCAACAGGGGAGGAAGAGTAGAGTCAATACTTCACTCTCTTATTTTAGCATTCTTTTTCTTGATTTTTCACAAGTTTAAGTTACATATGCATCAACTTGTTGTTTCCTGGTTTCCGGATATATGAAAGTCACCAGATTAAACATTCTGGAAAGGAACATGACTGTACTGATATTTTAAATCCTGGTAAAAGACTTTTTTTCAGACATTTATTGTGTACCACATGCTTCAGATCCAAACAAGGTAAGTTGCCAAGAAATGTTTTACACAAACTGTGGAGAAACAGAGAGAGGGATTATGTGGCTGTTAGGAGCTGCTGTACATACTTGAGGTCATGCAAAAGTTTGTCAAATAGAGCAAAGTAAGAAGAATGCTCATGATTCAGTAAGAAAAACAAGGTAGTCACAAGGTATTTTCATGATTTAAAGCTCTGGAGTTGGGATCTGAAGTATATGACAGATACAAAGAGTTTCTCTGTAATGCTTGCTGCTGGCAGTGATTTTAGGTGTCCTGGGACTAAGCAGTAGGAAACAGAGACATTGTGAATACCAGAGGGAACAAGATCAAGAACAGAATCTGCAAGAATTTCAGCAGACAGTTTGCCCAAAACCAAAATACCATTTTATGGATTTCTTTTGAACATGGGGATGTCTATGGCATTGTTTTATATGGGAAAAGTGAATAATTTTGTTTTCTGTTTGTCCTAAGTCAGAAGTTTGGGACTCAGGAGAGCAAAATATTGTCAAACGACCAGTCATCCAGAAAAATATGAAAAAACACTATGGTAACTTATCAAGCACCTGGTAGAGCCTTCTGGTGGAAGCAAAAATAGAATAAATGTTAGAGAAAATGCATCATTCATCTCTGGTGTGGCTACACTCATGCAATGACATTGTACAAGAGGTGATTATTGATGAGGTGATAACAGGCAGTAGGGAGCCATGAATAAAGATATCCAAGGAAAGTCATAAACACACGATTCATCAAAAAAGGAGTACCTTTAGAAACATTTCACTTTTCAAACTGTTATGCAAGGCTTCCTTGAGGAATAACACTTCTAAGCATGAAATCAAATCAGTTTCTTCTTTGCTTTTGTTATCAAAATTAATACTCCAATTTTTACCTTGGAAAGAGACTTCATAGTGAAAAAAAAACCACACAAAACCCAAAATCAAACAATAAACAAACACTTTTTGAAAAAAATTCATCAATGACTTTGCTAAAGTTTTCAAACTTTACAAAATTATGCAGATGAAATGCCAGATTGCCACACAGTTTGGATCATAACATACAAGGTAGGTGTTTTCATGCTGCAGGATAATCACAAATAAATCTTCAGTTTCTACCTGCAGGAACAGGTACTAAAATTGCATAACTATAAATAACAGAATAACTCTATCTGGTACAACTTCTGGCTGTAAAGAAAAGAAAAAAAGGGAAAATCAAAGGAGAAAACAAAAAATACAGATGCCTTTTACACATTAATTTGATTGTGCACAAAAGCTTCAGATCTCTGGATTTTACCCAATAACACCCTAAGAACATTTTGTCTCAACAGAGTTTTATAAGGGTATGGTGGATAAAAGTGTGAATCTGAAAAAGTAATAAAAATATACCAGTATCAGATTTTTTAATAGTGTCTTTATTACTGTAACACAGAGCCTGCATGTGAATACAATACTTCTGCGTCTGTTGTTAGGAAGTTGACTGTAGAGCTATGTTGGTGTTATCAGCATTTAACTGTGTGATTGGAATAGTGGTGCTACACAGAAAAATTATTACGAACTCCCAGTGTCTGTCGATATTGAGGATTTCTGGATAATGACATTTTTTCAGATCTGGATAATACTGCATATATACAGCAACATATAGTTCACTGTCCCAGATGAGCTCATGAAGTTTGGATCCTCAACAACATATGGCTTTGGAAAAGTTTTCAATACATAGTCTATGTGTTTATTCTTTTTCATGTAAAATATCCTTTCCATACTATAATTCATTATTTAGTAGGACATATCAACATCAGGATTCAAATAACACCTTCCTCACTCACAAGAAAAGGACATCAGGTTAATCCTAATATTGAGATCTTTTTTTTTGTCTTAAAAAATCACTACTCATCAAATGTACTTTACCCAAAATGTAAAAAGTATTTTATTCTTTTCTTGTTTGTAACATCTTCTCTAACTTAGACATCTCCTCTCATTTAAATTCTGAGTGAAGCAAAATCACACTCCGAGGAACGTGCACAACTCAAAATTTTGAACTCCTGAGTTCACAGTATCCATTGCTAATGTGGACGGATACTTTGTGCTGATACTTTGTATTGCATGTTGAACTTGAAGTTTTATTTGTTCTTTACTTTTGTCTAATCTGAGATAACTCCTTAATGATTTTTCAGTGTTGATAACAAAGAAAAATCTGTTCTGTTTATTTTTAGATAACATGGACATGTTCAAAGTTTTCTATAGCAATAAATAGTCTGAGTTCATATTGCTTATATTATCTTTGGTTATTGTTCCATTTAGGAATTTCAGTCAATGCTTAAGATTCATTAAAGTATATAGCAGATATGACTTACTATAAAGTAATTAATAACTTATTTTTCTAACCATTAGCAAGGATGAGCAGAAGGAAGTGTTTCTTTACTTCATACATTTTATGAAACATTTCTGTCTGAGGTTCTAAATTATGCAAACAGCTGCTTAAAAATATGTACTTTTTTCCATTTAAGATATTTGTCTACATTTCATAAGTATTATAATAGCACCTAAGGAACAAGATCATAATAATAAACTAGTGACGATTCTTAAACTCTGAAATAATTCATTTTTTTACTTTTTTTTTTAAGAAACTTTGCAGAAGGAAACATTGGTTGGAATTCAAAAATCTTTTAAGACGACAAATGTTATTCATGATTCATGCCAAAGAAAGAAATAATTCTAAAGGTCCTAAATCATGTAAGAAGAAACAGAAACTAAAATCCGGGTACCTGCTGAGCTTAGATTACTTTTCACGATTACCCACAGACTAGCAGTCTTCAGAATTGAGTATATCATCACCGGCAATAGGTGATAACAGCTGCTAAAGTAAAATGGATCATGGTCGTATAGGGATTTGTAAATAATCGAGAGTACTATAAAGACAGTTAGTCTCAGCAAACTGAGACCTCCAGGGAAAGAGCGAATGCTGAGAGAACGTGCAAGATGTTCCTTTGAATTAGCTTTTCCTTGTGTAGTGTAGGACTTATTGCTAGAGGTTATCAAAGATTAGATGATCTGTGGTCATGCATCATGTGTGATCAGAATCAAATAATCAAAATAAAATGCAACCAGCAGTGCATTAAAGAAGGGAATAGAAAATCCAGCCTATGTGGCAAATCTCGTTTATCTGTTTTGAACAATGAAGGCTTCCTACTGAAAAGCCTTTTCAGGAAATGAAGGACTTGAAAAGGTCAGTGATCTATGTTTTAGCACTTATCTACATTAGTGCAAACTCTTAATCAAGATGTGCTACACCATTATTAAACTTAGCTTGCATACACAGACTGTAGTTCAGTCAACCTCTCTATATTGAATGAACTCAGCCTTTGCAGGCGATAGATCTATAAAAGGCAAAATGCTCTGGAAATATCATCTTGTGAACTGGCCACACCCCTCTTCAAAAGAATACTCAAGTTTTTAAAATTAATGTATTTCAGGACCCCCCAGTCTTATCTACTCTTTCCTTCTGGTCTGTGAATTTTTGCATTGCACTTTGAATTCTTGCATTGCACTTTGAATTCTTGCATATGACTGCATCTATTTCTCCTTCAGGCAAGCATCAGTGAGGGGAAGAGAGAAACATGGGCCATACCAACTCTTCTCCCACACTGCTTTTTATGCCCTGAAAGAAAAAAACAACATGTGTTCCAGATTCTAATTCATTATCTAGATAGGAGTTTGTGCACATGTACAAATTTAGGCAAATTTCCCAGTTGATTCCAGCTATTCTATCCTGGTGAGGGGTGGTATGGATAACTCATTCATAGAATTATACAATATCCTAGGTTGGAAGGGACCCACAAGGATCATTGAAATCAAACTCCTGGCCCTACACAGGACCATTCCAAGAATCATACCATGTGTCTAAGAGTGTTGTCCAAATGCTTCTTGAACTTTGGCAACCTTAGTGCTGTGACCACTTCCCTGGGGAACCTGTTCCAGTGCCCAACCACCCTCTGGGTGAAGAACCTTTTCCAAATGTCTAACCTAACTACCACTCCCACCATCACCCCCCTCCCCAACACAACTTCAAGCCATTCCCTTGTGTCCTACGACTGGTCAGCAAAGAGAAGATTAGCAATGTCTAATACATTAGCAGTATCTAATCCCTTTTGAGAGGGGTGTTCATGGCTACAATGCAAATTACTCTTCAGTGGTCTGATGAGAAAAAAGTAGGAAGACAGAAGAGAAGATGTCAGAAACAGAAGTGGTAGGGGAACAAAAACCAAGACTTCATAATGAACATAAAAAGAAATAGCCATATTGGTTTTATTCAAAACGACAGAATGATCTATTAACATGTAAACTTTCTAGATTCAATATCTCTGTCCACTCACTAGTATACTAAAAGAGGCTTCTTTTCTCTGCAGTGCTCTTTGAGGCAATTTTGCTTACATTTTAACTAAATCAAATAAGTAACAGGCATTTTAAACATCTAAAACAGCCCACAATAGTTTTATTTTTCTTCTCATGTTTGAAATAACTTACTTCAAAGTTCCTGGAGAGATTTCAGCCATGTCTACTCATTTATTACAGATTGATAATTACTGAAGAGAATGTTTTGAAGATTGTAAAGATGGTCACTCAAAAACTTGATGAATATCAGTTCTGTTTGTCTATTTAACATTATTTAGATTGTATATGGATTTTGAGATAGTCTTTAGTGATAAAATTGCTATCAAATTTTCTTCCTTTCCAGTAAAACAGCATGCTGTGTAAAAGCTCCATACAGATATAGTGATAAAGTAATAATTTAAATTTCATGTTAAGGAAGGGAGAAACACATCTGCAAAAAAAAGATCTAGTTTAGTGAGGGTGGGGTCTAATATTGTAGATAAGCTGATATAACTCCCGCTTCCTGATTTTAGACTGTGTCCCATCTCTATCATGGTGCTAGCTTATTGGGTTTTTTTTGGTTTT
This sequence comes from Neopelma chrysocephalum, assembly GCF_003984885.1. Taxonomy (NCBI): domain Eukaryota; kingdom Metazoa; phylum Chordata; class Aves; order Passeriformes; family Pipridae; genus Neopelma; species Neopelma chrysocephalum. The sequence continues at coordinate 1,764,206 of NW_020897719.1, forward strand.
TTCTTGATTTTGTGAGAAAGATTTTTACATTTTTGTAGATTAGGTTACTTTTTTCCTGCTATTTTTTGTAATTGAATAGGGCCCCAAAAACTATAAAGTTAGTAAAGGGTATACAGCAGAATTGGGAATTCCATGCTGGAAGCTATGGAATCAGTTTATCTTCAGACATGCTTTGAATTTTCTTTTTTTTTCTGTTTGTTCCTCTATTAAGTATAGAAAATTTAGCCTTCCCAGAGAAGAGTCTAATCCTAAACTAGACATTGACCCCCCATTTTTAGGAGGAAAGGAAAAATAGGAAATAGTACTAGGAAACAATAGGAAGTGTCCAGTGCTTCTATTCCCTTGGTATTTATTCCACCTAAGGAAATAATTATTGATGTCCATACAAGATGAAACACAGGGCATATCACCTTCATAATAGATTCTAAGATCTCCTGTGTGAATAGGCTCTTCATCCCTTTTCTTAAAACTGAGCCATTCTCACTTTGCCTATGAACATAAAAAAGAGAAGAGAAGACAGACTGTATTGGATTATTAGGACACTCAGCTGGGAGTGAGGAACATAATTCCAGTTCTGCCTATTAAGCATCATAGGCAACTGGAGTACCAGCTGAGACATACCTAAGTATCTACAAGTATCTACCACATATCTACAAGGTAGTGAAATGCTCCTTTTCTGTGCAGTTTTGTTGGGTTTCTTTTAAAAAGCCGGTATACTGTAGGGCAGAATTCCTTGGTTATATAAAGTATCCTTCCAAGACATCATTAACAGAAGAGGTAATACATCAGCAGAATATAAAACAGAGAAGAGAGCCTAATTATCCTGGAACACATATAGTAAAAATAGTCCTACCATGCTCAAAAGACACCTCTCAATAATAATTTAGGAAGGTTGGTGACATTTAGCATTCTAGAAAGTTCAAGAGCATGCTGAATGGATTCTTTCTTCAGTAGCTAGATTTCACTGGATGGAGATGATCACAAAGAATTTTTACAACTATGATAAAAAAATATCACCCCCTAGCTACTAAAGAAGAAATTTTGTGGCAAAAAAAAAAAAGTGTTCAATATTCTGTATTGCTTGTGATAATATTTTTTCTTTAAAAAGAAGTTTGTTTTGTTTGGAGAACTGTGCCTCTGCTGGTTTACGTTTAGACTTAGCTTTATACTTGAAGTACAGTCCCAAATAATATAAATGGTTGAAGCTGTTCGGACTATTAATGTATAACAAAGAGGATAGTCTAAGGTAAGATGAAACAATGTAGGAACATAACTAGACATCCAGATAAGTTCTGAAATTGGTTCATGTAGCAAATTTAAAACACAACAACAAATTCAATGCTAAAGAAAGCATATAATTAGGAAAAGTGTGTGGCTGTGGGATGTGCCAATATGATCAAGGTGATTTCTTGACCTATAGAAAGAAAATTATAAACCAAAATTTGTGGAAAGTTATGTTTCGGGGAAAGTTTTTACCTATCCGGTTGCTTTCTTAAGGACCTTTTTTAATAAATGAAAGTTCAGAACAGGGAAGAGATACCATCAAAACAGGGATTTTGAAATTCTTACACAATTCCAACAGAAGACAACTGTCCTGACATTCAAGCACAATAAGTGCCAGACAAAGCTGTCACCTGACGCTTGTAATCAGGGCCTTGGGCACATACTTGTACAAAGACAGTGATCACTTCAGACTCAAGCATATGCTTCCAAAGCATTAATTGACTAAGTGTTGGTGTGCAAAAGCAGAAGAAGAATCTCAAGGTTTACTGCATGCAAGGAAGGAAATATGTTGCTTCTTTTACCTGAGGGAGATCAGATTTGGTAGAAAAAGGTCATGAGTTTTGAAAGACGACCACAAAAAAAGAAGTTAGAAAAGGCTTCTGATTTTCAGAAACTTTTCTTTTTCAGTTTCAATTGTATGATTTACAAGCAGAGATGGAAGAGGAAAAGATTTTGTGGGAACAGGAAGCTTTTTTTAAGCTTGGGGTAGAAGTGAAGTAGGAAGACATATGAGTCTGATACTGGAGCTAGGCGAGTTTGTTCAGAAGAAGTGCTTCACAAGGTGTGACAGTCCTCTCTCAGAGGATATGATCTGCCACTGCAGAAGCTGCAACATAAAATAAAACTGCCAAAGATAGTGATGGCTGTTAATATCTTGCCCTTATAACAACTTTGCAACAGATCTTTGTGACGCTGTGGATTATACTGTGTTTAAGAACAATAGGCTTTATTCTGTGTTGATTTCAGATCATTGGTTGCTATTTTCTACATGTGTTAGTACCAGAAATATACATGTTAAACATAAAACTACATCAACTAAGTTTGTGGTTAAGTTAGAGTAGTATCCTTGAATCTGATCCTTTCACTGGTTCCAGTGTTGTTCAAATGAAATCAGAAGTCAGATCATTAAAATATTTAGCCAAGAATAATGTCATTGTATGCTGTTTTAAATACTATAAGAGCTTGGTGAGTGGATGTGTGCTATATCCATATGTATATACATATATATGGAGAGTGGATAAAGATGGACAGAGACAGCTAGGCCCAATGTATAAATTCAGTTAACACCATAGAACTGGGTTTATATGTATGTTACTAAAATTCAAATAAAATGTAACAATATGGGCAAAGAAACTAAGGATCTTTGAGGAACTTTGCCTTATTCTGGGGAGGTGGCAGCTAAGCAAAAACAACTGTATAAAGAATAGAAAACATACTTTAGAGCCTTCATCAAGAGAAGAGAGGAAAGAGGTGGACCTGTATGCCTGTCTTCTGAAAAATAAAAAGCTAGAGAACAAAAGAATTAGAGGAGGTGCTGAGCAGCAAAACAGAGAGCAAATATGTAGTGGTGTGCATTGCCTCTCTGTAAAGGGTTGTTGAAGGACAAGTAATGTGTAACTTCTTGTTGCAAGGCAACACTCTGGAACACTCTTGTCAAACTGGTTTGATGTCTACGCAAGGAGAGCCAATTTTGATACAAGCACAGCTTCAGACCTTTCCCCTTCCTTCTCAGATCTTAGAAAAATATTTGCAGCTTTCTTGATAAATAAGAGAGATTCGCCTTAGAAATTAGTCCAGGACAGAAATTTCACAACCTGTGGGATAGCTGCAAGTTCAGGGCTGGTTCCCAGATCCGTGAAGGCTGTGGGAAGCTGTTGTGCCCACTGTAGCTCTTGCCCTGCTGAGATGACTGGCTTTCCTGCCAGGGAAGACTAGGTGTATTTAGTGTGTGGCCAGGTCTTGTTTTGGATATGTATTGGGGAAAATGGAAACTTGGAATGAGCAATGGGGCACACCAACCCCTTGAGGGCCAGTGCTTAGTTCTGAGACATTAACAGCCACCTAGCAGTGTTGAGGCTACTCAGTTTCTGACTGCTTAGCCTGATCCTTAATTTTTGATCTAGTTCTAGTGAACCTAATCTGACAGCACCGATATTATTTCTTCTGTTTCATTACCAAATGTACTCGTCTCAGCTCAGCAGCTCCACTCCCTGAAGCCCTGATAATTGCCAGTCTTTTTCTCCTTGTTTTTTTTTTTCTGTTTGGGATATTTTTCAGTCCGATTTTCTTCTCTGCAAGTTCTGTACCACAATCTGCTCCATCATCCTTTTATTTGTTCCCATTTTAACTCAATAAGCCTTAGATTTGGGTCTTGTTTCCTCTTTAGGTCAATACTTAGACTTCTTCTTTAATATTTCTTGCAGGCTGGAAAAGCAGAGTGTACCACAGACAGCCAAGAAGAGACAGATTCCCTTTTATTTTTTCCAGTTCTAGCATCTGTGCAGTCCCACTCCTACTTGCCTTAATGCGAAAACTGCTAAATGAAAAGTCTGAGTTTTCATATAATGACTTCATAATTGTAGTGTACCTTTGGGTTATACAAGCCCATTGCCAAGCCTGTGACTCACTGCAGAAGATATGAAAGAACATATGGCCTAGAAGCACTCTGAAGGTATGAGGGGACTGAGCAGAGTAAGCTGCCCCACAGATCTGGTGCCTGCACTGGCTGGTCTGAAGTTGTGATAAACATGCTAGGAATCTTTGTTTCTTCTGGCAAGTTGTTGTTAAGCTTCTATAGGTGCTGTCAGGCCCCTGAGAGCACTAAGAGGTCCCAAATGCCCTAGCCAACCTCACCTGGGGCCCCTCATCCATACCCTGTCCATTGCTCCAGGACTCTCATTTAAGCTCAGGCTGGCAATCCTGGTTTAAGATATGACATAGTTGTACCTGTGTTAAGACCTTCTTCTGGCCTTGTCTCCTGGCTGGATCTCTGATACAGATCCCAGCCTTAGTTCATCACTCGCTTTGTCCATGTCTGACTGGAGACCTATTAGAAACCCAGCCTAATACACAGCAACCACTGGGATTGATGCCACTCATAGCTTCTCAGCCCTGAGGGAGCAGCCATCGATTGCTGAGCCCTGACACCCATTTGACTAGTCTGAAAACCAAAAAAAAAAATGGTCTATATCCTTTTCCATATATCTATATGCTAGTGATAAAACAGAGCAATGATACTAAAGAAGTACAGAATTATCTTCAGTTATCCTTTCTTCTGACAGAGCTTCACAGTGTGCAGCTCCATGGCAGTTTTAACATCACGAGGAAGTTATTTATGGAAGGCACTGTAGGTGGGAAAAAGAAAATTCCATCCCTTCAAAGAGCTGGCTGCTTATGCAGTTCCTTTCTGTGCTAGATATCTCTGGTAGGTGTTTGTCTTCATGGTATATGTCTGTTTAATGTTGTACTACTTCCTGCAGTGCACTGACTCTTTCAGCCCTGTGCTTTACTTTTCTGACCTTGATTATACACTCCTTTTTATTGATAATAAGTTCAGGCTTCAAAAAACCCCCATATCACTGTACTTCTTATTCCCTGGCCAGTTCAAGATCCTTTCTCCCACAGAAAGTATTTGAGATTAGTATGTGACTTTCGGGTTTGCCTGAAAAAGTAATGAAGAATTTGGATCTTTGACTTGTGGGCCTTTTTAACTGCATTCCTCCCTTACAACTTGGATCATGGAGCTGGAGCTGAGGGAGCAGGCAAGCATGCCTTCAAATTGTAATTTGTCTTCAGCTGCAGCTTTTCTTGGCACTTGAATGCAGTCCCTGAGTGTCACTGCTGGAGTGCTCCCATTCATGCTGTGTCTGTAACTGAGCACTTACGGCGTACTGATATAGGCACCTCTCTTTGTTTAGGAATATATTTCTGTACAAAAGCCATTCCACTGGGTAACTATGGATTGCCTGGGGCTGGATGAGGTCATATATAAAGACACTTTTCTTCTTTCTTATTGCAAAATTTTCATTCCTTACACTTCTTACTCTTTCTGATTCTTGTCATCTTCCTCCGTTCCCTGATTGTCATTTTGCCTGCTTATTATGGGTAGGAAGTTGTTAGTATATTGTTTTTAAATGATGAATTTTCAAAGAAGGAAAGTCTGGATTTTTTTTTTTTTCAATTCTTCTGTAGTTTACCTAATTTGCTAATTATATCAGCTAATCTTTCCAATCATATGATTCTACTGCATGTCAGAACATATGACTGAATTAGTTTACAAATTGTGATCCTTTTCTCCTTAACATAAGAAGGGTAGTGTCCAACATTTAGTTGTAATCTAGTGAATAAGACATACTTAAAAACTGGTTTTTTTTTCCTTTTGACTTGCTTTTTTTCCCCCAAACTTTCAAGCTGAAATAGCAACAGCTGTTGAGGCATAACTTCTCTTTCCACATTGTTTATATTGATAATTAAAGTTGGTTTGAGCATGCAGTATTTATATCTGAATTTCACTCTCCAGGCTGGGATTACACCTCAGCATGATCTCAGGTGGAAGACTACATCAAGATCTTACCCAGTATAAAACATACTTAATATATATTAGGAGGGAGTGGGGTTAGCAGATCGCAGTGAAATACTTCCAGACAATAAGATGCACCCTTGCTAATGACTGCTTATGAATTGTTGCATTGGGTTCCAGGGAAGAAGAAGCCTTATAAGTATGGTGAAGGGGACCTACAGATATTGTTGAATATCTTTGTTTTGCTTAGTTTACATTTATTTTATTTACAGTTAGTTAGTCTACTTACAAGAATGATAGAAGAGTCATTAAACCATTAAAGTTAGAAATTCCAGTGATTAACAAAGGTTTCTTCCCTCTGTGAGTGGAGTCCTACTCCACATTCTTGCTGTCCATAAATTCAGGAGTACCTGATTTTTGGGATAGGAATGTTGAATACATTTGAATGCAGTGATAGCTACGTCAGTTCTTTGCAATCTGTTGAGTATGAAACAAATATGCTTTCATCACACTGGCCTATTGCAACATCTTTAGTATGACAGGTAACATGTTATACAACGTTATTTACCCTCCTTCCCTGTCAATTCTGTTCAACCCAGACCAGCAGATCACATAGCCTAGGAAACAACGTGATAATAGTGCCTCAATGAAGAATCTCAAAAGATCCTAGGGGTGGTAGCTTTTAGAGAGATTGGGAACGTCATACTTCACTAGATTACTGGAATAAAGCCAGTTACTAGCATTGACATCTGACCTCCCAAAGTGTGTATTTCAAACTTTACTTTCATTTCTCACATTTCTGAATCACCTGGTTTCTTACAAAGGCAGCTGTATCAAGTAACTGGAAAGGTTTACGCTATCTACATTAGAGATGGGTGACTCCAAGCTTTTATCTTTGCAGAGGAGAAAAGATTTAAAATTAGTTGCCTCCATCCAGTTTCCTAGTTGCTTTTCCAATATTTGTTCACATACCATTACCTCCTGCTGTTTCTATTTACACTGCCAGTTCCGCCAATTTCTGTTTCTCTGTAAAACTCCTGTAAGCTTGGCCTATGTCTTTGCCATGTAAATCAAGCATTTATGAAGCTGAATGGTGACTGTTGCAGTAGCGGTTTGTATTTGATTTTGTCTGAGTATCAGATTCACACTGAGCAAGGTGGGAGGGTGAATCTACCCTGCGTATTTGTAATGGTTTGCAAATACAGTCACATTCTCTTTCATTTACTGAGCTGTTTTTTTGGGTATGGAATGCAGAAGAGAAGCTGCTGTTCCCATAACTCACAGAAACAGCAACACAAACTCAAAGAACTAATTTATGCCCTAATTTCACTAAGTCGTGCAAATTGGAAAGTTTCAAAAGCCATAGCAATCTGATGCAAATGGTAAGATTATTGTTGGAAGCTGATTTTCATGTGTATATGATGTATGTATGCTTTCAGACAGTGTACAGACATCTATTAGCAAGAGGAAGTTGTATGCATTTATTAGTGACTAAGGACAGCCTTGTTTTCAGAGAGCAAGTTGAAATAATTTTGCCATGAACGGGCATGGGTGAGGGTAAAAAGAAGAAAACGTTAATTGAACATTTACTGTATGATATATTCATGGATTTTCAGAAAGGAATCAAAAGAACGTATCTAACAAACCCTGCATACAAAACAGGATTAAAACTGACTGTCGTGATTTAACACCAGTCAACAACTAAGCACCAGCAGCTGTTCGAAATGGGGAGAGAATTAGAACAGTCAAAGTGAAAAAACTCGCGGGTTGAGATAAAGACAGGTAAAGCAAAAGCCACGAACACAAGCAAGGCAAAACAAATAATTCATCCACCATAGGCAGGCAGGTTTTCAGACATCTCTGGGAAAGCAGGGCTCCATCACTCATAACAGTTACTTGGAAAGACAAATGCCATCCCTGAATGTCACCCCCTTCCTCCTTCTTTTCCAAGCTTTATATGCTGAGCATGACACCACATGGAATGGAATATCCCTGGGGTCAGTTGGGGTAAGCAATCCCAGCTGTGTCCCTTCCCCCCTTCTTATGCACCCCCAGCTCCCTGACTGGTGGAGTGAAGTGAGAGTCAGAAAAGGCCTTGACTCTGTGTAAGCACTGCTCAGCAATAACAAAGGCATCTGTGTTATCAGCATTTTCCAGCTTAAATCCAAGACACAGCCTCATACCAGCTGCTGTGAAGAAAAGTAGTTCTATCCCAGCTAAAACCAGCACAGTGACCTAGAAATTAATATTCAAAATGCATATTATGTGGCTGAGAGAGCTGGGGTTGTTTAGTTTGGAGAAGAGAAGGCTCAAAGAGGGGATGTTATTGCTCTCTACTATTGAGGGGTACACTCAGTGCAGGTAGCTCAGTGTGCAGCTGTGGGACGAGCTGCAGGTTGAGCTCTGGGGGCAGGAGCTGGACCCCAAAGCAAGAGTCTGTGAGCTACTTAGAGACACAGCAGGAGCCAATGACTTAAAATCTGCGCTTAGATTGTAAGGATATAAACCCCTAGGGTTTTCTTTGTTCGATTGTTCCTGATCTTGTTTCTTGCTCTAGCAGACTGCACAATGTTATTCTTTCCCTTGCCCCATGTAATATCTTACATACAACTGTTTTAAACATCAGCTATTCACATACACTACACACAGTGCAATCCCTACTTTAACATAATGTTGTGAAATAAGCAAACACAACTACATTGCAGAACTACTCATACTACAACTAATTACGTTTTTATTCTGGGTTTATAGTCAAGACTAAAGTGCATGAGAAAGAACACTGCTTTCCAAACAGGGTCATCTATTGAATCAAGGTAAGAGGAAAAGCCTGTTTTGGAAAGGTAGTCACTAATTCACAGAGGGTGAAGTGCTCTTCGGATGGATATGCAGATGGAAATCAGAAAAGATAAGTAGTTAGACTTTAAGAGTAAGTCTTCATTGTGCTTAGAGGCTTTGCTCACACCGGTAAATAAAACAGAATTACCTTGTGGAATCAAGCACTAGTGTGTGACTGTATGTATAATTTATTTGTTAGTACGATAACTAATTGGCAAGATTTGGAATCAAATAGATACATTTCAGAAATTTGGTAAATTTGTTTCTCTCTTCTTTTGAAAGGAGAGTGTTTAAGCAGATAAATATGAACTACAGCATAGTGGCACATAGTGTCTCAGGGTTAGAAGATTGCCACAGCCTCTTTTATTTTCTTTTGTAGATATAGTTACAGGCCTCAGAAAGGGGTCAGAGCATAGATAATCCTAGGACAAGATCATTGTACTGAGAAATGGATAGTAAAAAGTGTAGTCAGTCAAGGTAAAGTGCTGATTAAAGATCTGATTCCAAGCTTATTCTGCATGTTCATCACTCCTATGAAATTCCCAGGGGACATTAGATGTACCTTTCTATGCAGTCCCTATGGGGAACAGCCGCTTTCCCTTATAGTGCATCACTTCTAAGGATTAATGGGATTTGCTGACAGGAAAAAAATAATTTGTACCTGACTATGCCATCTTCAGAGCATCTGGTCAATTTAAACTAATGTACATCAATATTCAAAAAGTGTGAATATTGATGTAATATTACACTTCATTATTTATAATGGATGTTACTGTGTGCCAGTTTCTTTTTGGACTGGGTAGACAGAGGGTTACTTGTTTCTTTTGACCAAGAGTAGTGTGAAAATTCTGGACTTTGCTACAAACATGCATGAAGAACACAGTTCAGAAAAAAAAAAAGCTGCTGATACATGGATCAAACAAAAATTCTGATTCCAAATTCCTTTTGTGTCTACAATTTTTTATTAGGACACAAATAGTCTGGAAATATTTTATGAAGTTAAGTTTCACAAGTATTTCAGTAGCTTGTCTTCAATTTCTCACGCCTTTGCCAGGTTCTAAGAATTTGGAAGGAAACTTTCCATCTGAGAGACTTGTCTTAACCTAAATTCCAGTGGAAACCACCAGTAAATAGTGCATGGCCATTTCCTGGAGTAAGGCTGAAGAAAACTACATTGTTCTTTCAAGTTAAAAAACAAGTAAAAGAATTGCAACGGCTCTGCTGTCAAGCTCTAGTAACTCAGTGTGAAGCAGGTGACTTGACATTTGGCACCAGAGCAGGAGTCTGCATTTTGAGTGTATTCCAAAAAATAATCCAGGTATTAAGAGCCTCAAAAATAGCTGAGAGAGAGAGGAGCTAACTAAAACTTTTATTCAAATAAAAGGAAGAGTTCATTAGACAATCCCCAATAAGATCTCCTAACTTGATAGAGGTTGCAGCCTCTTTTATCCCTTCTGCCCAAAACACAGGTCCCTACCAGTTTCTCCATTTGCTAGTATACTCTGGGGCTACAGACTTCCTCACACGCCTACTACATGTCCCCTATTACATGTTCATTAGAGGCTTTGAGGGCCCCCAACATGTTCAAAATGGAGGTTACTGCATATTGATCTCCATGTTCTGGGCACTGCATTATCTTATGCTGGGCAAGTGATATAACTTGTAACCTTTCTATCCCCTACTAGTAAGCTAACTGTGACTACTACAGATTTTACAAGAACATTCTACTCATTTCTAATAAGTTTGTCATTTGCTGGCAAGAATCTGTGAAACCTACTGGCATAACTTGATTCTGTAGGGTAGATCAATGTGCTGGAACAAAAGTTGGAGATACTTTTTATCAAGTATATATTATGTCCAAGAGCAGCAGACTGTGCCATGGATGAGTTGCCAACCTTTTCTTCGATGCTTTTGAACATCAGGAGTATATTTAATAGCTCTTTGATTTTTGTTTTGTTTTGGTTTGGTTTTTTTTTTAAATCAGAAGACGTGTTTCTCACTAAGACAGCAAAGTCAGTTGTTGAAAAGTTAGGAAATTATAGGGTTTGTGTTTATTTGAAGCCTTAACCAAATGCATATATATTAGGACAGAATTTTGTTTCGTGTGTCTACTGTGTTTTGTTTTGGTAGGATATTTCTTTCATTTAGTGCTCCTGGTAAGCCTGGTGAATCATCAGGGTGATTCAGAAATCTAACATACAGAATCACTACTAAACTGAGAAGATATAAAGTAACAAGACGGGACAAGAGAAATATTTAATGCTGATGGCCTTAGAATTATAGTGTGATTTTATGCAAGTCAATGAAACTAAGTTTTTTTCAGTTGTGATCACTGTGAATATCTAAAGTCTTAGTCAAGAAAAAGTCTGAGCTTGCACTGAGGCCCACAGAGATCTGTGAGATCTTCTTCCAAGCGTCCTTATCACTTCCTGGAAATTTCACAGACAAAACTGCTGACAATGAACTTCAGATCAAGTCCTGACTTACTCAATATTTGGTTGCTTAGCTGCTTGCCTAATTTAAGCCAAGAGTAGGAAGTTATGCACTGAAGAATGAAGCACTGCTCCCTCAGAGGGGTCTTGTCTTAGGTGGGTTCATTATGTGGAAGAGTCTGCACTGTAATGTACTTCCAGTAGGAGACTGATTCTGGCATTTCCTCGCTTGCCAGGGCTTAATTTTGCAACTGTTGAATTTTATGAACATTTTGAAACTAAGAAATAGTCTGGAGTTTTATAAAAAAAGTGTAAAACATACTCAAGTGAATCATTTTATAATAATGTACATTTTATACAGTGGGGCTTTCTTCAATTTTTTTTCAGAGATTTTTTTTACAAAAGCAGGAGAATACTTTCTTTTTGTTTATCTACTTTTACTTTTTTTCTCATCTAAGCTTGGACACCATGTGGGATAACCGTTTTTTTAAATTTGTTTGGTGCCATTCACATTTGGTTGTTCTGATCCTTTCTCCTTTCAAACCTTTCAACTACCCAACAGTTGCAGTATTCCTTTTCTGATTGAGATAGCACAACTTCTGCTCTGCAGTGTTGAGCAATCTCATTGCAGAAGAATATCAAGAGAACACCTGAGAAGAGAAGGTGAAAATAGTGAAGGGAAGAAGACACAGGAAGATGAGGCAACTGGTGTGTGCCACAGGCTGGGTCCTTCTCAGTGTGCCTGGAAGCTAAGGCAACAATGCCAGGCAGTGAAATACTGCAGTCTTAGGCAGGCCCCCCACTCCCTAATGATTGTTGACTCTGTAAAAATAAAGACATAGCTTCTGGTGCACTAGCCTTGCTAGCTGCTGACCTTGTGTCCCTTTGTCTGAACAACTGATTTGTGGTTTGATATTTATCTGCATTTCAACTGATTCTCAAATTGCTTTGAATTTTTCACATCACTAATTAGAAAGTGTATGCACTGAAGCATAAGGTGAAAATCTTTAGCAGTTATTTGCAGGCTTTCAATAGTTCTCTTTAGTAGCTCTCCGTATGAGCATGATCATCCCATTATAAAGAGCCCTGGCAGGTTACAGTAGCTACTGTCTCTGATTCATGCCTGCCAAGCCTGTTCACTTAGCAGCAGGCGACTTTCCAATGAGTTTTAACAAGTCTCACTATTAGGCAGCATCTTACTGGTTCCTTCACTATAGCAAGACCTGATTTCCTTCATTAGCTAGAAGATGTCTGCTTGTGGTACAAATATTCAAGAACTAGCAATGACTTCAGTCTTTCTAAACTGGCTTTCAAGCCCAATTAGAGTTGATTGGGTTGCTTACTGGGAGAAAAAAAATAAGAAGAAATTTTAAAAATCCCCAAACAAATGAAAAAACGAACCAAACAAAATCCTCCTCCAACTAATTTAAATCCAGGACTTGCTTTTTTTTGTTTACTGTTGTGGTTTCTACATGTTATCCCATCAGTGTAGCAAATGTAAAGAAAGTATTTGCTGAGAGTCCTTTTATCCTGACAAGGTTTTGTACAAAAACCTTATTTGTAGGTAGAAAAAAAAAGCCACAAATTTTCCACTTATGTATGGCAAGTTGATTCCTATTGTATTAATCCAAAGTAAATAAAACTAGGTTGCTGTTCCACCTTGTGTTTTCTTGTGGTGCTTTTTGCAGGTATGACAAGGCAAGCATTGCAGATCCTGAGTTTTGGTCCTTGGTTTATTTTATATGCTGCTGCATTATACACAAATGAACATGATGTAGACCAGAAATAACATGTTCAATAGGAGATGATTTTTCAAGGACAATCTTTTCTGGACTGGGATCCTATTCTAGAATTTAGTATAAGATATCAGCTGTGGGCTTAGGACTTCCTTATGAAGAAAGAAACAGTAATAGAGAAATGAAGAGTTTAATTAAGCATTTAAATAACACATAATAAGTTTACTAATGGATTATCACCTTTAGGAAATCGCTGTTTGCAACCTGCTTTAGACATACTGGCATTCAATGACAGAATCCATGTGAACAAAGAACTGTTGAAAGGATCCCCAAGGCCCATCAGGGTGAATTATATAGCCTAAGATTAATGTATCTTGAGGTGCAATCAGCTGTATAAATATACTCAGTGTCTGACCACTATTCCAAGCAAACCTTGCTATACATTCAGAATGCTGCTCCTTTGGTGCTCCAGTGCTTATAGATGTCTGAGAAGGAGGATATCTGGGAAAAATAAAGAGTACAGTGAATTCAGTAAGTATTGCTTGTATGCAACCGGGCAAGCTTGCACATCACTTTCTTAAAAATCTCCCACACTTTATAAGGCTTTATGATATTCACCAAGAGGACTGAAGACAGTTTAGGAGGCTGCTATGTGTTTAATGATCTGTGATGTTAAAGAGGGAATACCCTGAGCTGCCTTACGCTGGAAATATTGTAGGAAATACCATAGGAAAACTAGCAAAATCAGTAAACTCTTTAAAAAAATATCGGTGCATAAGGAGGATTGCCAAAGCAGCATATATTGATTGGATTTCATTTTGTTGAAAAAGGTTGAAATAACTACAGTGACTAAGTCTAAATCATGAGGTTGTGTGGTAAATGAAGTTGAATAAAACACTAGTTCTGTTGTCTTGCATAGCATTATGTGCTTCAACAATAAATGAAGAAAAACAACTCAATCCCTTCTTTTTTACTGACATGCTTGGGTTTACTTTACTTTTGTTCATGACTACCAGTGGCTGTCTTAGTCAGGGCAGGTAGATGATCCCCTTGTTTGTATGATATTCTTCGGCTTAATGTGTCTCTCTCACAGAAATTGTGTTTTGCAATTTGCAGAGCACGATTTGTGGGTTTTCACAGAGTGCTCAGGACTTTGGATATTCCTGTGAACATGCTCCTGTGAAGTACCACATCCTATTTATTTCATAATCTTGAGACTAACTTTGTGGCATTAGTCTTTTCTCACTTTTTAATGATCTATTCAAATTCTGCTCAAATATATATTTGCAAATATATTTGCAAATATCCAGATGCTAAAGTAACTGTAAATATATAAGGTTCTCATAATATCTAACCCACAAACTTATTGTAGATAATAAAATAAACAATAGTAGACCATTTGTCTGAAGGCTGCTCAAAATGTTTAATTTAGTTTGTAGATTTTGTGTGTATGTATCTGGAAATAATGAACAATATCTTTACTGGAGAATTGTTATTAAAATATGTGGTATTTTCAAGATGTGCAAATTTTAAACTTAATTTTGTATTTGTGACCAGGTTATCATTGTGCAGATATTCATAAACATGTATGTCGGTAAAATTCCATACTTTTCTCTCCTGGAATATTTAAGAATTCATTAATTCATACTTCTATATTTGCTTACACCTTAATGGTCCTCTGTTTAATACTAGGTAATAGAAAATGTGTAATAAGAATAAACTGGGCAAGGTATTCATAGCCAGAATATTGGTCTTTCTTTTTGTCATACCCACTCATATTCCCTGTAACCTGAGACGGATGACATTTTCAGTTGTATTGCTAAGGCTACATCCTTGCTTAGTCTTCTTTGATTTATTTAGTTCCTTGCTTTGCCTCCTGAACAGACAAAACCATGCGTAACTTTAAATTAGTGGTTTGAATTTTAACTTGAAATACTTTATGATATGATACATTTGTTGTCTTTACCAACTGCAGTGTCATAAGACTCCAGAACCAATTCAGGTGAAGCTGGATAGTTTTATACCTTGCCAAGGCCTGGTGCTGTAGCATTGAATTACTGTATTCTACTGCTTTGCTATTTGAAGGTACTTTAGTTTCCCTGCTTGCAGGGAATGATGAAGGTAGGAATGTATTAAAAGGTTTTAGTTCCTTGTAATTAAGATGCATTGGTACAGTTGAGTTAATCTATTTATCCCTACGTAAGCTCTGGTTTTAGACATACTTCTATTTCAGTGTTATTCACTTCTCGTCCTCTGTAACGCTCTGGTTGATGAAAGTACGATGAATCCTTGCATGTGTTTATTTGATATAGCTGAAACATATGTGGCCTACATTTGTTCTTAAGACAGGTTGCTATGCAAAGGTGGTTGAGAAACAGTCTGAAAATGGAAGAGTTAGGTTCTATATTGTATCATAATATTATAATTTTTCAGAAGAAGTCACTCCTATTTCACCATCCTGGCATAACTTTCAATAAAAAGCTTGGAGGAACTGTAAAGTGTAGGTATGAAGCACAACACGCAGAGATCGACTGCATTACACTCAGTATAAACCAAAATGTTGATACTTAATGTCTTCTGAATCGCATTTGCTCAAATAATATATTAAAATTAGCAAAAACTTAACATGGCAAAGTTGCTTCTTTATGAATATGTTAAGGCATGTAGAAATCCAGTCTAAAATATCTCACTGGTTCTGTTCGTAGAATAGCTTACGATCTTGTTTACCACAGAGAATGAAGAGGTTGCTTGTAAAATTTGCCTTAATAAAATTCTGGTGAATTCTAGTCATGAAAAATTACTTTATATTTACTACAAAATCACCCTTATTTCCTCACAGGATTGCAAAAAAATCCTGTGAGAAAGCAACTGGGGAAAAAAAATAAATTGACATGCAACATGCAAAAACTACAGTATAAACTGATTCCTGGAATGTCACAGTTTCCCCAGATATTTACAGTTTAAACATCATTGTTAGATGCTCCCTGGAGTGTCATTGGTCTCAGCATCTTGAAAGGATCTCCTGCTTTAGATTTTATTTGGACAAAGATACAAGTAGTATGATTCACTTGTCCACATTTCCAGAGAATTTTAAATTCACAACGGTTGGCCAACTGTTTAAAAGTACTTAATATTTTTAATGCCAGAATTCAATATGTGCCTTGGCTTTTAATTTGTGAGCAAAACATACCATTTACTTGAGGGAAACACGAATTCTCCCAAATGAAAACAGAAGATTTAGATAAATGTTAAATGCTTTCAGTGCCACCTATTGGTTGAGAAATTGTTTCAAATAAACATCAGCTTTATAATTGTGGACAAAGTGAGATAAGGCTACTTATAGTAATATTTCTAATTTTTATTGAAGGTAAAGCCAGCATCAGAGTCTACAATCACATTTGAAGACATTATCTCATCTCAAAGAATTTAAACTCTAACCACTTTTTCTTTTTCTTTACAGAAAACAACATATGAATGCTTTCTGTGGGATGCTTCAGATATACTGTGGTGGTATCAATGTTCTAAAGCATTTAGTGAATAGGTAAGGTGGTGGGAGACACAAGAAGAGGTCAGGAAGGGATTAAAACTTTTCTTTTTAGCCTGACAATGTTAGGGGTTTTTTATCTGAACATATGATCTAATCAGTTTAACTACAATTAACTTCCTCTTTGTAAAATTTCAAGCCAAAGATACTCTTCACTGCATCTCAGATTCTGTTTCTGGAATATATTGAATTCTGTGCCATCTCTCAGCGCCTAAGCATGTCTTTAACTTTCCACATTTCACTGGAATTACACACATGGTTAAAGGCAATCTCATTATTGTTTTCTAAAGCAAAGTAAAGTTTGCCAATTTGCGTTAACAAGGCTTATATATTTTATCATCTCTAAAGTGTGCATGCTTCTTAACTCTCCTAACAGCTTTGAGTTTAGGATTTCGGGTAAACTATTTAGAGACTGTGTTTATACAGAGGCTTATTTGTTGCATACATAGTTAGGAAGCTTGATATTTCATTGTAGAAATTATAATTTAAGATTACAATTATTCCTTAGTTCTAGGAATACTACTCATTCAGTATGATTTATAATTTTTTTCCTCAGTCTTCTGAATTTTTTTGTTTGCCTCCTGGATAAATTATGCCACAGTAAAGAGATGAAATTACACCTAATAATCTCAAAGAACCTAACTGCTTTGAAAATTGGGCTTGATTATAGTGCCCTATGTTAGAAAGGGACATAGTATCCCATACAATTCTTTGTTCATATTTTACTGACACCTTTTTTAAGAAGATGTGAGATTTTCATTGTTTAATTGAAGAATATGTTCAAGGTAAGATTTTTTTAACCAGTGAAACAAAAAAGAAAAACACTTAGGGTGGCAGGGAGTCAGTTTATCTCTTTGATAAACTAGATATTTTAGATCAGATGCTTGGAAAAAGAGCAGAGTTATACCTGTGCCAGGAGAGTCCAACCACTGCAAACTGAGAATGGCCAGTCCTATCCTGGGAAAATTTATCTTAAAACTTCTTTAACTACCCGAGAGTTCACAGTCTACCCAAGCTGGCTCTTTAAGTTCCTTCTATAGTCAAAGACAACCTCTCCAGCCTGGTCGCTAAGAGAGAAAGTCTAGTTATTACACAATGAACTAGAACGGTAAAGTATCTTTACGAGATGCCTGTCCCATATCAGGGACTATACAAGGAGTGTAGGTGATCTTAAATTTAACACTAAAACTTTTTAGGAGGCTGATATTTTGGATTGGTCCTACTCTTACTGTCAAACCCTTTGACTTTGAATAGGTCTTCTGTGAGCATTTCCAATTGTCTCAGTTTTTTGAAAAAAAAAAAAAGCCAGGTCTATGTTACAAAAATGATCTTGAGATAGTGTCCCCAGAAGCAGGCAGGGCAGGACCTTTATGGCTGAGGTCCCAGAGGTCATAGAACTGGCTCAGCCTGTGGAGGTCCACACTGCCCTGGCCCCTGGGCAGCCTCCACCACTCTTGTCGTCATAGTGCACTGACGCTGTCAACATTTTAGCACTGATTTAACCACTCCTTTCAGATCTTTTCTACTCCTGGCCTTAATTTTTGCTTCTCCTTTCCCCTTATGCCCTTCCTGAATCAGGCTGCCCTTTTTCAGCACTGAAATGCAGCAAAGCAACCTGAAGGCTATGTACTTTTAGCCAGGCTCAGAAGCCATGGCAGAGGCTGAGTCAACAAAATGATTCAAAGTCTGAAACACGTTTGAAAAAAAAAAACAAACAACAAAAAACAAACCTATCCCATGGGATTTGAAATAAATAAGGTTTTTAACGAATGACAACAAAATCCTTTCACAAGGGTGAAAAATCCCAGAATGGGAGCAGTGCTTTTTTTCAGACTAACATAGTGAAAATAACATGAGTTCCAGTGCTAAATTATATCAACTACAGTGGAATGTCAGGACAAAAAAAAAGGAAAGTTTGGGTTTATATTGTTGGAGATTCATATCTATAGGATACTTTTGTATGACTCCTATGATTCCATGCTTTTTAGGTCCCAATTAATTACTCAAATAGTTCAATGGCTCCTTCTACTAAAAACTATAATTCTCAGTCACAACTTGGTACTTGTATTTTATCCAGACCATTTTTACAATGTCATAGAATCATAGAATCACAGAATAGCCTGTGTTGTTAGGGACCTTAAAGATCATTCATTTCCAATACCCTGCCGTGGCCAGTCCATTGCTGTTTATTAAGTAGAGAAAACTATTTTTATACTTATTCCTGAACATTTCATAAGAGTTGAGTTGGAATTCAAAGTTTTCAGAAACTGGTAAGTGCATTAGGAGTTGAACTAGACTTATCTTGAGAGAGTTTTTTCTTTTAGTTGGGATTTTTTTAAAAGAAACTAGATTTTGTGGTTTAGATGAGCATATTATAACTTTGTCTGTTTAAAGTCAGCTGAGACCAATTCTCTTTGTTGAGAAGCCAAATAATTTATTTGCTTTAGCTTAAGACATTGCAGTGTTTGTAGTTCAAAATTATGTTCTCTGGTTACCCTTCATGTGATATTGTTGGCTTTTTAAGTACATCCTGAAAAGAGATGAGAAAAAAGAAAAATGTTCGCTATCTTTCATAAAACAACTAATAACAGTTTCATGGTAATCTAAAAAAAAATATTTACCTCAATTTTAGAAGATTATGTCAGGAAAAAATTCAAATGCATGAGTATGTTTCTGGAGAGCTTGATTCTTATGTCTTGCAGCTGTGTCACTTACATTCTTGTGTACAGATTTATGTTAGAGAATTTCAAAATAAACAAGATTCCAGACCAAGTATTTACAATAGAATGATGCATTCAGGCAGTGGCTCAGTTCCTTTAATTCTAATTTTAAAAGGCTTCTCAGTCTTCTTCTGAAAGAGACTATACTCCTTGCTTATTGCTGAAGTGTCAGGTTGCTTGGTGTGTGTACCTTGTGGTGCCATTAGGACAATGTATCATTTGCTATGCCCAGGAGCTCTTTGAAGTAGGAATTATTTGGCTATTTAACTAGTAGCTTGTTTTTCTGTGAAAAATTAATAATAATGACTGTTCACTAGGAAAAAAAAGAAAAATCCCTGAACTCTTAGAGCTACTTAGACTGGTAGCTGGTTTAGTCAATTAACTCACAGCATCGCTTTCCACTGTGGTAGTGTTCTTATGGGACTTGAGTCTCTTTTATGCCCGATTCTGGACAGCAAAATGGTAATGTTTATTTTATTAATTTATTATGACACAGATTACCCATGAAAATTCTCACAAAATTTGTTGATGAAAATATACTCTTCTTGGGTCCTTTTTTAAATGCATCTCAGTGTATTGATTTAGCAGCTGAAAAGGACATGAAAAGTCAGCAAAAGTAAAAGGAATCCCTAGGAAGGAAAAAAATATATATTTAGCACAGATATTACTCCTACTTGAGTACATGCCTCATAATTTCTACTTTTTTTAGTATTTGCTCCATAACACTTTAGCATTATCCTGTCATTAATTCAAAGAAAGTAAATGCAAGTAGTTTCAAGACAAATAGCAATATCATTGCATAAAACCATAAGACCAAATTCATATTATTAAATTTTAACTGCCTTAAAGTTAAATATCTCATTTAAACTTCTCAATGCTTCATGCCACTCTGTGCTCTTTTAGAGAGCGGTTCAGCCATAATTTGGAAGAACTGACATCTGGAAGTAACTGTCTGTCTCTTATTTGTGTTTGCCTCCCTCAGCTATGGTTGGGTGAGATGGGGTGCCTTTCCCTTACCCTCTCCAGTCACTTAAAGGTTATTTGAAGGAAGTGAGTATAGGAGAAATTTATGTGTCCTTCTCTTTTTAATCACTCATTTTATGGAAAAATATTTCACAGTTCTGTCTTATTCTGATATTAATTTTTATTTCCATCTTGCTACTACTCTCCTTAGAGCCACTAACTTTTTTAATATTTTCCATTGGAAAAAAACTTTCTAATATAGTCAGGAGTGTAGATGAGAGCCTTATTCCACTATAAAGGTGAAAGAAAGGCACAAAAGTGCTATATATTCACATTTTTATTGAATTTTTATTGAAAATTAAAACCCCCTCTTTTAAATAGAATTATATCAAAAAGATATAATTATATTTACTGTTCTTTTTTAACTGAAAATTCAATCCCTTGTTGACTAATTCCTTCACCTAAATACATCCACAAAGTTATATTTTGGAATCAGACTTTTATCTACAAGCCAGTGATGGAGCTTTCACTGTGAAAGCTGTGATGATTAGTAAAGAATAGCTTGACTCTTTTCAAATTTTGCATTGCCTTGTAAAATAGAAGAAGATGTATTCTATACTCACACATATGCTTTGTAATTATTTAATCAACTAAATTAAATTTAAGAAAAAATATCTTTAATTTCATTATGCATTGTTTGGGCCTGAAGAGGCATTTGATCATCATAATTGAATAATGGATATTAGCCGTAGTGGTAATCAAAACAAACATAGAACATTTATATAGCATCTTTTCATGGTCCTTTTCCAGGTTATATAATCCGTGTACAAACTGAGCTTGAGTAAAGTGCTAAGGTTAAACAGCCAAGCCTTCAGCAATCAGCCATGGTGAAGTCAAGAGTTTTCTTCCAGACATATGTCTTCAAAGAACATGAGACCTCTCTAACATTAAAAGGCTAAATATTAGGTTATGTGAACATTAAATATTTCTTACCTCAGTTCTCCACAGAGCCTAAAATTTTATTGTTTGAAAAGATTTAAAAGCTTAACTTGTTCACTCCCACTCCACAGGGTGCTTTAATGAATGCTTTCGTGTATTCTTGAGTTGCTTTCCAGTGATAAGTGCGTGATTAGCATTAAACTGTGCTTGGCTTCTACACAAGCATGAAAGACACAGTTATATCAGTCTGCAAAAATACAACTTTCAATTAGAAAAAGCTGGTTTACTTATGATGCCATTTCTTACATTAGAAATGTTTTGTTCAGGTTTTTTCTCTTTTTATTTCTGATTAAATTGCAATATCAAAACACCCCATTTATGTATTGCATTGAAATGAACAAGTATAAATTTTTCTATTTAAAAAAATTTTATATAAGAATCTTTTATATTTCATGCATTTTTAAATAATAAATAAAAGGATTGCAGTAAAATTATTCATTTTTATTACCCAGAAACATGTTTTCTGATGTTCTGTAAATGCTCTGTAACAATTCCTTCCAGTACTGTTTGAACCAGATAAAATGTTTCTTCCCTTATTGATGAGATCCATTGCAGGCAGTGGGAATGTTATGAGCTTCACTTGGGCCAGGCTTTTCAAAACAGGTTGTTGAATTTTTTATCTCAAATGCAAAGGTCAGATACCAAGTAACTATGCTATAGAAACGAAATCTTATACAGGCTGAATCTTAACTGAGGGAACTGAGTAAAGTTTAATTCCGGAAATCTGGAGAATGCATAGGGAGTATTTTGAATACTCAGATTTCCAAGTACCAAGGATATGAATATTTGTGATATTTGAAGGATATCATGAAATTGTACCTCTACTGTTTGTTTTGTAACGCATGGTTATGACCACAGAGAAATACTTTTCATGTAGTCTTGTCTTCATGTTAGCAATATTTCTTTCACTATTAAGTTTCGTGAAGGTGTATAAAGGAAGGTAGGTGGCCAGTGGGCATCGGGCAGGAAGACAAAGAGCTGGGAACAATGGGAGCTCCGTGGAGCACAAACACTTGCTGCTCTCATTATCCACCCATTCCCAGATGAGTCACAGACAGGGGATGAGTTCCACATCTCCGGAGTCGGAACAGGGGAGGAATGGTTGGATGTAAAGAGCTGGGTGCTCAGAGCACAGCACTTTGGGGTGGTTAAGGGTCAGTGCCAAGGGACAGGGCTCCTCCGGGGTGCAGGCACTTGGACAAGGACAGCCTCAGCCACATGAGCACTGGGGCCACCTCCAGGCTGTAAGGATGGGGCTAACACTGATGGCCAGATGCTCACCAGTAAAGCCAGGTGGCAGGTGCTCCTCAGGGTGCTCCATGGTTGCCATAAGGGAGATTTTGTCTCCCAATGGCTCTTAAATGGCTTTGGTGTCTGCATGCAGCCTGAAGAACAGGACCCTAGTGAGAGAAGTTAAGATGCACTTCAGGCATTTCACATGGAAATCTTCCTGAGCAGCTCCTGTCCTTAGCAGGACCATGCTAAGCTGCTTCTAGGGGGGAGAAATGTGACACTGTCAGAAGTAAAGTAGAGGAAAATAACCTCTTAGCAGGATCACTCTCGAGGAGAAAAGACAACGTAGAAAGAACCGTGTCTTGTTTATATATATATATATATATATATATATATATATATACGAAAGCCTCTCTAAAAAAGTCTAGTTAATAGTAGTTCTTTCTTGATTTTATGTGAACAAACACCATACATGGAATGAGAAGAGAGACTTTTCAGGAAAGCAATTATTTTCTCCAGTATTTCTTCTGACAGTTTTGCGTTTCAGAAGTGGCATAATCTTGCACTAAATCTCACTGACCTAGGTGTTTAATTCCAGTGGACCTTAGGATTGAAAAAAATTCTACTTGTTTTCCTGTATTCAGATATCTTCAAAGAACAAATAGTCAAATATTATAGATAGCTGGTAAATTCCAGAACACCGTAAAATGCATCATCCATTGCATTCTGTGAATACATTTTCTGCCTATTTGGCCACCTCTATGTAAACTTAATAGTGAAAACCAAGCATTCCTATATGGGGTAGCTGTTAATATATATTCTCACTATAATCTCAGAAAGGTACCAAAAAAGAAGGATTTGGGTTTTTTGAAGAACTTAGATCAGTGGCAGACAATTGTAAATAGACTGAAAGAAGAAGAGCTGGCTAGGAAGAAGTAGTGATGTGTTGCCTATATTTTCTTGATTCCAGTTTGGTTTTGTTGTTTGTTTCTTTCCTTCATGACACTCAAAACAAAAATATGTACCTTCTTGCAGTAGGTGTTATGCTATTGTGGACTCCTTGTTTTAGTAGAAGTGTAATTAAGGAGGGATTTGAAGAAGAAGAAGATTCTCAAGACGGTTCTCAAGGCTAGTAATTGAGGAAAATACTAGAAAAGTCTTCAAGCGTGTAGGTCTAGCTTTTTGCTTTTTCTAATTCTAGGTGTACTTGGTCCTGCTGAGAACATAGCTTTTGAGGAAATATTTGTCAGGAGTCTCTTACACTATGCTAGGTTTAATATCAGGATGTCTTACAGTTATGTTGATGAGTCTTTAAACTTTAATAAAAATAAAAAAGAAAAGTTGTTTTGTATTGTATCTT
Source organism: Neopelma chrysocephalum (assembly GCF_003984885.1). Classification (NCBI taxonomy): domain Eukaryota; kingdom Metazoa; phylum Chordata; class Aves; order Passeriformes; family Pipridae; genus Neopelma; species Neopelma chrysocephalum. The sequence continues at coordinate 1,787,831 of NW_020897719.1, forward strand.
TACTAAAGGTTACACTACTATTGCATACAAGTTGAATAAAGCAGCTTCATAACTGACAAAAAGATCTTTCCATCATTTTGACTGCTTAATGAAATATTTTTCTCAAATTCCCCCAGATAAATAATGACTCTCATGATGCACATGCACTTTTGTCGTGGATATAAGATCAGGAATAGGGAATTCATGGTTTATCTGTCACAGCCCTTGCAGTATAGCACTTATTCCATGAAGGATCTATTATTCAGACTAATTAAAGTGCGACCATGCCTGCTGTCCAAAACATTATTACTCCCCTTGACAGAAGTGTCTGTTCTACTGTCAAACCTTTGTCACCTTCTTTTTCTATTCCGTAGTTGAAACCTGACACACATTAAATACCTTCATTGCCATTACCTGTTATTTTAATTCTGGGTAATGATTGGGTTATTCAAGATAAATCTTTTTACAAGACTGTTTATTTTAAAATAAATTTAAATATATTTCTTATAATACATAATGTCTTTCCAAAACTCTTGACATTAACTAAGGGTCTTAGTAGCGTGACATTTTTAGTTATTTGACTCTCATATTCAAATATCATGACATCTGCAGAAATTATATGTCAGGGCCCTGAGTGCACCAGTGTACCAAAAGTAGCCCTACAAGTCTCACCGGAGGCTCTACCCATGCAGTCTTGGCTCACTGCGTGGTGTGTTAGTCTCAGGCTCTTGCCCTATTTGGTCCTTCCTGAGTATGTGTGGTAGGTTTGCTGCCCCTGGCCCTGCTGTTCAAGCAGAGATTTGCAAATGAGTCTCTGCTATGCTCCATGGTACCTCTGACCTCTGAGGTACTGGAATGACACTTTCATCTTAATCTGAAGAAAGATGGGCCTACCTCCTGAAGAGGATTTAGAGTTCATAGCCCTGCATGGGAGATCCAAATCTGAGGAGTAGTTATTAAGACTCAAGTCTCTTCTGAAGTAGCTCCTTTTCAGTCTAGTATATTTTGTGATTGTTTAGCAACTAATATTTTAGCTTACTCTACTTCCCTAGGAGTCTCTTTCTGAACCACTCAGCATGGTTTCCACTCAGAGAGGGAGATGGAAATTGCTTTCTTTTCTGACTAAGAGTATTTCATTTCCCCACCAAGTGCCCTAAAAGCTGCCAGGAGAAGTGAATGGAGAGATGTACATAGAACAATTCAGGTATCTTTTTCTTGTGTAGCACTAAGGAAAATAGGAAAAATACAGTGTGTTGAATATGAATGACTAAAATCATTTGACGTGGTAAATTAACCTGAAAATTAAATACTGCACTACACAGTTTTCCATTGAGAAAGAAAGGCTGTGAAACAGATGTATAATTTTCAAGCTTAAGCTCTTCTCATTATTCTGCAGTCCCTTTTTTCTTTGCAATATTATCTCACAGTAAGCCATGAAAATGTTTAGTGTTGTACATCATTCTCAAAGAAGTTTTTCTCAAAGCCTAACAAAGGGAGGTGAGAACTGTACATGCATTTTGTTGCCTATAAACATTAAATAATCAAGGCTATTATTTAGGTTTATTTTCTCTTCATTCTCAACACTGGTCATTTGGCAGTGTTTACACATGTATGGGAGTGATCATGACTTGTTGCCAAGTAAGGATCTGTAACTGTCACTGAATCCAACTGCTTTCATTGTGCTTCTGCTCATAATGGATCACTTTCAGAAAACACAGGCAATGAGTTACACTCTTGATAGAGTGAATTCAAATACAAACACATTTGGCTACTTGCTGAATAAAAAACCTTCCAAAGGACACTGTAATGGTAAAGAAGAATTAAGAGACAGGACTAAAAATCCCTCAGCAAAGTGAAAGGTGGAAATTACTGCTTTTCTATCACCAAAAGCCATGCTTTGTCCAGGCCAGGAGGTTAGCTTATAAAATGGTTCCTTGAAGAAAATGAGTACTTACATCAGCAATAATGCTTATAGATTTTTCTTCTCTCTGTTTTTCACTAGTAAGAGAAAATCCACATCAGAATTTGCTACCCAAATTTGTCCTAGTGTGAAATAAGTGTAGGACTAGCAGGTATAATAGGAGCCCCCACAGAAAACTTGTTCTCAAAATGCCACGTAAGTTTTCAAAGATTTCTTTGTTCTTATGGCCACAAAGGTAGCAGTTAACTCTGACCAGACTACAAAACATTTAAGAATTTGTAGACCTAGAATTGAATTTCAGGAAGTTATTATGAGGTAAAATACTGATATCATTAATCTAATTTCTATAATGTTGATTTCTTTAGCCTTAGGAAGAGAAGTATTGTTTGCATATTTGCAATATGTTGATCCTGGATTACAGTGGCAAAAAAGTAAGAAACAGTTGTGTTTCAACATAAGAATATTAAAAAGTCACTTTTAAAATAAGCTGTAGTTCTGAGCACTCCGGAATAAGCATCAGTTCTGCAGTTTCTTTTTTAAATGTGCCTGCAAAATTAACCAAAGATTTGACAGCTGTGTGCATGTAAAACTAAGTGAAGCTAGATTATATATGGGAGTTGCTTCAATCAAGCCTTGACAAAATTTTTTTTTACGCCTAGCAGCATTTCTTCAGAATTCCATGTTATAATATAATTGTATCTATTTACTTCAGGTATCATTGAAATGTTCACATTATTGAGGGTTTCTTTAGTGAATACCATCAAGATAGGTCTAGAAATAGTCCTTTCCCAAGAATTGTAAAAGAGGCTTCAGAACTGTCTGAATTTTGGAAAGTTATTTTTAGTATAGCCTTTTCTCCAAAGTGGTACATCATTCCTACAAATAAATCAGGTATGTTCATCTGAGCATATCTTACTAAGAAAGAGTAATGGCCAGCATCTTCTGGTCTTCAGTAACATGTGATTATACAACCTGTAAAGAGGATCACAAAAGTTTCTAAATTTTCTTCTTTCTCTTAAATAATATAGAATAAAATAGGGTCATTATGTGAGGTGGAATAAACTTACAGTTGTATGGGTTTTATTGTGTGGATTACATGCCTACAACATACACCCACATATGAATGGACCTGTATCCATTAATAAAGGGCTCTAAAAAAATGCTCATTTAGGAGCAATATACCCCTTATACCACACAGGAAGCTGTATTTGTTTAATGTGACACATTGTGGGTAACATATTGCTTTATTTTGAGAGACAGGCAAGGACTAGATTGTTCATTCATATCACAGGGGGCACACATTTAGGCAGGACCCTTTGCAAACTTTTACCAGAATCTGTTCCCAAGTAGGATTTTTTATGGCTATGTTGCTACAGCCCCAGTTTGAACAAGGCTGGAACATTTCCCAGATGAGAGGAAAAGCATGTCATAGCCAGAATTACGATCTGCCTAGCAGACACAAAAATAATTGCACAAAAGTGTGTATACATGTGAGGTCTTTACTAAGTCCAGATTTTGTCTCACTTATTTATTTATATGAATGTCAGGTCTATGGCCAAGTAGTGTTGGTATCTGCTGGGTATTCCCCCATCCCACTTAAAGTGACATCTGCTGTTTCATATATCTGTCAAGTATATGGATTAAGTCTGTTGTTTCTCATTTAATGTCATGTTATTAATAATGGTAATAACTGTTCGCTAAATGATAGTTGCACAGACTGTCATTGTAAAATTCATGGTCACACATTCTTGTCCTTTCCTTATTTGTCTTATGAGTGTCAGAACTCTAGACGTGCTTTTCAACTCTCAAATATTTATTTCTCCTAATGATTCCTTCTAATGTGCCAACCTATCATAGTGCTTTACAAAATATTACTCCCTAGTTCTAAGAACTGACTACACAAGACTGAGCAATGACGTATCCATGCACTTTCAACTTATGCAGTCAGTGAGTACAGAAGTATGACAAGCTTTAAATGCGGAAAGGAATAATCTGGTAGGTTTCCTCTGCTTCACATATCAATTAAAGAAGCCCATCCTTTCACAGTCACAACAGTAAAGACCAAATAAATAGACCTTCTCCACACCTCTCCTGACATCAAGTTTATTAACATATTATGATAAACAGTGTACAACATGTTTTGATATTTTAAAAAATTATAAAATAGAATTAATTTCATTTTAAAAAGCCTCACACAGGGACACTTTTTCCCTTTCAATATTTCTTCCTATTGAATGTCTGAGCTCTGAAGACCCTTATATCTATAATATAAATGAAGAAAGTTTCAAAAGGGACATCCTATGTGCTATTTTTCATGATATGTAATTCAATTTCATTGTAGTTGTGGATACTTATGATGGTTACCTGATATATATTTCGCATATTTTTTGTAATTATTTTTCCGCTGAAATCTAGTATCATACCTCTGCAGTGGGACAGTACAGAGTAATCACAAGTAATCATGTCTTTCCCATCAAAACTATCTCTCCCAGTACTTCCAAGTATGCATAAAAAGCCACTTAATCACCAGCTCTAATATTTTTGTCGGCAATTTCATTTTTTTTTCACCTTGAGAGCTACGGTGAGGTCAAGCCACTAGAGTACAATTTTATACTCTGCTATAATAACTTGAATCCTACATTGGATATTTTTAAACTTACATACATATAAGGTCAGTGCAAACTGTAAATATGTCTATCTTTGGACCAATAGTCTTGATTTTGGCCTTGTTTTCTGACAGTTCTAGTAGCTTGTAATAAACTTTCAGATAGGATTTAGTAGCTAAAGCAGACTTACCTAAGATCAAATCCCTAAAATCAAAACTGTAGGAATGAAAAATGGTGGTCAGCTTCTGCTTAGGTTTGGAGCTGTCACAGCATCCTCTTTTCACATACAGGACTTTGAAATATTCAGGAAACGATCAACAAGTTAAGTATAGGTTTTATCTAGCCATTAAGGGTCCTCCTTTGTGTGACTGCATTTGGGCTTTGCAGATGTGGGTAAGGCCTCAGAGCCTGCGCAATGGATTTTTTAGGTGAGACGCAGTATGGGTGGAACTGAACCCACCCTTTAATCCTAGGGTTCATCTGCCAGGGTCGAGCGAGCTTGGACGTGGCAGCGAGGTCCTCAGGACGTAGGTTTAATTAGAGTGACCTTCTCTTAGATGGATGGCCTTACAGGGCTGATCGAGCTCCATCTGCCCGGGTTTGGAGTTGAGCCCTTCGTGGGTAGAGCCCTTCCTAAATCTTCATTCGCGAAGCCTAGCCACGATGATGAAGGGCCCTCCATGGTTTTGCCTAGTGAACTTTAATCTAGTAGCTGTTCCCAGGGCATGTCTTGTGCACTTTGACTTAGAATTATAGAACAATTTCAGTTGGAAAGGACCTTGAAGATCATCTAGTTCCAGCCCTCTTCCATGGGCAGGGACACCTTCCACACCAAGTTGCTCAAAGACCCATCCAACCTGGCCTTTAACACTGCCAGAGTTGGGGCATCCACAACTTCTCCAGGCAACCTGTTCCAGTGCCTCACTACCCTCACAGTTTCCTAACAACTAATCGAAATCTCTCCTCTTTTAGTTTAAAACTATTCCCACTTGTCCTATCACAGTCTGCCCTTCTAAAATGATGAGAGGACGCTGCACAGATGAAGGGAGACACATTTGGACTGAATTCATATTCCTCATTTGACCTCACTGTGAATTGCCCTATTGGGCTGGAAACTACCTGTGAAAGACAGGCAGAGAAGATGGTGAATTTCACTGGTCAGGCTGGTTTCAGAGCTACATGTATCAAACAAATGCTGAAAAATACCCCTACAGTCCTAGGAGTAGGCACGCTTTCCCCAAAAGAGCAAGCACATGGGGCTAAAAATCATAATCCTTCTCCTCCTGCTCTTTTCCCTATGTGCCTGGTTTTCCAAGGCAGTACAAGGCAGCAACGGGTGAGGAGGGAATGAACACCACCACAAAGCAACCATGAAACATCAAGTTTCATGGTGTAAAAACCCCAGAGGGCAATACCTCTACATCTCACCATCTAAAAACTGGGTTGTAATTGTGAGACCCCTACTCTGCCCTTGAAGAAAGATTACACTTTTACCTCCAGGAGGCTGCTGTAAAATAACTAGAATTTTTTCCATGTATCGAAGGGAAAGAATGAGGGTGGATGATTTGTCTTTGATTTTCTTGTTGAGTAGTGCTCAGTGACAGTCACCAATGATTGCATGCTGCTAGTTCACCTCTCACTGTATGTCTTCTTTCGACTTTTTTCTGAGGCACCTGGATTCCCTTTTGGGATCTACCAGGGAGAGTAGCCTAATTTTGAACTCCACATCATATTTGAATCTGGCATTTTTCCTTTGAGTATTCTTCTCATAAGGGATGATAACAAACTGACGCAATGACATGACTTTTTTCTTTTTTTTTTTTTTTAATAATAGAAACAATGTGTATGTCTTGTTAAAATTACAAGAAAGCAAAATAATAATAATGGTGGTCTAGCATTTATCTGTCGGTATCTCTATATATATAGCAGAAATATTTTTGGGTGCAATTTTTCAGTGTATAACTTCTTCCAGACAACTAAAGAATAATATAAAATTGTGTAGTTTCCAAATAAAAAATGTGTACATATATCATACTTAATTCTGAACATTTAAAAAGCATTAAAAATTCAAATTTGGAGCTTGTTTTCCTCTTTTGGATAAAAGACACCATTAACCTTCCAAATGTGGTTCTCCTTATGTAATATATGTGTATACATCAAGTCACAGAATTGTGACTTCTGAAGTAAATAGTGACCCATTCTACTTCCTCTCCACTTGAAAATTATATTGATTTGTTAGCTGAGTGTCTGTTCTGCATAAGACTTTGTAATTGGAAATGAGCTCAAACTGAAGGTGCAGATTCATTTCTTGAACATTTGAAACTGCTCAGACTTGGATCTTAACCTAGGTTTATTTCGTATAATTTATCTCATTAGAAATACTTGTTTGTTAGAAGTATGTTTTTCACATCTCAATGTTCATATACTCAATTATTCCAATTTTGCAAGTTCAGTTATTTATTTATTAGCGTTTCTACACTGAGTACACTGAATAGAGCATAAAGCCATTTTTACTTTTGCAAGTGAACATTGGTATTGTTTCTACAGTTATAATACTAGATTTGCAAGGTATGTTAGGAAGGATAATATGCTTGGCTCATTTGTCACCATTACAGACATTCTAAATGTTAGCTGATTTATTTTAAGAATTTCTAGATTAAAAAAAAAAGAGATAAACTATGCAAGATGACTGTATAATCATATTCAAGGATATTGGTAATATTGTAAGTACTTCAGCATAAAGTCTTAATTAGCTTTCAAACAGGCACATAAGGAGAGGATGATGTTGAAGGCAGCTGCGATCAATTCTCAAAAGAGAGAAAAAGGAAAAAAAAGAAAAAATAGAAAACAATCCTCTTATTTAGTCTAAAAAGGGAACAGAATTTTCTATTTGTACTGTTGTGTCCATAGAGGGTTATTCCACAGCATAGTTACAGAATCACATCCACTCAGACTTACTGCCTGTGTTCCTTCACTCATTTTTGATAACTAGGGTCTGACAGCAATATTCTCCATACTAACAGAGACTCTTGGCTCCAGGTTTTCTTAGTCTTCATGTATGATTTTTGATGCAGTTCCAATGCATGTAAAAATGCCATCCACATGTTTTTAAATTTAAATTCTCTTTACAAAATTATTGCTACAAACCCAACCAATTTTATTTAATTGATTCTGAGAAATACAAATACACCCTAACCCATCTTACAGCTTTATTTTTACAAAGGCATCATCATCCTTCAAGTTTGTAAGACCATTTCTCATAGAGAAAGAAAGTGGTAGATGTGGCAGGTACTGCATGGGTGGTGAAGCAAAAGTTATAGGCTTTCATGGTGTCTTTCATTTGGTCAATTTTAAAAGGGCACATACTCTCTAACATGTTTTCCATCAAACTTTAGCAGCTGTTCAACAATGAAAACAGGAATGCACAATTTGGAAATTATCCTTTTATATTATTTCAAAAGCTTAAATTGCATAAATAACACTACAATGTCAAACACCTTGAACCAAAGTATTTTTTATATTTCCTTCACTGAAGTCAGGATTTCTCAGCATTATACTCAGAGTAGAACCTATGTCGAAATAAAAAAAAAACATCTTTCACCTTTGTTTTTCTCCCACAGAGAAGAGGATTCATAGCCTTCCTCAGGCTAAGGGTAACCATTGGCTATATACATGGGAAACAGGAAGGGGTAAAACTGAGGTGGGACACATTTTAATTAGCTTCAGAAGTGGCAAGAAATGAAAAGTAATTTTTTTGGTGTTACATGTTACGGGGGACGCAGAAACAGCCGATTAACAAAGCTAACAGAGAAGGAAATATTTCTTGTCCACTGTTTTTGTGGGGTCAGGATTTGACTGTGCAGTTTCCTAACTTCCAATAGTTTGTATTTGTCTCTGTGCCATGGAGAGAGGGAAGGGAGGAATCCTAAGGTCCTTTCTTTACGAAACATTAATTCTATAGAAAGTGATCCTTGAGAACTGGGGTTGGTCCCTGCAAGTCCCACTTCCAGAATGTGTACTCTGACTACCAGTCTCATTCATGCTTCACTCCAGGCTAACTATTAACTTTTACTGTAGAGTGAATTTAGAAACTGAGAACTACTGTATATTTTCCCACTTGTCCAGTGGATTTGATGCTGTCCTGAAAAATGAGTTTCTGGGTCTGTCCTTAGAAGAGATTTATCTTCCAGATGGCATAGAAGTATGGCTTAGGCTTACAGGATAGCACAAAAGCTTTTCTAAAAGACACACTATCCTCTCAGGCACTTGACCTACAGTCAGTAATAAGTTAGTGAACAAAACCAAGGTCCTAGTTCAGTGGGCTTCCTGTGATCTGAGAGAGGTAGAAAGAGCACTGACCATGGGACAAGCTGTCATCGTTTTATACTTCAACAGTTTTCAGTTGTTTGCATATTCTCCTGTGGAAAGCTCCCTTATGGCTTGCAGCTATCAACAGCAAGAGTCAGTTCATTCAGTTTTAGTCATCTAAAAGTTAGTGGTCTAGTGCGAGATAGTTTTGTCAGCTACTCCTACATACGGTGGAGAGAGAGGCACTCAATAAGACATAATCTCATACTAAAATAATGATACCAAATAGATAGGATAATCTTCCTGGTTGAAGGCATTTCCTTCTCTTTCTTTCTCTTGAATACAGAGGAAGCAAAGACAAAACGCTTTTCATCTTTCGAGAAGCTAGAGCTTGAAGAGTTAGCTTCCATCACTAATAACTGAAGACCATTTCCCTGGCCCAGATTCTCTTGACAAAGTATTAAGTGTACCTGTAGTTTTGTGTTTCCTTTGACTTTATTTCCATCTTATCGGGTGAGTGAGTTACTGTCTCCATTTTGCTACTCTTTTCTTTGGAAGAAGAATGCTCAGCTCACATCCTGGGTACCTGGCTCCATTGCTGCTGATCAATAGCCTGGCATCATGGAACACTATAGCAGCACAAAGATATTTTTCTTCTCTGTTTTTTGTTCTTCTATTATGTTTTCCAAAATTTAAAAAATGTTTTTGTTTATCTCTACTGAGTTTCCACCAGGGGAGATGGTTGCTTACAATTATATTTACATTGTCCTTGCAGTACCTCCAATTTCTGCAACACAAAAGCTCTGCCATAAAATCAGTGAAGCTAATTTATTACCCAGGGATTAGATTGACAGCTGGTAAACTAACACTTCTTTTACTCTTTTAACAGAGTTTCAAGATTTGCAGTGTGAATGTATATTTTATTGGATCCTGAAAAATACTGTTTTAATATTTCATAATAAAATAAAGAGCAATAAGAGCAATATGCCTGTTTTTCCTTGAATAACCTTAAAAGTTGCTTTGCAGGGACTCATAAAATGACAAGAAGCATTTAACAACATGTCTGTTCACTGCAGATTCTGTTACCAACGCTGACCTTCTAAGCTCAGTACTCAAAGATGAATATGGCTGGTTCTTTCTTTAGGGAGTTGGCGTTAGATCAAGGAAGTAAAGTCATAAGTTAATGTAAACTAAAAACCAATGCAAAATAAAACAGAACAAAACCAAACCAACAGCAGGAACAGAAAAATCCACAGGAAAAAAACCCAAACAGAACACTGTAACAGCTGGTTATTACTCATTTCTGTAAAATAATTTGATCTATTTTCCCTAGTTGTGTGCTTTTCAGTCAGTTCTTCCAGTTAATATGATGTAACCATAAAATTGCAACTCTTCCTTTCTCCTTCTTATTCCACCTTTCAGAGGTCTGCTAAACAATTCAGAAGATCACACACACTTCTCTGCCTTGCTGTCCTTCTGAGAAAATGGAGCCTAACTTCAGCACGCTTAACATGTTCTGCCTATCAACCCAAGATAATGTATCTTGTGGTATCACTGCCTTCTTTTGTCAACAGCAACATATGTATTTCAATGACTGGAGAATAACAGTCTCAAAAAGAGGCAATTTGACTGTAGTAATAACAGTTCCTCACATGCAGGACATCTCATCTCTAGTTCTGCCACAGATACAGGTTGTGATTGTGGAAATTCACGTGTACTTCAGTTCCATGTCTCTAAATGGGATTAGTGACTTTCTCCCCTATATGCTATGGGTTTGGGTTTTTTTCTGATTTCTCCTATGTGTATTGATTGGGATAGTGTCAATTTTTCATAGTAAGGCATCAGCTTAATGTCATGCCCAATAACATTATTGTCATTCAAGTCATAGATAAGACAGATACAGACTTCAAAACAGGAATGCATGGTGACTGCTTTTTATCCAGTGGACACAAAAACAGAAATTGTATTCTTATGCAACTCTTCATTTCCACAGAAGGGCAAAGATTTATTTTTTGACTGTTAACCAAACTGATTAACTAACTACTGTCTTGACCACCGATTGTGGATTAGGGACAAGATTCCTTCTCTTATCGATTCTGCTCAGTCATGGCCCCATCTGGTAAGTCTGAGCTTTCAAAATATTTTATTAGATTTCCAAACCAAAGCTAGTCTAGTTTTTCTCTGCTTTTCTGTGTGGCTCTATTTCATGTCTTTTAACTTCAGCTTCCTACAATTGCTTTGCTTCTCTGAGCAGCTCTTGATTCCTGGCTTGAATTCCCAATGACTGCCATGTTTTCCATCCCCTGACTTTGGCTCTTGGCTTCCACCTAGAAATCTGGCACAAGCTCTTTACCTTGAAAGCAGGTGATTGTCAGTAGCCTTCTGCTAGTGCTATCCCTATCCACTAGACAAGTCTACCCATGCCTTTGGTGCTATCAAGCTGGCCTAAAACCAACGACAGAAAGAAGAGCACAGGTCATTTAACTAATCAGATATAGCTTTCACTTGTATTAAGGTAGAATATTTCCATGAATTATTTTAGTCTTTACCAGCATATATCTTCTGCTTGCCTTTCTGTTTCAACTTCCTCTTCTCAGCATCAGTTTGACAAATGTTTCATAGGTCCCTTCTGTGCCAGTGAGTCATTCACTGCAGAATTACTCAGCTTCTGTTTGCTTTCAGCTGGGCTCCACTCCAGATCCATGGAAATATGTTCCTGTGATGCAATAATGATTTGTTTTTCTGGGCATCTTATTTGAACTATTGGCCATTTGTTTTCTTGTGATTTCTGGATAAATCTACCTCATTGCTAAGGTAACCAAGCAGAATTTATGAAGCCTAATGGTAAGGCAATAAAGCTCAGCATACTAAACTGGAAGCAGATGCTACTTCTGCAATGCTCATATTTTGCTGGCACACTGGCTGATTATAATCAGACTCTGCCCTAATGCAACTGCCTGTTACCAGCACAGAAAGTACCAAGTGTGCTTCACCTCCTTATCAGTTTCAGAATAGACCAAATACAGTCTGTATATCTTTAGTTTTGTGTTCAAATCTATTCCACAGGTTCAGGGCTAAAATTCACAGAAGACCTTTAGAAGTGTTAGGGTAAGCTATGCTACCATTCAGTGTAAATCCCTCTTTGAGGAAGTTTCCTTACATGTGGAAAATTTATACCAGGGTTCATAATTTGCTGTGCAGGAAATGATTAAAGAAATATTGCCTCAGTTTTCAAAGTGTTTCAAATCATCATCATCATGGCTAGGCTTCACGAACGAAGATTTGGGAAGGGCTCTACCCACATTTGTTACAAGTGCACTGGTGGCTAATAAGGCCAATTACGAGATAGGCACGTCCGGTTGCAAAAGGCACAGCAGAAAGACTCCTTAGGTGGTATATTCTGCAAGGCATGATTCTTTCTGCGTTGTCTTTTCTCCTCAATGGTGATCCTGCATGCTTTCTCAAAGGCATCAGCAGCGTTATAGATGATGTGTCTCCAGACCTCCCAGTTGGAGGCCAGAGTAGACCAGTGATGATGATAAATATGCCCGAGGCTGAGTTGTTGCTTCAGGGAGTCCTTGTATCTTCTCTTTGGGGCTCCTCTCGTGCGGCAGCCAGTGGCAAGTTCACCATAAAGCAAGATCTTAGGGAGGCGGTGGTCCTTCATCCTTGAGACGTACCCTGCCCATCGCAGCTGTGTTCTCAGCCACATGACCTCAATACTTGTGACTGCTGCTTGTTCTAGAACAGATGTATTGGTCACATAATCTGACCAGTGGATGTTTAGGATTGTACGGAGGCAGCGCTGATGGAAGTGTTCTAGGAGATGCAGGTGGTGGCGGTAAATGACCCATGATTCAGATCCTTATAAGAGAGTAGACAGCACTATGGCTTTGTAAACACTGATCTTTGTACTGTTCTTCTAGTGTTTATTTTGCCAAACTCTTTTATGAAGCTTTCCAAAGGCACTATATGCCTTTGCTAACCTGTTGTCTATCTCTCTGTCAATCTTACTGTCCGAGAAGATGAGGCTACCTAGGTAATTAACTGGTGGACTGATTCGAGCTCTGATTCACCAATGGTGATATGGGGATGATGGAAGACTTCCTGAGGTGCAGGTTGATGGAGAACTTCTGTCTTCTTTAAACTGACTTCCAGCCCAAAGAGCTCAGCAGTGTCAGCGAAGCAGGATGTTAAACGCTGCAAAGCTGCTTCTGTGTGGGCAACAAGGGCAGCGTCATCAGCATAGAGCAGCTCCCAGACAAGATGGTTTAAGGTCTTGGTGTGGGCCTTCAGTCACCTTAGGCTGAAAAGGTTTCCATCAGTACGGTATCGAATGTAGATACCGTCCTGATCCTCGAGGTCTGCCGTGGCCCTTTGGAGCATCATGCTGAAAAAGACTGTGAATAGGGTTGGTGTGAGAACGGAACCTTGTTTCACTCCATTAGTTATTAGAAAGGGCTCAGAAAGTGCATTGCCATGTCTGACTTGGCTGTGTTGATCCTCATGGAGTGAGATGATCATTTTGAGGAATTTGGGGGGACAACCTAAGCATTCCAAAATCTGCCATAGACCTTTCCTGCTCACAGTATTGAAAGCCTTGGTGAGATCAACAAAGGTTACATAGAGACCTTTGTTCTGTCCCCTACACTTCTCTTGCAGTTGTCTGAGAACAAACACCATGTCTGTGGTGCTCCTGTTGGCCCTGAAACCACCTTGGCTTTCAGGTAGAATTCCTTCTGCAGGAAATGATTAAAAAAATATTACCTCAGTTTTCAAAGTGTTTCAAATAAGCCACAAAGATCCATCTTATCTATTTAACATGGTCATTGGTTTAACGTCTTATTTTCTTTTTTCTAGATCATCTCCAGTCTTCACATTTTTAAAATCAAATGTCCTTAATCAATTTAAAGGTCATCTTTTTATCTTCCCCTGAAAAATCATCATAATTTTTTTATGACTACGTTTTAATTGTTAGCACAACACAGTGTACGCAGCACTTGCTTTGGGAAAGGTGACGGCAGGAGTCTGTGGATAGGTCTTTGGTAAAATTTTTTTTCAGAATACCAGTATATCTGTCAAATTAGTCCCCAGTTCTGTATTTATCTAGTTACCACGTGATGCTTTATTTTCCAAGGTTTTTTTAGTTAGCAAAACCTAGATTTGTTCTGGAGAAAATTAAACTAGAATATATTCTCATGTTTTAATTTACTATCTTTCCTTTCTATTTTGCATATTACATTTTAATGGGCGCGCTCCGCACGCGCGGGTCAGTCCCCAGGGCACGGCTGCAGCAGGCGGCAGGGGCGGCAGGGGCAGCAGGGGGTGGTGGAAGGAGGGGGAACCTTGCCGTCGGGTGCTGGACCCAGTGGAGGTGGAGAGGGCAGCTTCGGAACACACAGGTTTGCCGTTCCAGGTTTTGGGGGGGAGCGGGGGGGAGGGGGAAGGCTGGTGGGGGACGGAGTGGAGGGGGAGCGGGTGGTGGGGGGGA